>NC_042617.1:286085884-286411659 GCF_901001135.1 Rhinatrema bivittatum | reverse complement strand
CTTCACCTCTCTCTCTCTTTCTCTCTCCTACCCCCTTCACCTCTCTCTCCTACCCCCTTCACCCTCTCTCTCTCTCTTCTCTACCCCCTTCACCCTCTCTCTCTCCTACCCACTTCCAGCTCTCTTTCTCATCCCTAGCCACCTTCCAAGCTCTCTCTCTCTTTCTCCCTCCCCTTCCCTTTCAGCCTCTGCAGTATTCTCTGAGTCATAGCTGTCACTGCTGTCCTGTTTTCATCCCAGAATGTCCCTACTTCCAGCATGGACCGATGCTGTCTCTTCCTCTGTCTTTCTGCCCACCAATGATGCTGCTGCTGTCTCCTTCTGCTCCCCGATGGCAGATGCTATGGTCTCCCTGCCCACTCTGTCTCCTGCCAACCCTCTACTTTGAGGCCCGGATGCAGCATGGGATCCAGTCAAATGCTACACAAGAAAATCTGTCAGGCAGAGGAATGCGGGGCCAAAATTGCTTTGGATCTTTAAAACAGTAGCAGATTGTGAGGAACTGCAGAAGGACCTTATAAGACTAGGAGATTGAGCTTCTAAATGGCAGATGCAATTTAATGTGGACAAGTGCAAAGTGATGCATGTAGGGAAAAAGAATCCAAACTACAGGTTAATTATGCTGGGTTCAGTGTTAGAAGTCAGCACCCAGGAAAGGTCCTCATAATCCTTGTGGACAATATCTTGATAGCTTCAGCTTAGGGTTTGGCAACAGTTGAAGAAAGGAAATAGATTATTAGGAATTATTTGGAAAAGAATAGAAAACAAAATTGAGAATATCATAAAACCTTTGTATAGATTCATAGTGCAGTAGCCCATTCTTTGTGTTGTCATACTTTGTCAATCTTTCTTTAACACTATTTATTTTCTTTTAATTCTAGAAAGACTAGCAAGGCACTATGGTAAATAGCATTATACTTATTTATACCACTAACATAGTACAGTGCTGATAAGCATGAAAGAAGTGACATGAGTTGGATGTATTAAGGGGTTCTTCCAATTTTGTGTCTGTGAGAGAAATGCTCAATACATCTGTCCCATAGTATTGTAACAGCAATCACAGAAACTGAATCAGGCTTCAAGGATATTTGCTCTGTTCTCTCGGAGAGTTCCCAGCTTCTCCAGGGCAGGGTGCAAGAAACAAACAGGAATCTGCATCCTAAAGGTCTCCCTGCAGGTCATAGTTTCTGCTGCCTTAAAGAAGCATGCTGTTGAGAACCCAGACTGCGGGGGTCCGCGGGTCGGCTCCCCAACTCACCTCCTGTTCTTCTCAGCTGGTTGCGGCATCCTCTGTTCGGCCCCAGGCCATGGCTGGGCCTTCTAGCAGCGCTCCTTCCACGAGGGAGATGCCGCGATCCTTCACTGCAGACTCTGCCCCTTAGGTGCTCGCACGTGCAGGAGCTCCAAATTTAAAGGGGCCAGGGCAGGAAACCTCGGTCCGGCCCCTGGGATGACGTCAGACGCTCTAGGGTATTTAAACCAGTCTAGAGCACAACTCCTTGCCTTGGCACAGGTCGACTCCTGGGAGTTACTAGTTGCAGTTCTAGCTGTTCCTGATTCCTGCTCCATTCCAGCTTGTTCCTGATTCCTTCTCCGTTCCCATGTCTGTACTCCAGATCCTGACCTTATTTCAGCTTGACTCTCTTTTTCCTGACTTCGGCTCATCTTCTGGTATTCCCCATTGCTGCCCATCTTGATCCCTGGCTTGTCTCTGGTCTCCGCTGTCTGCTGCCTGCCTTGACTCCGGTCTGTCTCTTCGTCTTGCTCCTCTGCTGCCTGCCATGACCTCCAGACTGACCCTGTCTCCTCTGCTCTTCCACCTGCCTTGACTCAGACCATCTACCGGATTCCTCCTTCACCAGGAGACCCCCACCTGTCCTGCCGGCCCCGGCACCCCAAGGGCTCAACTTACGGGGAACGAGGGTTGGTATAGGTGAAGGTCCTGTCAGGTCTCCTGGTCCTGGTCCGCCCTCCCGGCTACGAGTTCCACTGGAGCCCATCCTTCAGCGGATCACCTATACACTCTAGCCGGCTCAAGGGTCCACATCCGTAATAGTTTACCAAGGCTTGGACCTGGCGGATCTTTCTGGTCTTCAAGCCATCCTGGCATGGCTCAAAGTCTGCAGCAGCAGCAACACTGCTTAGATGTTGTGGTGGCTACCATGGAGAGATTGGCTAATTGCCTGGATGGTAGCCCTCCTGTAGCAGTGCCACCTCCAAGTCCCAGCTCCTGTTCCTGGACCAGCCGCATCGTTACACCTACCAGCACCGCCACGATATGCAGGAGATCCAAACCAGTGCTGTGGTTTTTTGAACCATTATTTCATGAGATTTGCCTTGCAACCAGCGCAGTTCTCATTCAGACCAGATTTAAAACAACATACATGCTATCCGTTCTTGGATGGGCGAGCCCTAGCTTGGGCCTCACAACTTTGGGAACAAGGCGACTCCTTGCTTGGGGATATGCAGCAGTTTATCCACATGTTCATGACTGTATTGATTAACCAAGCTCAGCAATCCACTCCCGCTACTGAACTCTTGCTCCTCCGTCAGGGGTCCTGCCTTCTGGTTGATTACGCAGTGGAGTCCGCACGCTAGCATCGGAGCTAGGTTGGCGAGATGATAGCTTGCGGAGCATTGTCTTGGAAGGCTTGTCTCCCCGAATAAAGGATGAACTCGCTGCTCGGAATCTCCCAGAGGACGTTGACTCTAATAGACCTCGCAGGTCGGATTGACTGCCAGGCTTCAGCAACGAGCTCAGGAAGTTCAAGCTGCTAGAAGGGCAGTCTCACTGGCTCCCTCCTTCTCACGTCCTCTGGCTCCTCGTTCCGATTCCTCGACCAGTCGCAGAGAAGAACCTATGCAGCTGGGACGCATCCCTCTGACCCCAGAAGAGAGAAGCGCCATCGCTCTCTAGGCCTCTGTCTTTACTTGTGGTGGTAAGGGCCATCTGCTGGCTTAATGCAGTGAGCGGCCGAGAAAACTCTAGGGCCTAGGAGTCATTGGGGAGCTGACCCTAGGCTGTGTAAATCCCACTCCTCAATGTACTGTTCCAGTTAACCTTGAATATTCTGGGGAACGTTCTCCACTCTTGCCTTCATTGACTCTGGAGCTGGGGGAAACCTTATCTTGGCAGACCTCGCTACAACAGCTGCAACTTTTCTGTACAGCCTTGCATGCCACCACTACGGATCTCTTCCATCCATGGCACACCACTCCCAAGCTATATCTCTGCCACTATGACTCCGGTGACTCTTCGCCACAGGAGTTCTTCACAGCGAAGAGATTTCCTTTCTGGTTCTAGAGAAAGCCATTCATCCTTTAGTTAATACTGCAGTCATTCTTCTCTTCTTTCAGTTCCCTCTTAAGTTAATGAAACCTGTACTTAAGTTACTGGTACCTACACTTAAGTTAATGACTCCTGTACATATTTCTCATCTGTACATAGTTTTTTTTCCCGCTTTTCTCATTTAATTTGTTTTTTACTTCATTCCTCCTTTCTGCCTTGGCCCCCTCTCCTCCTCATCCCCACATATAGTTAATTGTTATTGTTATTTATTATTATTGTTATTAATATTTTTATGTTATACTGTATTTTCCACCTGAGTTCATTGTAAACCGGCATGATGTGCTTCACGAATGTCGGTAAATAAAAGTTAATAAATAAATAAAATAAATAGTCTTTGGCTTGCCGTGGAACCAGAAGCATTCACCCGTCATCCAGTGGGATAATCTCCAAATAATGTCCTGGAGCCCATCTTGCTTTTCTTCATGTCTGCCTGCAATTCCATGACCTTGCATACCCCTATACATTACTCCATTATCTTTGCCAATGCAATACTCCGATACTTGGAAATATTCTTGAAAGAAAAGGCAGAACTTCTTCCAGAACACCGTCCCTTTGATAGTACTATTTACTTACTTCCGAGCACCATGCCACCCAGAGGGCGTGTGTACCCTCTATCTCTTCCAGAGACAAAAGCCATGTCCGCCTCATCCAGGAGAATTTGGACCGTGGATTTTTTCGACCCTCGACCTCACCAGCGGGAGCCAGATTCTTTTTTGTTTGCAAAAAAAAGGATGGCTCACTCAGACCTTGTATAGATTACCGTGGCCTCAATGCCATTACCCATCGGGACAGATACCCGTTACTGCTCATCCCGGAATTCCTAGACCGGCTACAGGGAGCCAAGGTCTTCACCAAACTTGATCTCCGGGGGGCCTACAATCTAGTTAGAATACGACCAGGAGATGAGTGGAAAACCGCTTTTCAACACTCGTGATGGGCATTACGAGTACCTGGTTATGCCATTTGGCTTGTGTAATGCTCCTGCAGTTTTCCAAAACCTGATGAACGAAAGTCCTACGAGATATGCTTCATTCCTCAGTCATAGTATATCTGGATGATGTACTAATATATTCCAAAGACCTCACTACGCATCGGAAACAAGTCAAGAAAGTGTTACAGAAACTTAGGGACAACTGCCTATTTTGCTAAGCTTGAAAAGTGCCTATTTGAGCAAGAATCTCTGCCATTTCTGGGATATATTGTGTCCTCTACAGGATTTCATATGGATCCTGACAAAGTATCCGCCATTGAAGATTGGCCTCTGCCAGTAGGCATCAAAGCTCTCCAGCGGTTCCTTGGATTCACAAACTTCTACCGGCAATTCATACCCCATTATTCACAAAGGGTGGCTGCACTTAGTGTCCTCACTAAGAAGGGCGCTAACGCTAAAGATTGGTCTCCAGCAGCCCAACATGCTTTCAAGGATCTAAAGAAAGCCTTTCTCTTAGACACTTGCCTACATCACTCGGACCCTCAGCGACCTTTCATTGTAGATGTAGATGCATCAGATTTAGCTGTGGGGGCTGTTCGCAGTCAAATTTCTTCAAGGGCAAGTTACTTCCATGCTCATACTTCTTTCGGAAGTTTTCTGCTGCTGAAAAAACTACAACATAGGGATAAGGAACTTTTGGCCATGAAACTAGCATTTTAGGATTGGTATCAGTGGATGGAGGGGTCCAACATCCTATCATTGTCTATACAGATCACAAGAACCTGGAATTCCTGTGTCGGGCTCAGCGCCTGAACCCCAGGCAAGTTCGATGATTCTTATTCTTCAGCAATTTCAATTTCTCTCTGTGCTACAGGCCCACATCAAAGAACTTTCGTGCAGACGCTCTCTCCCGCACTACCGAGACAGAAGACACTCCTACCATTCCTCAATACATTCTAGAGTCAGCTAATTCCTTATAGCCATCACAAATGTAGTCCCCATGGGCAAAACTGTTGTTCCTCTCCACTGAAGTAGGGAGGTCCTATCTTGGGCCCATGACTCCCTAACAGCGGGGCACCCCAGTAAGGCACAAACCCTAGAGCTGCTAACAAGATACTATTGGTGGCCACATGTCAGGAGGGATGTCCAAGTTTATGACAGTTCATGTCCTACCTGCGCTAGACAGAAACCGTTGCCAAGACATCCTTGGGGTCTTCTACAACCGCTTCCTATACCAACAGAACCATGGACCCATCTCTCTACAGACTTTGTAGTGGACTTACCTCTGTCTGAAGAGAAAACTGTCATCTGGGTTACTGTCGACAGATTTTCTAAAATGGCTCACTTTGTTTCTCTAGCCAAGCTTCCAACTGCACCCGAACTGGCACAACTCTTTACCCAACATATATTCCGCACTCATGGACTACCACTTCACATCGCTTCAGACAGAGGCTCACAATTTACCGCTAAATATTGGAGGGCACTCTGTAAAAGGTTTGGGGTTCATTTGGACTTTACATCTGCTTTGCACCCGCAAGGCAATGGACAGGCAGAACAAACTAATCGGTCTTTAAAGGCCTTTCCTCCGATCCTTCATAGGAGACAAGCAGGATGATTGGGTGTCTCTACTGCCATGGGCTGAATTTTCATATAACCTCCATGTTCATTCTGCAACCGGAGCGTCTCCTTTCCAGCTTGTTTATGGTAAACAACTAAACACTTCGTTGCCGCTTCCACTGACAGTGCCTGTTGCGATCCCGGGTCGGTCCCGGGATCGCCGCCTACCTGCTCGCGGCTCCGGCACCGCTCCGTGTTCCCCAGGCCTCCGGGGGTCCCCGCTGCCGCAGCCCCAACATCAGGCAGCTTCCCCCGGGCCTGCAGGGCCCTCTGCGGCCTCGTGGCTGCTGCGCCGGAGCAGCCGGCGTCCTTCAGCGTCTGGCCCCGCCCCCTAGACGCGCGCGCGTCTGAGGCCTGGATTTAAAGGGGCCAGTGTGGGAAACCTCGGGGACACCCCTTGATGACATCAGACGCTGCAGGGTACTTAAGCCCTGCAGCTGGACCAGAACAACGCCTTGCAAGGAGATTCCCAGGTAATTCCTGCTTCCAGTTGCTGCGTTCTCGAGTCCTCTTGTTCTTCGTGCTTCCTGATCCCGGATTGGCTTACGACGTTCCCTGGCTCTCGACGCTGGACTGGCTTACGACGACTCTCTGGCTTCTGACCCCGGACCGGCTTACGTTGACTCTTCGGCTCTTGACCTCGGACTGGCTTTCGGTGATCCATTGGTTCCCTGACTCTGGACTGGCGAGCGACAACTCTTCGGCACTTGGACTTCAACAGCCTCGGCCCTCGCGGGCCCTCCTAAGTCCCAGCGGCCGGGTCCCTACGGGCTCCTCCTGGGGGGACTCCGGCTTCCAGGGTGAATCTCCTAAGTCCCAGCGGCCGAACTCCTACGAGCTCCTCTCGGGGGAGGATCGGCTTCCAGGGCGAAGATCTTCCCACCATTGGACCAGCTCCGTCGTCTCCACTCTCCTCACCAAAGCCCTTGGTCACATAGGGCTTCCAGAGTTCATCCTTCGGCCAGTTCCGAACCCGTCCTTGCCGCCTCCCGGTCGGGGCCATTGCTGCCACCACCTACAGCAACTGCTCCTCTGGTTCCGACTGGCCCAAGGGTCCACGAATCCAACAGTGCCTTCACCTGCGGCTCAGCTCACAGCTCAACAGCTTCAAACCCTCTGGGAATCTACGCAGACCAAATTCCCGCAAACAGCTGACACAGCCAAGAAGAATGCTGATAAACATCATTATCCAGCTGCTATTTTCAACCCAGGAGATAAAGTCTGGGTGAGCACCAAGCACATTCGTCTCCAGATTCCCTCCATGTGCTTGGCACCTAAATACATTGGTCCATTTGTGGTCATAGAGCGAGTGGGTACGGTTTCCTATCACTTGCGCCTTCCATCCACTATGAAGATTTACAATGTGTTCCATGTGTCACTACTTAAACCACTGATTCTGTCGGTCTTCCACAAAAATCCCCTGGAACCCTCCAAACCGGTAGCAGAAGAGGAGACCATTTACCAAGTACGTGATGTCTTAGATGTATGCTTCTACCATAGGAGATGGGAATACCTTCTCTCCTGGGAAGGTTGTGGTCCTGAGGAGAACGCTTGGGAACCTGCTTCTAACATATTGGATAAATCTCTTCTCCATCAGTTCCACCGGGACCATCCAAGCAAACCTGGACCTCTGGGGAGGAGACGTAGGAGGGGGGGGTACTGTTGAAAACCTGGACCGTGGGAGGCCGCGGTCGGCTCCCCAACTCACCTGCAGTTCTCAGCTGGTCGCGGCATCCTCCATTCGGCCCCAGGCCATGGCTGGCTTTCTTGCGGTGCTCCTTCCAGGAGGGAGATGCCGCTGATCCTTCACTGCAGTCTCCGCCCCTTAGGCGCGCACAAGTGCAGGAGTTCCAGATTTAAAGGGGCTGTGCTGGGAAACCACGGCCCTGCCCTGGGGATGACATCAGATGCTCTATGGTATTTAAACCTAGACTCTCTGGCTTCTGACCCCGGACCGGCTTACGTTGACTCTCTGGCTTCTGACCCCGGACCGGCTTACGTTGACTCTTCGGCTCTTGACCTCGGACTGGCTTTCGGTGATCCATTGGTTCCTGACTCTGGACTGGCGAGCGACAACTCTTCGGCACTTGGACTTCAACAGCCTCGGCCCTCGCGGGCCCTCCTAAGTCCCAGCGGCCGGGTCCCTACGGGCTCCTCCTGGGGGGACTCCGGCTTCCAGGGTGAATCTCCTAAGTCCCAGCGGCCGAACTCCTACGAGCTCCTCTCGGGGGAGGATCGGCTTCCAAGGCGAAGATCTTCCCACCATTGGACCAGCTCCGTCGTCTCCACTCTCCTCGCCAAAGCCCTTGGTCACATAGGGCTTCCAGAGTTCATCCTTCGGCCAGTTCCGAACCCGTCCTTGCCGCCTCCCGGTCGGGGCCATTGCTGCCACCACCTACAGCAACTGCTCCTCTGGTTCCGACCGGCCCAAGGGTCCACGAATCCAACAGATTGCAAGGCCATGGACCCGGCGGACCTCGCCGGCCTAAAAGCCATTCCGGGTATCGCCCAGAAGCTACAGCAACAGCAGTCCTGTCTTGATTCGTTGATGACTGCCGTACAACGCCTGGCGGATCGCGTAGATGGGACCTCCGCGGCTCACCCCACAGCCTCCACGTCTCAGGTCTACCATGGTTCTCCTGTCCCGGTACAGATGCCAGCACCTCCCAGGTACTCGGGAAACCCCAAGGCATGTCGGGGATTCCTTAATCATTGTTACATTCGTTTCGACCTCCTGCCCGCACAATTCACCACGGACCGAGCGAAGACGACCTACATCATTTCCCTTCTCGATGGGAAACCGCTGACTTGGGCTTCCTCCCTTTGGGAACGTCAAGATCCTCGCCTAAATAACCTTGTGCAGTTGTCAAGGCATTCCGGAGGATCTTTGATGAGCCGTCTCGGGCCTCCACCGCCGCCTCTGAACTGCTCCAGCTGAAGCAAGGTAATCGCCCCCTAGAGGAATTTGCGATGGAATTCCAGACCCTGGCCACCGAGCTGGCCTGGGGCGAAGATAGCTTGCATGGCATTTTTCTGGAGGGCCTGTCCCCTCGGCTCCAGGATGAACTTGCAGCCCGGGACCTTCCAGACGATTTACAGGAACTCATCGAGCTGGCTGGACGTGTGGAGCGGCGCATCCAGCGTCGGTTCCGAGAGCGAAGGTCCACCCAGGGGCCTTCCGCCCGTCGAACCACGCCACCCCGGGTTCGTACCCCTCCGACCGCGGCAGCTGCCTCCCCGTCTGAAGAACCCATGCAGCTGGGTCGGGGTCCTCTCTCGGCCGAGGAACGAAGGCGCCGACGTTCCCAGGGACTATGTCTCTACTGTGGTGGTAACGGGCATTTCCTGGCGCGCTGTACCGAGCGTCCGGGAAACGCCAGAACCTAGAGTCAAGAGAGGAGTTGACTCTAGGCAGTATCTCTCCAGACTCCCCATGCACGGTTCCAGCTAAGCTCTCGCTCCCGGGAGGAGGGTTCGACACCCAGGCACTAATAGACTCGGGCTCTGGGGGGAATTTTATCCTCCGGGACCTGGTACAAACAATTGCACCTCGAAGTCTTGCCGCAGGATCCTCCGTTGCGAGTATCGTCCATCCAGGGGGTTCCCCTTCCTGGCTCCATCACCACTCGTACGAGCCCTCTTCAGCTGCAGGTCGGGCTCCTTCATAAAGAGGAGATCTCTTTCCTCATCCTGGAGAGATCTATTCACCCCCTCATCCTCGGACTGCCCTGGCTAAGAAAACACTCGCCAGTCATAGACTGGCACTCGCTTCAGATTACGTCGTGGGGGCCAGCCTGCCTCCACACTTGCCTCCCTGCCTGCCCGCTTCAGATGCTTCCACTCCTTACAGCCCCGCTGACGGTACCGCCTCCGTACCAGGCCTTCAAGGATGTCTTCTCGAAAGAAAAGGCTGAGTTGCTCCCGGAACATCGCCCTTTCGACTGTGCGATTGATCTGCTGCCGGATACCACACCTCCTCGTGGCAGAGTTTACCCCCTGTCCCTGTCTGAGACCAAGGCCATGTCGGCCTACATCAAAGAGAATCTTGACCGAGGATTCATACGCCCGTCGAAATCCCCGGCAGGGGCCGGCTTCTTCTTTGTAGCCAAGAAGGATGGGTCCCTGCGGCCCTGTATTGACTACCGGGGCCTGAATCAGATCACCCGACGGGACCGCTATCCCTTACCCCTCATTCCAGAGCTCCTGGATCGGTTACAGGGGTCTCGCATCTTCTCCAAGTTGGACCTTAGAGGGGCGTACAACCTCGTACGAATTCGACCAGGAGACGAGTGGAAGACCGCCTTTAACACCAGAGACGGCCATTACGAGTACCTCGTCATGCCATTTGGACTCTGCAACGCCCCGCCCGTGTTTCAGAACTTAATGAATGAGGTATTGCGCGACCTACTATACACGTCGGTAATCGTCTACCTCGACGACGTCCTAATCTTCTCCCAGAACTTGGAGGAACATCGCCAACACGTACGCCAGGTGCTGCTGAAGCTACGAGAGAACCGGCTGTACGCCAAGCTGGAGAAATGCCAGTTTGAAAAGGAATCCTTGCCCTTCCTAGGGTACATCGTCTCATCGACCGGTTTCCGTATGGACCCCGAGAAAGTCGCAGCGATCCAGAAGTGGCCCCAACCCCTGGGTGTAAAGGCGCTCCAACGCTTCCTGGGCTTCGCCAACTTTTACCGCCACTTCATCCCGCAGTATTCCAGCTTGGTGGCCCCCCTTACGGCCCTCACACGCAAGGGTGCGGATGCCCGAAACTGGCCTCCCACTGCCCTACAGGCCTTCCAGACCCTAAAGGAGGCCTTCCTTCAGGACACTTGTCTCCGACATCCGGATCCCGCACGCCCGTTTGTGGTAGAAGTGGATGCCTCCAGTGTGGCCGTAGGGGCCGTACTGTCCCAGATTTCTAGTGTGGGTAAGCTCCAGCCGTGTTCCTATTTCTCCCGGAAATTCTCGCCTGCCGAGAGGAACTATGGTATCGGGGACAAGGAGCTACTGGCCATTAAGTTGGCCTTCGAGGAATGGCGCCAGTGGTTGGAAGGGGCTCAACACCCAATTGTGGTTTATACCGATCACAAGAACCTGGCGTATCTATCTCAAGCATAAAGGCTCAACCCCAGGCAGGCGCGCTGGTCCCTCTTTTTTAGCCGGTTCAATTTCACGCTCCGGTACCGACCAGCATCCAAAAATATTAAGGCTGACGCTCTCTCCCGCACCACTGAAATAGAAGATTCTTCTGAGCCTCCTCAGTACATATTAGACCCGGCGAAAGTCCAGTTGGCAGCCACCGACCTAGTACCCGTTGGTAGGACGGTGGTTCCTCTCCGCTCGAGGAAAAAGGTGCTAGCTTGGGCACACGACTCCCTAACTGCGGGTCATCCTGGAATCGCCCGGACGCTGGAACTTTTAACCGAGTTTTATTGGTGGCCACGAGTGAAGGAAGACGTCCGCCTGTATGTCCAGTCATGCCCCACCTGCGCTCAGCAAAAGCCATTACCAGGACGTCCCTGGGGTCTTCTCCAACCTCTCCCAATACCTACGGAACCCTGGACACATATCTCCACGGACTTTGTGGTAGAGCTGCCGCCATCCCAGGGGAAAACAGTGGTTTGGGTCACCATTGACCGCTTTTCGAAGATGGCCCATTTCGTGCCCCTAGCCAAGTTGCCTACGGCTCCGGAATTAGCGGAGCTGTTCATCCGACATATCTTTCGCCTGCATGGCTTACCGCAACACATCGCTTCAGACAGGGGACCCCAATTTACGGCGAAATACTGGCGGGCGCTCTGTCAGAAATTTGGGGTTCAAGTAGACTTGACCACGGCGTTTCACCCTCAGGGCAACGGCCAAGTAGAGCGCACGAACCGAACCCTGAAGATGTTCCTGCGAGCCTTCGTAAGGGAACAGCAGGACAACTGGGCTACTCTTCTTCCCTGGGCGGAGTTCTCTTATAACCGCCATCGACACTCCGCCACGCAACAGCCTCCCTTCAAGATGGTATATGGGAAAGTACCCAAGCCACCTCTCCCGCTGCCTGTTCCTACGCCCTCGCCCGCAGCGCAATTGACGGCCAGTCAAATTCAGCAGCTTTGGCTCTCCACTCAAGAGAAGCTCCGCCATACCGCCGCACGCTTCAAGGCGTACGCAGACAAGTTCCGGCGACCCGCTCCTGTGCTTTTGCCCGGTTCCAGAGTATGGCTCAGTACTCGGAACATCCAGCTCCGGCTCCCGTCCATGAGGCTGGCTCCTCGTTACATCGGTCCCTTCCAGGTGGCTGAACGTATTGGCGCAATTTCCTACCGTCTACGCCTTCCCTCTACGCTCCGCATCCACAACGTCTTCCATGTTTCTCTCCTCAAACCGGTGGTCCTCTCGCGCTTTCACCCTCTGCCTCCGGAGCCTTCCAAGGTTGCTTCGGATCCTGGGACCACGTACACGGTGAAAGAGGTCTTGGACGTCCGCTTCCGTCGGCATCGCTGGGAGTACCTTCTCTCTTGGGAGGGTTATGGCCCTGAGGAGAATTCGTGGGAGCCCTCATCACACATCCTGGATAAGGACCTCCTTCGCCAGTTCCATACCCGGTACCCGGAGAAGCCCCGGCCCCCGGAAGGGGGCGTAGGAGGAGGGGTACTGTTGCGATCCCGGGTCGGTCCCGGGATCGCCGCCTACCTGCTCGCGGCTCCGGCACCGCTCCGTGTTCCCCAGGCCTCCGGGGGTCCCCGCTGCCGCAGCCCCAACGTCGGGCAGCTTCCCCCGGGCCTGCAGGGCCCTCTGCGGCCTCGTGGCTGCCGCGCCGGAGCAGCCAGCGTCCTTCAGCATCTGGCCCCGCCCCCTAGACGCGCGCGCATCTGAGGCCTGGATTTAAAGGGGCCAGCGCGGGAAACCTCGGGGACACCCCTTGATGACATCAGACGCTGCAGGGTACTTAAGCCCTGCAGCTGGACCAGAACAACGCCTTGCAACGAGGTTCCCAGGTAATTCCTGCTTCCAGTTGCTGCGTTCTCGAGTCCTCTTGTTCTTCGTGCTTCCTGATCCCGGATTGGCTTATGACGTTCCCTGGCTCTCGACTGGCTTACGACGACTCTCTGGCTTCTGACCCCGGACCGGCTTACGTTGACTCTCTGGCTTCTGACCCCGGACCGGCTTACGTTGACTCTTCGGCTCTTGACCTCGGACTGGCTTTCGGTGATCCATTGGTTCCTGACTCTGGACTGGCGAGCGACAACTCTTCGGCACTTGGACTTCAACAGCCTCGGCCCTCGCGGTCCCTCCTAAGTCCCAGCGGCCGGGTCCCTACGGGCTCCTCCTGGGGGGACTCCGGCTTCCAGGGTGAATCTCCTAAGTCCCAGCAGCCGAACTCCTACGAGCTCCTCTCGGGGGAGGATCGGCTTCCAGGGCAAAGATCTTCCCACCATTGGACCAGCTCCGTCGTCTCCACTCTCCTCGCCAAAGCCCTTGGTCACATAGGGCTTCCAGAGTTCATCCTTCGGCCAGTTCCGAACCCGTCCTTGCCGCCTCCCGGTCGGGGCCATTGCTGCCACCACCTACAGCAACTGCTCCTCTGGTTCCGACTGGCCCAAGGGTCCACGAATCCAACAGTGCCTTCACCTGCGGCTCAGCTCACAGCTCAACAGCTTCAAACCCTCTGGGAATCTACGCAGACCAAATTCCCGCAAACAGCTGACACAGCCAAGAAGAATGCTGATAAACATCATTATCCAGCTGCTATTTTCAACCCAGGAGATAAAGTCTGGGTGAGCACCAAGCACATTCGTCTCCAGATTCCCTCCATGTGCTTGGCACCTAAATACATTGGTCCATTTGTGGTCATAGAGCGAGTGGGTACGGTTTCCTATCACTTGCGCCTTCCATCCACTATGAAGATTTACAATGTGTTCCATGTGTCACTACTTAAACCACTGATTCTGTCGGTCTTCCACAAAAATCCCCTGGAACCCTCCAAACCGGTAGCAGAAGAGGAGACCATTTACCAAGTACGTGATGTCTTAGATGTATGCTTCTACCATAGGAGATGGGAATACCTTCTCTCCTGGGAAGGTTGTGGTCCTGAGGAGAACACTTGGGAACCTGCTTCTAACATATTGGATAAATCTCTTCTCCATCAGTTCCACCGGGACCATCCAAGCAAACCTGGACCTCTGGGGAGGAGACGTAGGAGGGGGGTTACTGTTGAAAACCTGGACCGTGGGAGGCCGCGGTCGGCTCCCCAACTCACCTGCAGTTCTCAGCTGGTCGCGGCATCCTCCATTCGGCCCCAGGCCATGGCTGGCTTTCTTGCGGTGCTCCTTCCAGGAGGGAGATGCCGCTGATCCTTCACTGCAGTCTCCGCCCCTTAGGCGCGCACAAGTGCAGGAGTTCCAGATTTAAAGGGGCTGTGCTGGGAAACCACGGCCCGGCCCTGGGGATGACATCAGATGCTCTATGGTATTTAAACCCAGTCTAGAGCACAACTCCTTGCCTTGGCAACAGGTCAACTCCTGGGAGTTACTAGTTGCAATTCCAGTTTGTTCCTAATTCCTGCTGCATTCCAGCTTGTTCCTGATCCCCACTCCATTCCAGCTTGTTCCTGATTCCTGATCCGTTCCCTCCTCTGTTCTCCAGTTCCTGTCCTTACTTCGGCTTGACTCTCTGGTTCCTGACTTCGGCTCGTCTTCTGGTATTCCTCATTGCTGCCCATCTAGATCCCTGGCTTGTCTCCGGTCTCCACTGTCTGCTGCCTGCCTTGACTTCCAGTCTGTCTCCTCATCTTGGTCCTCTGCTGCCTGCCACGACCTCTGCACTGACCCCCATCTCCTCTCCTCTTCCATCTGCCTTGACTCGGACCGTCCACCGGATTCCTCTTCACCAGTAGACTCCGGGCAACGAGGGTTGGTATAGTGAAGATCCTGTCAGGTCTCCTGGTCCTGGTCCACCTCCTGGCTCGAGTTCCACTGCAGCCCATCCTTCAGCGGATCACCTATACACTCTAGCCAGCTCAAGGGTCCACATCCGTAACACATGCTCCAAGTGGCCACAGAATTGTATGAAACTGCTTCCCTCACTCTCCTCTGAGCAAGCCCCTGGACTGAGCAATAATTGAGGACCCAAGGGAAACTTTAAGGTCATGAGTTTTTGTTTTTTTATGTTGCTGAAGTTAAGTTAAGATGGGGAGAGCAGCAATACAAAAGGGGAGAGTGTGAGAGAGGATTGGAGTATTAGAAAGTGGGAGAGGAACGGGGAAGAAGAGCGAGAGAACATGGAGGACAGGAGATACTGTAAGGGGACATGGAGCAAGAGTGTTCTTTGGCTTGAAGAGGGATTGAAAGGGAGCTCAGTGATTGGGGAAGGAGTAGGCATAGGAATGGGAGAGAATGTGAGGGGAGCATGGAGTGAGAGAAAGAGTGTGAGGGGAGCATGGGATGAGAGTGTGAGGGAGGGATGGAGTGAGAGTGTGAGGAAAGCATGGAAGTGAGAAAAGGTGGGAGGGGAGCATGGGGAGAATGAAGACAGACGGGCATCACCCACAGCTAATTTACTAATTTGAAGGGTATGAGGGTTATTCCTTAGGCTTGTCCCATCCATTCTTATCATCATCATTGTTCTCAAAAGCACAATTTGGGAGTGAATTTCAAACTGCCCACATTAGGACAAAGACCGGGTGCACTGTTTACCCCTAGCCTTTGCACCAGTTTCAAACTGAAAGTATAATATTATCACAGCGGTTACTTGCTCCTGCATTTTGTGTGGGTAGAATTCTCCTGGTAACATAGTAAAGGCAACAGAAAAAGACCAAATGGTCCATCCAGTCTGTCCAGCAAGCTTCCTATGGTAGTACCTGCTGCTCTGAGCAGGTTACCCCCAAGCTTTATGTTAAGTGTAGTAATATTTACAATCAAAGTAAAGCAACTGTCAAATCCATAAAAAATTATTGTTAGCAACATTTTTACAGGGTGAGGAGCCACCTTGATAATTCAGACAATGCTTGTAAAGCGTACACAAAGATTTGAAAATGCAGTCTGTGCATTTTCCTTCCCTGACGTAAACATGCCCCCAGGAACACTTCCGTTCTCTGCCACTGAAAGTTCAGGCGTTGTCCAAAAAAAGACCTAGCTCTTGACACATTTGCAGGGGGTCATTTTCAGACAGATGATTTACACTTTTACTTGCAGAAATCATTTTGAGGATTGGCCGCTTAGCTATATGCTTGTAAAAATCTCCCTAAATAGAGGAAATATTGAGATCTAATGTAAAATAGCACCTTCTGTGGTGCAGTTTAATGACCACAGACTCCTTCCCCACCCCCAACTAGTCAGCCAGCTCCAGCCATTCCCAGCTCCAGCAGACTGAGCAGATGTTTTCTCTGTCCTCGTCCTCAGTATCTCCCCCCACCGAACAGACTGCAGCTGAAATAACCATCACATGTTCTTTTCCTTATAGGTTTCGCAAAATATTCCGCTGTTTTAGTGGAAAATAATTCGGTAAGTTTAGCCTTTTATTTGGAAATCAAATAAGGGTTGACAAAGCTGTTTAAAAAAATGTCTTCCATTCCAACTACCCTCCTTCCCCAGCAGACCCATCACTAAATCTCCCTTCTCATCTCAGTCCTGAGCCTGAAGACTAAGGCTTCACCTGGACCAAACCTCTGGTACTGAGGGAGGCAGCAAATTGATGTCCATGGCATTGTCTCAGCATTCACTTCCAGTTTTGTTCCTCCTTCCCTCTTCTGCCTCTTTCTCCTTTGCTCTCTGCTGCTTCCCTTCAGTTTCCCTCATCTTTGCTCTCTGCCCTCTCTTTTTCTTCTCCCTTGCTTTTTTCCTCTCTCTGTCCTATCCTTCTCCTTCCCTGGTTAATCTAAATAACCCCATGACACTGCGGTGGTGGTACAGCATTCACAGCTGCTAGGAGGACAAACACCGTAGCAGTGACAGAAGAAGGTGGATTCTGGGAGAAAATAGCCCCCATACTAACTGAAGGATGTTAGTGACTCAACAAGTCACACATTAATGAATACTTTTTAAAATTAAATTATTTTCATAGCAAATAATTCCCCAAGTTATACCTTTCTCTAGGACAGACTCCAGTCCCTGAAAAATCCTGTCAGCAGTGCAGCTTGAGCAGCTGAGGTGCAGGGCCAGGAAGAAGATCTTTGCTCCTCCCCTTCTGCTATTCCTCCATTCTTCAAAACCTATTCACTCTCCTTACTGTCTCGCTAAGAATCATTCCATTGGCAAGGGAGGATTATGAGTGATGTTTACATTTATTGTCTTACAGGCCCAGAACTTCTTCATCTCTCCCCTTAAGGTCATGCCCCTCCCCCTCATTCCTCTTCCCCTTATTTAATCACCCCCTCTTTCCAAATCCCTCCCCCCTCTCTCGAAGAGGGATCCTTCCCCCATCCCGGGGCCACAGCAGGAGCGTCCACGTCGCAGCCCTGGGGGTCTTTATGACTGCTAATCCTGCTAACACCATCAACCAAGCAATAATACCAACTAAAGATGCCTGAAGACTGACACAGACATCAGGATCATTACAAAACTGGCGCCTCTTCAAGGGTTGGCACTGAAAGTTGTATCTCCCAACATTGAGAGACTCTCCTACAACAAACAACAGCTACTCTCCAAAATGTGCACGAAAAACAAGTGTCAAGTGTAGTGTTTGCAAGAGACATGCAAAGGACCAACCAGCAATCGACCACAAATACCTGACATGAAGCCGGTGACTGAAAGACCACATGAAGAAAATGCCAGCACAATCCTTGCAAAGGCAGACCTGGCTACTGAGACAACATTAATGACTGATATCAACGATCAGGGGCATAGCGCCCATAGTGTACAGTGATGCACCGGAACCATCAGCTTTAAAGGGGTGTGCCGGTACCACCAACTTGAAAAGCTGTAATTCTGCCTCTCCTCCCCAAGCATAATTATTTTCTCCACGTGTAGCATCACCATTCACTCCCATAGACCCACCTGCTACTCTGGTAGCACCAGTTATATTAGTAAAGTAAAGTTCTCTTCCCACTTTGGGCTACCGACATTCTGAGCTGCCTCCCCCAGTCTGAAACCATCATCGAAGGCTAGCCCAGTTTTATGAGTATTATAAAGGGGGACATTTTGGGCCTGGCCATCACTGATGACATGAAGTTGGGCATGGCAGCCCACAGTGCCAGTTTCCCAGAGCAGGAATGGAACTTTGCTTTGCCCGTGTGCACTGCCACTGGTGCCTTTTTTGCCACCTATGATGCTTGAGCCAATCAGAAGTGGGCATGACAGGCAGCACTACAGCAAGAGCAAGCTCAGGCACAGAGGATTTGATCTGCACCCCATGCCAGCAACCTCCAAACTTGCCCCCGCCATCCACCACCACTCCTGAAGCAGCTTCAACCTCGTCCAGGTGCTGAACGCCTCTCGTCCTTATCTCTAGCCTGAAGGTAGGTAATGGTGGTGGATAAATGCTGCTTAAAAGAATATAATGAAATGGCTGCATTTTTCTTGGTGGCTTTCTTGAGCAGGAGATTTTTTTCTCTCTCTCTCTCTCCCGCAGCATGTCAATCCTCAAGCTTCAGCAAAGGGAGACTTTAGTTTTTGGCCTGATGCAGCCTGAGGACTAACCTGCTGGGGAGGGAGAAGAGAGAAGGGGTGGGGGATAAGAAATGGAAGAGAGAGGGGAATGTTGAGGACCATGGAGAGGGGAAGATAGAGGTCAGGTTACTGTTGAGTGGGGGATTTGTAAATCAGTTTTTTGTTGTACATTAAGTATTGGAATAAAACTGTATTTCAACTTTTATTCAGCCTTTATGGTTTTGTATACTGTTCTGCATAGATTAGGTTTCTTTTTTAATTAAATCCTGAAGAAAACTTGTAATGTTTCTGTGTGTTTCAGTTTTGAAATAAAATTAATGAAAACACTGTAAGGAGGAGGCATCAGAGGACCAACTGTAGCAGGAGAGAAGAACAGAGGCTGTGCAGGAGGAGGGCAGGCAACATCAGAGAAAAGAGGCTTGCAGGAGGAGGAACGGCTGCAAAGGAGAAAGGAAGCTGTGCCGGGTGATTGGCTTATGAAGAGAAGACAGGCTGTGAAGGATGTCTGGCCTCAGAAGAGATTTGTGGGAGGAGAACCAGCTAGAGAGGTGACGAGAGGCTGTGTGGGAGGAGGACCGGCCACAGAGGAGGACCGGCCACAGAGGAGGACTGACTGCAGAGGAAACTGTGGGAGAAGGTCCAGCCACAGAGAGAAGAGAGGCTGTGTAAGAGGAAAATGGCCATGGACGAGAAGAGAGGCTATGAGGGACGACTGGCCATAGAGGAAGCTGTGTATGATGATTGGCTGCAATGGAGAAGAGTAGCATTGTAGGAGGAGGACCAGCCATAGAGGAGAAGAGCGGCTATGTAGGAGAAGGATCAGCCACAAAGAAGAGCGGCTATGTAGGAGAAGGATCAGCCACAAAGAAAAGTGGCTGTATAGGAGGAGGACCGGCCACAGTGGTGAAGAGTAGGGATGTGCATTCGTTTGCGATGAAATAAGAAATAGAGACGATATTTCCTATTTCGTTGCATTTCAGGGGGGCGATGAAATGATAAGAAAACCCATGAAATTTCGTGTGGTTTTCTTATCATTTTTCGGGGGGGGGGAGAAAGGGCACATTAAAAAAAAAAAACCCCAAACCCACCCCAACCCTTCAAATTTAAACTTAAACGATGTAAATTCAATTTAAATTCAAATTTAAATTCAAATTTAAACGATGTAAACCGTCCTGATATGGTATTTTAACCATGAAGGTCGGTATAGAAAAATGTTAAATAAATAAATAAATAAATAAATTTAATTAATTGCAACCCCCCACCCTCCCGACCCCCCAAGACTTACCTGTCCTCCCCCCAAGACTTACCAAACGTCCCTGGTGGTCCAGTGGGGTCCCGGGAGCGATCTCCCTCTCTCAGGCCGTCGGCTGCCACTAATCAAAATGGTGCCAGTGGCCCTTTGCACTTACAAAGTGACTGGGGCTATCGGTGCCATCGGTCGGCCCCTGTCACATGGTAGGAACAATGGATGGCCCGCACCATTTTTTAAGATGGCGCCGGCCATCCATTGCTCCTACCATGTGACAGAGGCTGGCCAATGGCACCGATAGCCCCTGTCACACGATAAGGGCAAAGGGCCATCAGCGCCATTTTCATTACTGGCAGCCGACGACCCGAGAGCAGGAGATCGCTCCCGGGACCCCTGCTGGACCACCAGAGAATTTTGGCAAGTTTTGGGAGGGTTGCAATTAATTCAATTTGAAGGGTTGGGGTGGGTTTCGGGCTTCGTTTCGGGAGCGGCCGAAATAAAATCAGCTCGAACCACGGGAAAACGAAATTTCCCGTGGTGGGCCGATAACAAAGGCTGAACTGAAAGATTCGGCCGAATCACATCTCTAGTGAAGAGAAACTGTGAGAGAGGACAGGCTGAAGAGAAGAGGTAAAGCTGTGTTGAACTCAGCCGACATGGAAGGCCAGGAAGATCTTTATTCCCACTCTGCTGCTGTCCCACCTTCTCCACAACCTATTGTCTCTCTTACTATCTCGTTAAGAATCAACCCATCGGCAAGGGAGGATAATGAATGATGTCTATCTTGCAGACCAAGAATCTTCTTCACTTCTTCCCTTAAAGTCATTCCCCTCCCCCTCATTCCTCTTCCCCTTCTAATACCCTTTCCCTTCCCCCTCTTTCCAAATCCCTCCCCCCTCTCTCGAAGAGGGATCCTTCCCCCATCCCGGGGCCACAGCAGGAGCGTCCACGTCGCGGCCCTGGGGGTCTTTATGACTGCTAATCCTGCTAACACCGTCAACCAAGCAATAATACCAACTAAAGATGCCTGAAGACTGACACAGACATCAGGATCATCACAAAACTGGCGCCTCTTCAAGGGTTGACACTGAAAGTTGTATCTCCCAACATTGAGAGCCTCTCCTACAACAAACAACAGCTACTCTCCAAAATGTGCATTAAAAACAAGTGTCAAGTGAAGAATTTGCAAGAGACATGCAAAGGACCAACCAGCAATTGACCACAAATACCTGACATGAAGCTGGTGACTGAAAGACCACATGAAGAAAATGCCAGCACAATCCTTGCAAAGGCAGACCTGCCTACTGAGACAACATTAATGACTGATATCAACGATCAGGGGCATAGCGTCCATACTGTACAGTGATGCGCAGGCACCACCAACTTGAAAAGCTGTCTCCTCTGCCTCCCCTCCCCAAGCATGATTGTTCCCTCCACCTGCAGCATCACCATCCACTCTCATAGTCCCACCTGCTCCTCCGCTGAAACCAGTTATATTGGTAAAGTAAAGCTCTCTCCCATTCAGGGCTACCGACTCTAAGCTGCCTCCCCCGGCCTGACATCGTCATTGAAGGCTGCCCAATTTCATGAGTCATAAAGGGGGACATTTTGGGCCTGGCATTCATTGATGACATCAGGCTGGGCGCGGTAGCCCAGGGTGTCGGCCTCCTGGAGAGGGAGTGGAGCTTTGCTTTGCCCGTGTGCTCTGCCTCTGGTGACTTTTTTGCCACCTACGATGCTTGAGCCAATCAGAAGTGGGCATGGCAGGCAGCACTACAGCAAGAGCAAGCTCAGGCACAGAGGATTTGATCTGCACCCCATGCCAGCAACCTCCAAACTTGCCACCGCCATCCACCCCCCACTCCCGATCCAGCTTCAGCGTTGTCCAGGTGCTGATCTCTCGCCTTTATTTCTTCCCTGAAGGTAGGTAACGGTGGTGAATAAATGCTGCTTAAAAGAATATAATGAAATAGTTGCATTTTTCTGGGGTCAAAGGCGATGGTGAGCAGGAGACTCTTTCTCTCTTCTCTCTCTCTCTCTCTCTCCTCCCTCCACAGCAGGTCAAGCTTCAGACTGGAGCAGGCAAAGTGAGACTTTCTTTTTGACCTGATTCAGCCTGAGGACTAACCTGCTGGGGAGGGGGTGGGGGAGAGACATGGTAGCATTGTGATGGGTCAGGAGGGGGAGGAGAGAGGAGATGGGGGACAAGAAATGGAAGAAAGAGGGGGATGTCATGGACCATGGAAGGGGGGGGGGGGGGAAGACAGAGGTCAGGATACCATTGAGTGGGGGATCTGTAAATCAGTTCTATGGTTGTGCATTCAGTTTTGAAATAAAATGGTATTACAAATGTTATTCAGTCTTTATGTTGTGTACACTATTGTGCACAAATCAGATTTCTTTTGTAAATAAATCCTGAAGAAATTTTGTAATGTTTCTGTATGTTTCAACCTTGAAATAAAACTAATGAACATATTGCCAGAAGGAGGCAAGAACAGCTGCATCAGAGGACCGGCTGCAGCAGCGGAGATCAGAGGCTGTGCGGGAGGAGGACCAGCAACAGAGGAGAAGAGAGGCTGTGCGGGGCTCAGGACTCACAGCAGTGAGAGGCTGAAAACTGGTCTGGTTGGCGGAGGAACTACTGCAGCCCCCGAAGAAGGAAGAGAGAGCAGTGCAGCAGCAGGAACTGTCCCAGGTAGGAAACGGTTATGTACTTTTCTCTGTACTGAGATCAGTGGCGAACCAAGGAGGGGTGGCAGGGGGGCCAATACCCCCGGGCACAGGGACATACTTTTATGAGGAATGGTGGTTCTCTTTTTCTATTGTTACACACAGAATCGGCTTCTTTGGGTTTCCATTTCAGTTTTTGTCTGCATATTGCTGGTTCTAATTTGTGACCCTTTATTCTGTATTTGGTGTGGATCTGTTTCTGCTCTGTGCATGTGCCCATGATGAGAGATTCTGCTAGCATGTAGTGTGTGTGTAGGGATCTATAGCAATCGGGTTTGTTTTGTTTTCTCAGTAGGTGGTGTATTGGTATTGTTGCGCTCGGGGGTGGACCCTTGTCCTGGAGCAGTGGAGAACGGCTCCCTGGTAGGAACCAGGAAGCACCTGCCCCCAGGAGGCGGAGCACTGAAGGAGACAGAGGCTAGGATGAGCTTCACCACTGGAAGCCTGCGGTCCCCTCGGGTGGAGCCTGAAAGGACCTGGGCCGCTTGGACTTAGGTGGGGCTCGCAGGGTCTCCTGGAGAGGTAGTAGACAGGCGTGCCCACGGACAGCAAGGGAGCAAGATCGTAGGTCAGATGGAGCAAGAAAGACCAGAACAGCATAGGCGATGACAAGGCAAGGGACAGAGCCAGAATCAGGAGATGTAGTCAATCAGGCAGAGATCAGAATCCGAGGGTCAGTCCGAGGAGTGGTCAATAATTCAGAGGTCAGGTTCCGGAGGTCAGAAGGCAGGCAGCAGGCAGAGAGGTCAAGGAACAGGCTGAAGTCAGTACCAGTGAGACAGTCCAAGGGTACTACCTGGTGAGATGGACAGACGGACGCTGGAACAGTAGGATGCAGGAACAAGGCTGGAAGAGAAGGATCCTGGAACAAGACTGGAACGAAACTGGAATGAGACTGGAACAAGACTTCACTCTCATAGCCTTATAGAATTAGTTGCATGAAGCTAACAAATAATTTTGATAGTAGTTTTACTAAAAGTGTGAATCTTGCCAGTTTTTTAAAATTACACAGAAGACCCTTGGGCCTTTAATATTAAGACTTTATTTTATAGCCAGTTTTAAAGCAGGGAGCCATACTGCGGAGGTAGGTGGGATATGAGGAAATGCCATTTTGGCTTGCTCCCTCCCCCCCAATTCTTCTGTCTAGAGATACCACTGATTCTCTGTGATCTTTAACCATTAGTACAAGAAGGATGGGGGGTGACACTGGAGGGGTACACAAATGCATTGGCCCCTTGAGCACCAGAGACCCTAGATACAGCCACCCGCTGAGATTGTTCAAGATTTTATTTTAGATACTGTAAGTAGGGACAGCAGTTCTCAAAGGGACTTCGGCAGGTAAAGTTACATACTAAACGCCGGCAGATAAAGATAAAATGATCCAACCAGTCTGCCCAGCAAGGTGATTAGTGCAGTAATTGCCACCTCATGCAGGTTACCTTAAGCCCCATCAGAGCTGTTAAAAGCAGGAGATGGCCAGAGCTCCCTCCCCCTGCATCCCCCATCGTTATTCATTTCTTCTGTGGTGCACAAAGGCTTGGCCTGGTGATTAAAGCACAAGAGAGGAGGACTGTCCCTGCCCTACCTCATCATGCCTGAACTTGATCTAACTTCATATAAGTAATGTAGAGACTGATAAATTTCTGGGAAAAAATAAAACTGACAATGAAAGTCCCTAACTATAAAAAAGAAATAAATTAAAAGAAAATACAACAAAAGGAAAACAATGTAAGTGCACCTCCATAGCCCTTTTTAAAAATTGACATTATATTGGATGCTCTCCAGTCCCTAGGTATAGAGACTGATTTTAATGATATGTTACAGATTTCCAGTACCGGTAGCAGGTCTGCAATTTCCTATTTCAGATCCTGGTTATTTTCTGTTATTCAGCCCTCATTGGTGATCCAGGAAACTAAAGATCAGTGAGTTGGCAGTCAGTGCTGGGCAAAATGGTAGAAATGTTGCCACTGATGCTTAACATAGTAACAGCTTTTGTGGGGTCAGTAAAGAAAGATTTATCCCAAACTTAGCTGGACAAACTGCTGGATTTAAAATCTGCCCCAGACATAGCCGATTAAAGGGCCAATGCAAAACAGTGTGCTCAGCAGAGCGCACTGTTTAACCTGTGGTTGGATGTACGTCCAAATTCCCTTATGCTATAAGGGGATTAGTGCATCCAAAATGCGCATCCAACCTCCCGCAAAGCTAATAGTGCTAATCATATGCAAATGCATGTTGATGAGGCTATTAGTTATTTGCCCCAGATCGAAAAAAAAAAATGTGCACCGGAACCGCACATTTTTATACTCAGAAATTATCATGGCAATATTAAGCCAGAAGAGCCAAAAAGCTTAAAAGTTAAAAAAAAAATTGTAGGCAGTCAGGTTATGGAAACAGACGCTCAATTAACGAGCGTCCATTTTCCTGACGCATGGCTATGCACCAGTTAGAAAAACGAATGCTTGTAAAATTGAGCAACTGCTTTCCAAACCCTCCGACAGCCGACCTCTCCTGGGCACCTGCTACCAAGGAGGCGCTAGGAGCACGCAGTTGTCCCTAGCGCTTCCTTGGCAGCACAACCCTCATTTAAATATCGCATCGTGCACCCAGGAGAGGTGTCTGGGCTTGCATTAGGAAAGCGGGCGCCCAACACTGAGCACTCGCTTTCCATGCTCATTTATTTATCAGGATAACTTTTTATCAGGGGTGGACGGGGGCGTTCCAAGCTGCAGTGCTTTTCTGTAGTTCCTTTGACTTAATATTGTGGAACCGAAAAAGGAAAAACCTTAATAAATAAAAAAAAAAAGTGTGCCGGCAGTCACAATTAACCACTGTCCATTTTCCTAACCCCTGGCTGTGTACAGATTAGAAAACATTGAGAGTCCGTTTTCCTAACCTGCTGACAGCCACCTCCCCTGGGCACCCGCTGCCAAAGAGGCACTAGGGGTGCACAATTTCCCCTAGCACCTCCTTTTTACCACGGCAGCCCATTTAAATATTACATTGGGCACCCCAGAGAGGTGCATTGGCGCGTTAGGAGAGCGGGCGCTCAATCAGTAACACCCGTTTCCCGCGTGCTGATATTGCATCGGCCTGGTTTGGAGCCTGCAAGGCTGCTGTTACTGGAAGAGTCAAGACTTTCCTTTTTCTACCTGCTGGGTCTGACAGAGGAAGGCAAGGATAGGAGCACAATACCTTTCAGCACCCAGTCCAATATCTTGCAGCTTCAAAGGAATATCATGTCACACAAGTAATACCACAACTAGCAGCATTTCAGTGTTTGCTCCTGAAATCAGCACCCAGTGGTAACAGAACAAACAGACAGCCTGATGCAGAACGGCCAACATTCAGCTTGCCTGCAATTGAATGCTTATTTTTGAGCATAAATTTTACTGCCGACGCAGCAAGGAGTTTTATGCTCATAAAATGAGCATTCTAAAATGGGACTAATACTTAGTGCCCTCACATGGAAATTCCATGCAAATGAGAGCATTAAGCATTACTTCTCGATGCAGAGAGCTGCCTTGGGATGGCCAGGAGTTTCTTAGTCCTGCAAATTTAACTTCAGGATTAGAGTTGGAGTTAAGTATCCAGCACTACTGCGCTGGCATTTAAAACCTGTAAAAATTATATATTTAAAAAAAAAAAAATGTTAGACCCACTTTGCTGATAATTTGGTGGATAAGGGAGGATGTTGTCTAGTAGACTGTTCCTATGAAAATTTGTAGTAATCTACTCTCAAAATATTTGTAAAAGCACACTTTATATTGTCAATGCATGCGCGCGTATGTCTGAAAATCTACCCCAATATTACTATGACAAGTAATATAGCAGAATCAGTCTGTGCACATTTACATGTGAATACTCATACTCTATAGGAAACAAGCACTTGGATCTTGGGTAAAAGAGAAAAGTATTAGCATTGGAAAATTAGCTTTTTGTAAGTTATAATAGAAAACCACTACTCCAAAATTCGCACTTAAATTCTGGCTAGAATATTAGCATAAGTTGTCAGCTTAATCTCATATCATTTTTTAATCCTTTAGATGAACTATGCGGTCCAGATGGATGGTGAACAAGTGGCAGATACCTGGGATACTTGATCTCTGGATTACTGGAGCATTGGAAACAACTTGCCTCAAAGAGAAACTCTCACAAAAATAATAAATGCCTTACCTCTTAGCTATCCCTTTCTCTCCTTGTCTTTAAATAAAAGCATAATTATGTTTTATACTTAATTCAGATGGCTCATTAGTATTCATTTCTTGTCTCTCATTGGCTTCAGGCAGGTATCACCCACCCAAGCGCTGATGCAGAGATACAGTATACCATTCATCATTTCAAATATAACTTAGTGTTTCATGGAAAGTGAATTATAATAAATCCTAGCATTTTCCCTTCAGTAATATCCACTTGGTATTTCTGTTGACCAACAAATAATACAGCACTGATTTCCAGCTAAAGAACTCCCCCCCTGTTAACATCAAACAAAGGTGTTAATGACCCTTCCTTTGACTTTCAAAGGAATGTTTGGTATTTGCATTCTTCTGTAACTGCCTAAAAAGATTTCAAAGAACTTTTTCAAGTTACCACTGGGCATTGCCTGAGTTCAAAAGAAACTGGCAAGGGGTTATCTCTTTTATCATTTAATTTACTCTAGCCAGGCAGGAAAAGAACAATTTAATGACCCCCTAGATTTCACAAATCAGGCACCAAAATCCAACTACTAACATTTAAATTCTGCTTGAAAGACATCTCCAGGTCAGAGACTTCAAACTGCTTACCAGGATATTATAAATTGATGTTAATATTCTCTATAAGTCCTTTTTATTGTTTTTTTCTCTCTCTGGTGTCCTTTTTACTTTTCTGTTGAAGTTCTTTCCCTTCTTTTTCTTTTAAGTGAATATATTAATACTTTCTCCTGCTTCTCTCCTTTCTTCTCATCTTCCTTGTTTCCTCTTCAGATTCTTCCTGCCTGCCCACTTTTCCCCATTTTTATTTCTTTTTCTCTTTTTCATATGTTCTCTCCTCCATTCATCTACCCACATTATCTTCCTGCCCCCCTATTAAATTCAGAGTCCTGAGTCAGCCCCATCCCCTGACCCTTCTCGTTTCCTCTTCCCTCTCATGTTGGGTCCTTTCTCCCTCTCCCTGCAACCAATAACCAATCCACTTCCTCTATTTTCATTCCTTCTCCATCACATTCCCTCCCACTCTGCGTACTTTTTCCCCCAGTCACCAGTTCTCTGTGGCCTCTGGTCCTATCTCTCCATTCCTTCCTCCATCCTGGGTCCTTTTTCCCTTTCTCTAATCACCATATCCTCTCTCTCTTTCTGCCCCCCCCCCCCCCCCCCCCCAAATCCCAGGTTCAATCTTTCCTCAATTTCTAGAATACTTTCCCCAAATTTTCTACCCTTGACTCCCAGAAAGCTCTTTCCACATCCCCAACCTTGGAAAGCTCTCACCATGTCCTCTTCCCATCAGGAAGGTTTTCCCTATCTCTCCATTCCAGCTCTAGAAGTCGCTCCCTGCAGTCACCTCCTTCTCCTGAAAGTTCTCTCCGCATTCCTCCCCCCAAAAGCCCTCATACATACCCTTCCCAGTTCCCTGAATTCTCACTGCCCTACGAACTCCAGAGCAGCCTAGCCTCCTCTCAATCCTCCCTGCTCAGCAGAAGGAGCAGCACAACAGTGTCAATGTTCTGTGCTATGTGTGTCCAGCCTAATGATGTGAGCCCCATGGATTCCATTGATGTTGTGCCTCAGACCTTGAGACTGGTCCTTCACAGCACAGATAGCTGATACTATGTGGCATTCACTGATGGGGACTATGAAAAGAAACAGGACACACAGACAATCCTTTATTCAGGCCCTCCTATGTTGCCTATGCTGATTTCCTACCAAAGAGGCAGAGGAAAGGCCACTATAGGGTAACATCCATGCTATGATCTCTCTCTCATTCCCCATGCTCCATACCTCACTGCTGCTGGGAAAGCCTGTAGTCAGTTGGATTGTCAGCAATCATATTAATGGTCTAAACGCCCTGACATCCACCAGCATTTCTGTATTAAAAGCCTTGGTCAAATTTATTTATTTATTTATTTGTGGCTTTTATATACCAAACTTTGTAAAGAAACATCAGATCGGTTTACAGTAAAACTTCAAAATCAGCAAACAAAGGCTTTACATAGAACTTATAAGAAAAACTGTTTAAAACTATAAAATTGGTAACGAAGCTTAATATCGAAACTTAAATAGAGGTTATTGGAAAACAGAGATAAAGTTGAGGGAATTGTTTGGGGGCAGAAGCAAGGAGGAAAAATTGGAGGGGGGGAAATAAGGATAGCATAGGTTACAAGGATCTATTTACAAAAAAATACATTTGTGTGGTTATATAGATAATGACATAAAAGGTGGGTTTACAAAATAGTTGCGACTGTGATAAGATAGGCATCATATACGAGACTATGAATTTAAAACTGAAGGATCTGTACTGGTGGCCAGTTTGTAACTGCAATCTATTGCTTCTCCTTAGATATTTTTATCATGTGAGTTGTGAACCATTGTGATGGTACCCCCAAACGAAAGTATAGAAAAATTGTCAAATAAATAAATAAACTTAAATGAACCCATAAAGAGATATTTCTCAGACATAATTCATAGCATAGGCATTGATGCAAGAGCACTTTTTCTACAATGAGATGCCTCACTGAGAGCGCATCAGAGGAATCTCATGCACAGAAGGTCCATATGTCACACGTATGTCATACGGGAACCCTGTAGACGTTTCTCTGCAATATCCGACTCTCTATTAAGCCCTAGTTGCACGGTTGATTCTAACTGGGACTCCTTTGCAACAGTGTCTTCACTGGAGGTACAAGCTATTTTAAAAAATGTAAATTCATCATACTGCTCCTTGAATCCAATCCAAGTTAGTGCCCTTAAGTGATCCGCAGACATCTCGTTTATAGCCAAAATAGTTAACTTGTCTTTGGAGGAAGGCGCGATACCAGATCCATGAAAAAAGGCCATAGTAGCACCTATTTTAAAAAATTCTTTGTTGGACCCGATGGATCCTACAAATTATCGACCTATTTCTAATTTATCCTGTCTAAAATTATTGAAAAATCAGTGCACAAACAGTTGTGAGATTATCTGGAGGATACTCCTTACTACATCCGAGACAATATGGTTTCAAGAAAAACAGAAGTACAGAAACACTTCTGTTATCTTGGACAGATAGCATTATTCTGAGGTTTTGAGTATGGTCAAATAGTCCTTCTTGTATTGTTGGATATCTCTGCTGCCTTTGATATCATTGACTGACCCAACTGACAGAGTTTGGAATCCGCAACTTAGTTTTTAGTTGGTTTCAATATTTTCTTAGCAACAGGAAATTTGCTGTGAGAATAGGTTCCTCCTATTCCTCATGGGTTGACATAAAAACTGGAGTCCCTCAAGGATCGAGTCTGTCAGCCACCCTGTTCAATATCTATCTGGCCCCACTTTGCAAACTGCTGGATGGTCTGGGGCTTAACTTTCAGATTTATGCTGATAATATTCAGTTCTCATTTCCTATAGGTGTTAGGGAATGTCAGTTTAGTGGACCCTTGGGCCGACCTGCAGGAGACTGGGAAAGATATTCAAAAGTCTCTAGTATACCACAGGCCGGGAGGCAGATGTTCAGGCTGGACATAGAGGTGCTCTTCACCATAGAAGCTGGTACTCCCCCGGGAGGAGCCCGTAGGAGCCCAACCGCTGGGACTTAGGTGGCTTCACCCTTGGAAGCCGAAGCCCCCCCGGGAGGAGCCCGTAGGGGCCCGGCCGCTGGGACTTAGGCGGTAGTGGATCAGGACTGGGAACTGGAACCAGACTAGGACAGTAGGTCAGTACTGTAACGGGGCTTGGGTTCTGGAACCAGGCAGGAACTGTAGCAAGACTCGGATACTGGAACCAGGCAGGAACTGTAGCAGGCAGGCAGGAACCAAGCAGGCACTGTAGCAGGCAAGTAGGAACCAAGCAGGTACCGTAGCAGGCAAGTAGGAACCAAGCAGGTACCGTAGCAGGCAAGCAGGAATGGAGCGATTAGCAAAGCAGGACGCTCCGGGGCACAGCGCAACAGGGATCCGGTAGGTAAGCCCATTGCAAGGCCAAGACTGGGTGGCCGCAGCCGGCTTATCAAGGCCACGGCGTCTGACGTCAGGATTTGGGCGGAGTCACCACTGGCGGGTAACAGCCTAGAAAAGCGCCCAAGTGGCGTGCGCGCGCACCTAGAGACAGGGCGTCCATCCATGGAAGGCTTCCCGGTGGTGCGGCCCTCGCCGGGACACCGCCGAACAAGACAGGAACTAGGCCGGTGAAAGCGGGAACAGGTCCAGAAACACGGAGGTAAGGGTCTGGTTGTGACGCTCGCGGCCAGAACCGCAACAATAGGGACCTCAGTTGCTACCTCCTTACAGGAACGCAAGATATACCTCAGTTATCTTGAGATGGTTACATCAGAACAGACAACATAAAAAAAAAAAGTGGAAATTATATCTCAAGATATCCTAAGACTGAAATTTTCCCGGCCTTCCATTTTGAGAACCAGGAAATAGCAGTACGTAATCTGGGTGTCATACTGGACACCAGGCTGTCAATGAAGCCTCATGTAAAAAACCTAGTCAAGTCTGACTACTATAAACTCAGAATGCTAAGGAGACTCAAGCCTTACCTAGAACAAGTGGATGACTTTAGATTAGTGCTCCAAACATTGATCTTTTCAGGCTTGGATTATTGCAATTCATTATTGCTTGGAGTTCCATATAATACCATTAAACCATAAAATAATACCATTAATACCATTAAACCAAAATGATAAGGGGAATAGAACAGCTCCCCTATGAGGAAAGACTAAAGAGTTTAGGACTTTTCAGCTTGGAGAAGAGACGGCTGAGGGGGGATATGATAGAGGTGTTTAAAATCATGAGAGGTCTAGAACGGGTAGATGTGAATCGGTTATTTACTCTTTCGGATAATAGAAAGACTAGGGGGCACTCCATGAAGTTAGCATGTGGCACATTTAAAACTAGTCGGAGAAAGTTCTTTTTTACTCAACGCACAATTAAACTCTGGAATTTGTTGCCAGAGAATGTGGTTAGTGCAGTTAGTATAGCTGTGTTTAAAAAGGGATTGGCTAAGTTCTTGGAGAAGAAGTCCATTACCTGCTATTAATTAAGTTGACTTAGAAAATAGCCACTGCTATTACTAGCAATGGTAACATGGACTAGACTTAGTTTTTAGTACTTGCCAGGTTCTTATGGCCTCGATTGGCCACTGTTGGAAACAGGATGCTGGGCTTGATGGACCCTTGGTCTGACCCAGTATGGCATGTTCTTATTTTCTTATGTTAATTTTTGAAGAATTCTGCAGCAAGAATTCTCTCTGGAACACATAAATATGACCACATAACTCCAAAACTAAATAAGTTACATGGGCTACCAATTTTGTACAAGATTCAGTATAAGGCACTTACTTTACTTCATAGTACAGTTTATAATAATGACACTTCCTAGTTAGTCACTAGACTACATCTTTATACACCGGTCCCTACCATTCAACAGACACATTTAGGAGAAATAAGGGACAGGACAATCTCTGTCCAGGAACTATTCTGTGAAACAAAATGCATGAGGCTTTAAGATTACTGGTTGGCATAAAATTATTTTAAAAAGGGCTGAAAACCTGGTTGTTTAAGCAGGTTTTTAGTGAATTACCAACATAACTAAAGGATGATTATTATCTGAGGGCTGCGTATTGTATGATCTTACAATATATCAGATGATGCAATTGATGATCAATATTTGATTATGTATATCAGGGGTCCCCAAACCTGTCCTGGAGGGCCACCAGCCAGTCGGGTTTTTGGGATATCCTCCATGAATATGCATGAGAGAAAATTTGCATGCACTGCCTCCATAACATGTACATTTTCTCTCATGCATATTCATTGAGGATATCCCAAAAACCCGACTGGCTGGTGGTCCTCCAGGACAGGTTTGGGGACCACTGATATTATTCTGTTGTTTTAAGGATTAGAATGTTTGTTCTGTCATTTTAATTGTGTGAATGTTTTCCTGTGAAACCACTTTAGTTTAGAGCGGTACAGGAGAATTTTTTAAATAAATAAGTTAAAGAGTACAAAGCAGAGTAAGCCAAACTTTCCCTGTTACATAGTACTACTTTGGCTATGCTGCTTCTTGGATAGCCTTCTGCACCTCTCTTCCCCTGCTCCACTGTCATGCTACTGGAAATTGTACTTCTAAGTTGTACAAGAGTGTGTTATTTTCTTTCACCCAGTGCTGGCTTGCCTTTTGCTTGATGGTATCTGCTCCCCTCACTCACCTCCTTGATTGTACCAAAACCATGTATCAAGGACTGAAATATTGCAGTTAGACATGTCCTAGTAATGAGGAACAGCTGGGATATGCATTTGGATAAATTCTGCTCAGCACTCAGCTTCCCCAACTCCAAATTAGAGTTGCATATTTGCATCGCGCTTCTTGCCACCAGTGGTTGTATGGATACAATATTGGATCAAAACCTAAAAGAAAATTATCTGGGTTCTAAACCGAGTGAATCTTGGCAAATTATAATTTACTTTTATTTATTTTTTTATACAGTGTTTCAACTATTCCTTTCCGGTGTCTTCTAATGTTTGTGAACAAATCTGATGACCCTGATCAAATTTGGGATGAGGGGAAAGCAGGTGAAAGCAAGAATTCTAAGCTAAACTACTGAAACTTCAAGAACAGGACACTTGGCCAGAATAGCTTGGTCTGTCCTTAATACAGTAATTTGGATTTACACGGCACCTTTCATCCAGAAAGGATCCCAAAGGTCTTTACAGTTCAATATTTCAGAAATAGGCATGCAGCTACCTCTAGGGTGGATGACCTGGTAGTACATTTTTGGTAAATTACAGTGCTTGATTTTTCTCAGCCAGGTCAGCTATTGCCTCTCTATTAACTACACCTCATCAGGAATAGACTAAGATAAACCCAAACTTGCCTCCTTAATTGCAGGGACTTCCTGTTACGATCGTGGACCCTTGAGCCAGTTGGGACAGTGGATGGTATGCTATGGAAGACCACAGCAGGTGTCCCAGCCGGGAGGCGGATTGGCAGACTCAGAAGAGGCTTCACCACTGGAAATCCGAGGTCCCCCCAGGAGGGGCCCGTAGGGACCTGGACCTCTTGGACTTAGGTGGAGTCCTATGCGACCAAGGAGCCAGGCAGCGGCTGAAGAGACTTCACCCTCGGAAGCCCACGGCTCCCCCGGGAGGAGCCCGTGAGAGCCCGGGCCACTGGGACTTAGGAGAATCCTCTGGGCCAGAAAGTACCGGACATCTGAGGTGAGGAAGAAGCCGAAGTCGGAGTCCAGGAATGAAGCCAGGTCAGAAGCCAGGAGTCAGAGAGCCAAACTAAAGCCAGGGATGAAGCAGAAGATGGAGTCGTGGACGGAGCCGGGTTGGAAGCCAGAGGTCAGAAGACGATACCAAGCCAGGAACAGAAGCTGAAGACGAAGTCATGGGACGGAGCCGGGTCGGAAGCCAGAAGTCAGTCATCGATGCCAAAACCAAGGGACGGAAGCAGGAGACAAGTCAGGAAGCAAGCCGGGTTGGAGACAGAAGCAATTCAAGAGTTTGCAGCAACTAGCACGTCAGGAAACCTGAGGAACCTCGTTGCAAGGCACTGAGGGAGACCAGATGCAGGGTTTAAATACCCTGAGGGTGTCTGACATCATCTAGGGCTGGCCTGAAGGTTTCCCGCACTGGCCCCTTTAAATGGGATTCCTCCTCGCGCACACGTCTAGGGGGCGGGGCCAGCCACGCCGGATCGTCGGCATCTCTCCCGAGGAGGGAGAGACGCGCTGGAGGGCCTGCAGGCCCGTGGAGGCCTCAGAACAGCCTGGGCCGTCCCCTAGGTAGGTGGGGGGACCGGGGAATGGCCCAGGACCGCAACACTTCCTAAGCTTGCTTTCCCTAAAGGAATTTTAACTACAGATCTCTTGTTGCAGTGGGCCAAAACCAGGAGTGACTCCACCTCAGCTTTAAGAGCTACATTCAGATTTTGACTCTGCAAGGCCTGTAAGAGAAAATTCAGTTCAATAAAGGCTTCCCTTATGATTGTTTTAGAAATGGTCAGTCTTTCCTAGCTTATATTTAAGTGGTGTCTGATGATTTGTTCTCCCTGATAGCTCCTAGTGGCCCCTACTCCGTCATTTACCTTTCTCCACTTGCTGGTTACACATTGCAACATATTTACCTAGCGACCTGTCAGTTTGTTGTTCTTTTAAGGTCCTAAATAAACACTGCTTTTTTCCCCCACTTTCTTTTCCAAAACTTTCTTTGCACTTTGGATCTCTGAAAGCCGCCAATGTTCTATACACCACAGTCCGAGTCCCTTTCATTCAAAAGTGATCAGATTAGGCTAACGTTTGTATCCTGTCCTCTGGGAGTGATTGCTCTTTGAAGCCTGCCTGAATCTTGGGGCCTGTCTAGGTTTCACCTTGCCATGATCCTCAGAGACATGACCCACCTGGGAGTTCAGACCTGCTGCTTTTGATGATTGTGAGGCTGGCTCAGACTCACAATCCTGTGTGTTCTTCCTGCTCAGTGATGCCCGCCCCAGAAGCAGAGATGGAGAAAGAGGCATTGATCAAGCTGGCTAAGAACAGCATTCTCAGCAAGCTACTTTTGAAGGAACGGCCCAACATGACTGAGCCAGTGCCCAGGGCAATGCTGGCCATGGTGATGAGGCAGCTGCATGGCAGGAAAGGAAGACAGGACCGCAATCTGAAAACACCAAAGGACGAGCAAGGGCAAGGCTCCAGAATATGAAATCATAACCTTTGCTGAATCAGGTGAGTAGCATGTTTTGTTGCAAAAAAACAAAACAGAATACTAGGAATGAAAGGGCTCTAGTCTGACCTATGTGTGATAGAAACCAGGAAAGAGACTTTTATAAACAGACACACCTTCAGTGGTGAAAAGATAAACACTTGAAAGGAGAATCTGAATCCTGACAGCACTGTGTCACATACCCAGTTTGCTAATTCAGGGCGCCTGAGTAATGAAGCAGATAGGTACTGTTCAATTCAGCAGAATGACGACTGGGTTTGACAGAGCAGTAGGTTACGAAAAGATCCAATGAATCTGTAGGCTTCTCAGAGTTTAAAGGAGTAAAAAACATACATCAACAAAGATATTTTTTTTAAATTTCAAATGGAGAAAGACTTGCATCAGATGGATTCCATGACTTCTGCTGATTGTCTAATGCAGCTGGTTAAGCTCAGCAATACAAGATATCATTGTATCCATTAATGTCCCCTACACTTAACATATACAATTTTTCTAAAAGACCATAAGGAACAGAAACCACGCTTAGGATGATGCATGAAAATAATGTACACCTGAGTCACAGTACACAAAAGCTATGGTAACTAGGTCATCAAGGACAAACTGAAATAGTCTCAGTCTTGCTCCCCTTGCATGCTGAGCTTTGATTTTTCATTTCTCTAAGAACAGCAGGGCAAACAATAATAATTTGCATATGCAATATCATGGGTAGATTAAAACCAGGACTTAGCACAGCCTGGAGTCCTACAGTAGCCCTAAATAAGATGATGGACCCATTTCTGCAGATAGTTCTTCCCGTGTAATAATCATTCAATGGTCATTAAGGTGCCCCTTTGCGCCTGCAAATTTATAACCAATGCAGTTCTACTGAGCAGGGACCATTTCTGATGTGTATATCTACATAAGAACATAAGAACATGCCATACTGGGTTAGACCAAGGGTCCATCAAGCTCAGCATCCTGTTTCCAACAGTGGTCAATCCAGGCCATAAGAACCTGGCAAGTACCCAAAAACTAAGTCTATTCCATGTTACTGATGCTAGTAATATGAGTTGGATATTTTCTAAGTCAACTTAATTAATAGCAGGTAATGGACTTCTCCAAGAACTTATCCAAACTTTTTTTAAACCCAGATACACTAAGTGCTTTAACCACATCCTCTGGCAACAAATTCCAGAGTTTAATTGTGCGTTGAGTGAAAAAGAACTTTCTCCGATTAGTTTTAAATGTGCCACATGCTAACTTAATGGAGTGCCTCTACAGGGTAAATATTGGGGGGGGGGATATTCAGAATGTAGTTGGTGAAAAAAAGAAAATATCAGATTTGAGGAGATGGGTCTCTCTACCAATTTCTCTTTTAGGGCGGGTAAATCTAGTCAAGATGGCTGTTCTGCCGCAGCTGCTGTATCCCTTAATGCATTTGCCAAGCAATCTTCCCCTGCAAGTTTTGCAAGATCTTTGACGTGAGATTTCTGTGTTTCCATAGAAAGGCAAACCCCCTTGACTTAAATATGATGCTATGGTTCCCTTACGGGAGAGGGGAGGTGAAACAACAGTGGGTCAAATTACAAAGGAGCAATTACAAAGGCAACAAATCTATATGTCAGAAAAGTAAACAAGTGTAAGAAGAAAAAGAAACCCATCTGATTCTCAAAGGAGGTGGCTGAAAAAATTAAAAAAGAACAGCATTCCCAAAAAAGGGAACCCAGTAATGAATATATGTTAAAACTGAGACAAAGAAAGAAATAAGGAAAGCAAAAGCTCTAGTGGAAGAAAGGATTTCCAAAGAGGTAAAGCAAGGTGACAACACATTTCTCAGATATATAAGAGAAAGAAGGGAGGCCAGAAGTGATAAAGTGAAATTGAAAAGTGACAAGGAGAAATGAAGAAATGGTGGAAATATTAAACAAATACTCCAGTTCAGTATTCACTAATGACGACCCTGGAGAAGGACCATTGCTGGTTGATAAGACTGTAGATGGGAATGGGATGGACAACATTTCATTTACAGAACAGAATGTAATCAAACTGAAAGTGGACAAGGCCATAGGGTCGAATGAGGTACATCCAAGGATACTGAAAGAGCTCAAAGATGTGCTGGCGGCTCCATTGAAGGGCCTGTTCAATAGATCCCAGGAAACGGGAGTGGTGCCGTGGACTGGAGAAGAGCAGTGGTGGTCCCATTTCACAAGAATGATAGAGAGAGGAGGCTGGAAATTATAGGCTGGTAGGCCTCAACTCAGTGGTGGGAAAATTAATGGAGATATTGCTGAAGTAAAGGATAGTGAACTATCCACATTCAGGCGCATTGCTGGACCCGAGGCTGCATTTATTTACCAGGGAAAGGACTTGTCAGATAAATCTGATGGATTTGTTTGATTAGATGACTAGAGAATTGGATCAATTAATGTAATCTACTCTAAGGAGAGAACCATTTAAGTGAAGTTCCACAGGAATCAGTATTGAGATCGCTTCTGTTCAATATCTTTTGAGCAACATTGAGGAAGGGATAGTAGGTAAATTTTGTCTGTTTGTTGATGATACTAAGATCTGCAACAGAGTGGACATGCCTGAAGGAGTAGAGAGAATGAAAAGAGGTTTAAGAAAGCATGAAGAGTGGTCGAAGATTTGGCATCTGGGATTCAATGACAAGAAGTGCGGAATCATGCATCTGGGGTACCGTAATCCAAAAGTGCTGTATGTGTGTGTGTGTGTGTGTGTGTGTGTGTGTGTGTGTGTGTGTTGGGGGGGGGGGGGGGGGTGAAAGACTGATATGCATGGACCAAGAAAGGGATCTTGGATAGTGTCTGGTGATCTGAAGTTGGTGAAGCCATGTGACAAGGTAATAGCTATAGCCAGAAGAATGCCGGGATGCATAGAGAGAGGAATAACCAGAAATAAAAATGAGGTGATAATGTCCTTGTACAGGTCCTCCAGGTGGTAGGTGGGGAAATCCAGGTTACACGACATTCCACTTGTCCACAGACTTTATTGTGGACCTCCAGGTTTCTAATGGTGCCACCATGATATGGGTGGTAACTGATCGATTCTTCAAGAAGGCACACTTTGTCCCATTGCCTAGTCTTCTTTCTGCCCCAAAATTGGCATGTCTTTTCACCCTCCACTTCTGCTTACATGACTTACCAAAATATATCCTATTGGATAGAGGAGTACAGTTCACAACACGATACTGGCGCTCTCTCTGCAAGAAGTTTGGTATCACGTTTGACTATATGCTGACTTGACAGCCACAGGGACAAGTGGAGCATACTAACAGAACCCTTAAAACATTCCTCTGCTCTTATGTCACTGAGTGGCAGGCAACTGGGCCACCTTTCTGTCTTGGGCCGAATTCTCCCACAACAATTACATTAATGCAGTCACCGACTCCTCCCCTTTCCAGCTGGTTTATGGGAAACGGCCTCTGCCCCCGCTGCCACTATCTGTGACTGTTCTTCACCTGCGGCCCAACTACAGTACAAGAATAGCATGACCTATAGGAACAAACTAAACTGTTGACTGAAAAGGCCACCATGAGAGCCAATAAGACAGCAGATGCCCAAAGGAGGTCAACTCCATAAATCAAGATGGGTGAGAAGGTTTGGCTAAGTATCCGACACTTATGCCTGTGGCTTCCCTCAATGCATATGGCATAGCGCTTCATTTGGGCCTTTTTCAGTGTTACGACAAGTGGACCCTGTCACATACCAGCTAAAGCTGCTGCCTACTTACAAAATCCACAATGCATTTCACATCTCTCTGCTCAAGCCAGTAGTACTTTCTTGGCTCTCCAGAGTGCTGCTTGAGCCCCAGAAGGTTGTTTCTAGCAGAGACATAATATGAAGTCCAAGAAGTCCTGGATTCCTGCCAGAGGCACAAAAGAATAGAGTATTTGATCTGGAAGAACTATGGCCCAGAAGAAAATTAATGGGAGCCATCATCCAACATATTGTACCCCCAATCTTTTAAAGGACTTTCATCATCGGTACACCAGGAAACCCAAAGCCTCAGGGGAGGGGGCTTTCGGGGGGGGGGGGGGGTTACTGTTGTGTTTGGTGGTCTGTGGGTTGTCCCTACCAACCACTACCCTTACCTTTGTGACTGGGCTGGCCACTCTGTCTTCCAACACAGCAAAACACTGCCAACTCGCCGCCAAATACCATGCAGCAGGACGCCGTCAGCCCCAACATGCCACACCTCTCCTCAGGCACGCACACCTGACATCAGCCTATTAAAACCAGGATATTTAATTTTTTGTATTTTTTAGACACCAATAAAATATTTCAAAACAACAGACACATTAAATAACATCCTTTAATTAAAATTAATAAGGATTTAAAAATTTCTCATTCTCCAACCCTTGGAACTTTTGATTTCCAGATGCCCAGCGACTGTCATGATTAGTGGGGGGGGGGGGTGTAGAGAGGTTATTGTACACGTACTTTCCCTCTCTCCCACATACTCAGTCACACACACACACTCCCATGCTCAGTTTCACACACATGCTCTCTTTTACACATGCTGTCACACACACACAAATGCAGACATGCTTGTACACATGCTCAGTCTCACACACACACACACACTCTTCCCCTCTCCCACTTGCTCAATCACACACTCTACCTCTCTCTCACACGCTCAAACAAAAACACACGCTCTCTCTTTCACATATGCTGGTCCATACCTCCTCTCCCACATGCTCAACTGCACATACACACACATGCATACACTACCCCTCTCTCATGTTTATTTTATTTATAAAATTATTTTAACCCGCTTGTTCCCAAAATAGTTCACAGCAGCTTACAAAAATTATAAATCACACACACACACACTCTCCTTCTCTCCCGCATTCTCACTCACACTCACATATGCTCTCTCTTTCACACATGATGGCCCACACTTCCTCTCATCATACTCAGTCACACATTCGCACTCCCTCTCTCACTTAACTAACTCTCCCTCTGAAAGCAGAAGAGCAGCAGCAGCAGCAGCATTCTTCTTCAGCACCCCACCAACAGGAAGAATCCTTCAAGTGCAGGAACCCAAAATGCTCTGCCTTATAATTTCTTCCACTGCGTGGCCAACTCTTTCTGCCTAGGCTCCTCCTTTTGCCTGTGCAGATACTTCTCTCACCCAATGCAGCTCTGGGGCTTCTTCCTTTTCGCCCATGCTGCCTGCTCTACTCGGCCTCCACAGCTGATGCTACTGTGAGGGCCTCTTCACTTTGACCCATGCAGATGACACTGCCCCACCTCCTCTTTTCCATCATATGGACTATACGGCAGCCTACTTTTTTCCAACAATGGCATCTTCTTCCCATCTGCACTAGGGAAGAAGGAAATGCTGTCGCTGCCCTCCAGAACTGTGGCACTCTAGGCGGTAGCCTAGTACACCTATTGCTTCCACCAGCTCTAATCCAGCCTCGTATGGCTGGCTAACTTTAGACTTAATCGGCTGTATTCAAAAAAGAAATATGGTTAATTGGCTCATTGGGGGTGGAGGGGAGAATAAGTAAGATGTGAGCCTGTGGCCCAATTTCCCTATCCTCATTCAGTAATTGAGAACTTTCCTGATGTCTGAGTCCCTCTCACCCCACCCCTCCAAGCACCTCCATGGTGATATTAACAAAAATAGAAGTGCTGCACCACTCAAGGACTCCATCCCCCCTGCCCCCACTTCAAATGGAATAGCCCCTCTTCCCAACACAGTAACTTTTAAAAAAAAACTTCTGCTAGGATCATAGTACAGTTTGGCGATCCCAGCCACTTGCAGCACTGCTATGACAGCCACACTGAAATGTATTTATTTATTGATTTTGTATACTGTTGTTCAGGGGACCATCACATCTTTTATGAATATAGCTGATTAAGTCTAAAGTCTAACGTTATCCAGCCACCTGAGGCTGGATAACTTTATACCTGCTCTAGGTCATGGTTATAGGTAGCTGGAAAGTTTATTTGGCTAACTCCTAATATTTAAGTTAGCTGGATAACTTACCCAGCTAACTTGATCCTGCCCCAGAATTCCTAGAAGGCGAGGATGGCAGGAGGTGGCCAATGAACTTGGCATATCACCCCTCAAGCAAAACAGGAAGTGGGAGGAGAAAATAATATAATCAATCAGCTCATAAATGCAGAAATGATGACTAGGAAGAGCAGCAAACCAAGGGAGAAATGTTGGAAAGCTAGGACCACAAATGCTCGTAGTCTGGGCAAATCTCAGACCTGCAGGCCCTAATGATGGAGGCAGACTTGGACATCATTGCTGTTAGAGACATGGTTCACTGAGTTTCATGATTGGGATATGGTCATCCCAGGCTATAACTTATTAAAGAAGGACAGAGTGGGCAGGAAAGGGGAAGAACTAGCTCATTATGTCAAAAACAATATCCAGGCAACTGAAATGCAAGGGACATGGGGTAGGAAAGAAACATTATGGGTTGCCCTAAAAAAAAAAAAAAAAGAATATGATGCTTCCATTTACATTGGTGTGGTCTACAGGCCTCTGATACAGACAAAAGAACATAAGAACATAAGAAATTGCCATGCTGGGTCAGACCAATTGTCCATCAAGCCCAACATCCTGTTTCCAACAAAGGCCAAACCAGGCCACAAAAACCTGGTCAGTACCCAAACACCAAGAAGATCCTATGCTACTGATGCCAGTAATAGTAGAGGCTAGAGATGGGAATCGGAACCGGAATCGGTTCCGATTCCAGTTCCGATTCACATCGTTAATTTTTTTCGTGCAGCCCGATCGCAGTTTTGTTTATCGGCTGCGCTTGAGCCAATAAACAAAAAACCCACCCGACCCTTTAAAATTGATCCCTTAGCTTCCCCCACCCTCCCGAACCCCCCCCCAAAACTTTTTATAAGTACCTGGTGGTCCAGTGGGGGTGCCAGGAGCGATCTCCCGCTCTCAGGCCGATGGCTGCCACTAATAAAAATGGCACTGATGGCCATTTGCCCTTACCATGTGACAGGGTATCCGTGCCATTGGCCAGCCCCTGTCACATGGTAGGAGCACTGGATGGCCGGCACCATCTTTCCCTGAGGAAACCCTTATGAAAAAGAGTGAAATAGAGATCTTTGTTGGACTTGGACTCGTTTTTGGAATAATAAGTGAATGAATTAAATAGAGAAGGATTCGTTTCATGGATCCCCTGTTAATGAATTTAGTGGATTAACAAAATTTATTGTACAAAAAGTATTGGAATAATAACAAGTCTGAAATGTGTACTTATTTGGTTTTATGTGAGATGAGTGATGAATGTATGGGGTGTGTGTGAGTTAGACAGATTTTAATTGTTACTCCAATGCTTGCAGTAGTTCCTGCTGTATCTCCGTCAATAGGGAACACACAAAAGAAGAACTTTGTACTTTATAGTTTCAACATTTTATTATACAATCACATATATTGCAACTATTGAGACAGCCGTCTCTTCTCCAAGCTGAAAAGTTCTAACCTATTTAGTCTTTCCTCATAGGGGAGCTGTTCCATTCCCCTTATCATTTTGGTAGCCCTTCTCTGTACCTTCTCCATCGCAATTCTATCTTTTTTGAGATGCGGCGACCAGAATTGTACACAGTATTCAAGGTGTGGTCTCACCATGGAGCGATACAGAGGCATTATGACATTTTCCGTTTTATTCACCATTCCCTTTCTAATAATTCCCAACATTCTGTTTGCTTTTTGACAGTCGCAGCACACTGAACCAACGATTTTAATGTGTTATCCACTCTGACGTCTAGATCCCTTTCTTGGGTTGTAGCACCTAATATGGAACCTAACATTGTGTAACTATAGCATGGGTTATTTTTCCCTATATGCATCACCTTGCACTTATCCACATTAAATTTCATCTGCCATTTTATGCCCAATTTTCCAGTCTCACAAGGTCTTCCTGTTACGTAGCGGCCTCGAAAGGCCTTGCATTCTGTTACGTAGCGACCTCGAAAGGCCCTGCATTCTGTTACGTGACGGATGTTTTAGTGTGCTCTTGGGCCTCAGCCCGACCCCAGACGGATCCAGGACTGAACCAACGGTTAACGGCGTGTTCCAACATGGCAGACGGTCTTACCCTCTGCCAGGCCTGCAAGCTCCCAAGGTCAACAACATGATGTTGGAAATTGAATGGTCCTCCAACCATTCCGTGCCCTTTCGGACCTGCTGCTGAGATCGGCATGGAGCAGCAGGCCTGGCCCGAGGACGAGGGCAGATGGGCCTTGACACGAAGACATGACACCAAGGTTATTGAAGACATGACTACAGGGCTGTTGAAGACATGACACCAGGGCTACTGCAGACATGACACCAAGGCTAATGCGGACGGCATCAGAGACGAGGGCTGGAACTAGACATGACACCAGGGCTGATGCAACAGCATCAGAGACGAGGCCTGGAACAAGACATGACACCAAGGTAGTTGAAGACATGACATCAGGGTTGATGCAACGGCTTCACGAACGAGGGTCGATGCCACGACATCAGAAACATGACGAAGAACTTGATGAAGTCCAGACGAGACGAGAAGCTGGGCAGGAGGACATTGACACTGTCTCTCAGGGCGCCCTACGCAGCCCACCTTCATGGGTGCGCCTTACACAGCCTGAGGAGGCTGGTCACGGACCACACGGAGAATGGGACGAGCACAGGGAAGAATCCAGTCGAGGTGGGACTCCAACAATGGAGCCAGATGTCGTCCGACCCACCACACAGGCTGGCAGGACATGACGGCTCAGGAGCACAGGAACGAATTCCACTTGCAGGCCACTTCAAGCTCGGGAAAGATGTCATCCGAGGGACCAAGGCCTGACAGGACCAGAAGGCTTAGGAGCGCTGAAGCAAACACCAAGAAGGGCAGGACACCAGGAGACAAAACACCAGGAAACAAAACACTAGGATACCAGGACGAGGACCTCAGGCACGAAGACATAGCATGACGAGAAACAGACGAGACGAGGAGGAGCTTCACGAAGAAGACCTGATGGAGCTCTGGCAGGCAGGAGCCTCCAGAGTGAAGTAACTCCGATGCAAGGCAAAGACGTAGTATGAAGACAGCCCTTTTATAGGGCTAGCACAGGAAGTCAGTCACTAGGTGGGGCCCAGGGCATATCCAGCCGTGGGCCCTTTAAATATAGAAGAGAGGCATGGCCGCGTGCCTAGAGGCAGGAAGCAGGGCTGTGCAGGTCCGTGGACAGCGGTCCTGCACCGACGTCGTGCGTAGCAGCAGGGTTGGGCCTGGAGGCAGGCCCCGAAGACGGCAGTGGCTCCAGCCGCTGCAGGAAGCCCCAAGGGCGGCTCCAGCCGCCAATCCAGGCCGGGGCTTGTGGCCTTCGTGCCGCGAAGATGAAGTTGACGCCAGCGGCGGCTCCAGCCGTGAAGATGGCAACAGAAGTCCGCGGCTCCTGCCACGGTGAAGCAGGAAACCAAGGGCGGCCTTCGGGCCGCGTGAAGGAGGAAGTCCACGGCTCCGGCCGCGTGGGAGGCCCGACTTTGGCGGCGTCCGTGCCGCATCGGGTGAAGAAGGCAGCACGGCAGAGAAAGGCAGGAGAGGTGAGCAGAGCCTGCTCGCGGGCATTAGCTCCGCGGGCAGGGTTCATAACACTTCCTGCAATTTATCACAATCTGCTTGTGATTTAACTACTCTGAACAATTTTGTATCATCTGCAAATTTGATTATCTCACTCGTCGTATTTCTTTCCAGATCATTTATAAATATATTGAAAAGTAAGGGTCCCAATACAGATCCCTGAGGTACTCCACTGCCCACTCCTTTCCACTGAGAAAATTGTCCATTTAATCCTACTCTCTGTTTCCTGTCTTTTAGCCAGTTTGCAGTCCACGAAAGGACATCGCCACCTATCCCATGACTTTTTACTTTTTCTAGAAGCCTCTCATGAGGAACTTTGCCAAACGCCTTCTGAAAATCCAAGTAAACTACATCTACTGGTTCACTTTTATCCACGTGTTTATTAACTCCTTCAAAAAAGTGAAGCAGATTTGTGAGGCAAGACTTGCCTTGGGTAAAGCCATGCTGACTTTGTTCCATTAAATCATGTCTTTCTATATGTTCTGTGATTTTGATGTTTAGAACACTTTCCACTATTTTTCCTGGCACTGAAGTCAGGCTAACCGGTCTGTAGTTTCCCAGATCGCCCCTGGAGCCCTTTATAAATATTGGGGTTACATTTGCTATCCTCTAGTCTTCAGGTACAATGGATGATTTTAGTGATAAGTTACAAATTTTTACTGATAGGTCTGAAATTTCATTTTTTAGTTCCTTAAGAACTCTGGGGTGTATACCATCCGGTCCAGGTGATTTACTACTCTTCAGTTTGTCAATCAGGTCTACCACATCTTCTAGGTTCACCGTGATTTGATTCAGTCCATCTGAATCATTACCCATGAAAACCTTCTCCAGTACGGGTACCTCCCCAACATCCTCTTCAGTAAACACCGAGGCAAAGAAATCATTTAATCTTTCCTCGATGGCCTTATCTTCTCTAAGCGCCCCTTTAACCCCTCAATCATCTAACTGTCCAACTGACTCCCCTCACAGGCTTTCTGCTTCGGATATATTTTAAAAAGTTTTTACTGTGAGTTTTTGCCTCTATGGCCAACTTCTTTTCAAATTCTCTCTTAGCCTGTCTTATCAATGTCTTACATTTAACTTGCCAATGTTTATGCATTATCCTATTTTCTTCTGTTGGATCCTTCTTCCAATTTTTGAATGAAGCTCTTTTGGCTAAAATAGCTTCTTTCACCTCCTCTTTTAACCATGCCGGTAATCGATTTGCCTTCTTTCCACCTTTCTTAATGTGTGGAATACATCTGGACTGTGCTTCTAGAATGGTATTTTTTAAGAATGACCACACCTCTTGTACACTTTTTACTTTTGTAGCTGCTCCTTTCAGTTTTTTTCTAACAATTTTTCTCATGTTATCAAAGTTTCCCTTTTGAAAGTTTAGCACGAGAGCCTTGGATTTGCATACTGTTCCTCTTCCAGTCATTAATTCAAATTTGATCATATTATGATCACTATTGCCAAGCATCCCCACCACCGTTACCTCTCTCACCAAATCCTGTGCTCCAAGTATTCATAGTGACCGTCCCTGGTGTTCAAAGCAGTTTTCCATATATCATCGGGGCGAATCCTCACTAGGTTATACGCCCCGTGCAAATCCAGCTTCGTCAAGATGGAGGCATCTTGGAGACTGTCGAACAATTCAGAAATCAGTGGTAAGGGATATTTATCCTTATGAGTGATGGTGTTTAGGTCGCGGTAGTCAATATACGGCCTAAAGTGACCTGTCTTTCTTGGTCATGAAAAAGAATCTTGCCCCAGCGGGAGATGTAGATGGGCAAATAAATCATTTCGCAAGATTTTCCTGAATATATTCAGTCATTGCCTTTATCTCAGGTAATGAGAAAGGATAGGTGCATCCACGAGGAGGCATGGTTCCAGGAAGGAGATCAATTGGACAAACTTTTGGAGAGGTGGAAGGAGGTCAGCCTTCTGCTTAGAGAGCACGTCCTCAATTGCAGCATATGGAGCAGGTAAGCCAGAGGACGAAGTAACCAGGGGAACCACAGCAGATGGTATCACCTTTTGGAGGCAGGACTGATGGCAATGAAGCCCAGTTGAATTGGGGAGAATGTTTCTGTAGCCAGGGGAGCCCAAGTACTATAGGGTGGGTGGACTTAATCCAATACTAGTAATTCAAGTTCCTCAAGATGTAAAGCCCCAGTGCGTAACTGGACAGGTTCCGTGGTCAAGGAGATGCAGCCAGGTAGTGGTTCTCCATAGATAGAAGCGATGCACAAAGATGTATCAAGCGAACGGGTTTTTATACCCAAAAGCTGTTCAAGGGCTTTAAAGATAAAATTACCTCCTGCTCTGGAATCTACCAGAGCAAGAACCGGGAAGGCCCGGGAGTCCAAATTAAAGTGACCGGTACTGACAATTGAGGGGCCGGAGAGGTTGCACCCAAGTTCAGTACCCCTACTGAACTCGGGCCAAGGAGTTTTCCCGGACGGATAGGGTAAGTCTGTAGATGGTGGACAGGTGTTATGGTTTCGAGGTGTTTGAGTGGATTCTTGGTACTGTGGCAGATGACCATGCCCATGGGGAGGAGCCCCCGTGGGGAGCCACAGTACTGGGCTAGACTCAGGACGTACAAACACAGAGTTTTGTCTTTTATTGTACAGCTGATGTATACCACCAGAGGTGGCAGTAGTGAAGTGATCTAGATATAGCGGTCCAGGGACCCTCGGCAGAGGGAACCCATCTCACCAAGATGGTATAGGGATATCCAGGTGTAGGTTTCCCAGCACAGCAGAGCTGTAGATGAGACAGACTGAGAATTAGATTACTCACTAGAAGGTAGCTGTAATGTTGACGATCCCACCAGGCAGAAGTAGATGGTAACAGGCACCGAGGCAGGGAGAGCAGGCCCTGGAGGAGTGAGTACCTGATCCCAGTAAGGCACCTGAAAGAAAGCAAAGGGCCCCCGAGGAGTGGGTACCCAGGTTAGATGAATACCCCGAAGGGCAGCGAGAGCTTCCAGCGGCAGTACGGAAGCGGCAGAGTAGCTTAGACCAGACGAGTCCAATCCTTGCTTACTCAACGAGCTAGCAAACAAGTGTAGGTTAAATACCCAGATGGCAAGAAGTCACTCGAGGGGGACGCCCCCAAGGTTCCCACCATGACGTGGATAAAGACATGGGTGGCATGCGCGCGCGCACCCTAGGAGGCACTTAGGAGAAACATGGTGTGAGGCTTTGCCATAGCCGTTCTGGGGACGCTGGAGAACACAGCTTGCTGACGCGGCAGTAGCCATCTCCCCAAGGCTAGCGGTGAGAGCAGAGAAAAAGGTGAGGCACAAGAGTCGAAGCCGTCTGAGACCGACGGACGCAACACCAGGTGCTCCACAATACAGACATAGGCCAGTTTGTCTCCGCCGGAGGCGCTCTTCCGGTGTCACCCGCCCACGACTCAACTGCATAGGTTCTTCCGCTTTGACCACTCGAATATCACTGCAGGGTGCAGGGTTGGTAACCAGTGGGAGCGAGAGCGAACCTGCGAAGGCTTCTTGGGCATCAGACTCTCAAGGTGATACTCTTGAAGACGATGGTCAATTCGGCCTGCCTAGTCTATAAGTTCCTCCAGAGAGGAAGGGAGCTCCCGTGCAGCCAACTCATCTTTTAGCTGTGAAGAGAGTCCATCCAGGTAGACAGCTCAGAGGCAGTCTTCCTGCCAGGCGAGCTTGGTAGCCAAAGTCCGAAACTCAATAGTATAATCAAATAGACTTCGTTGTCCTTGACGAATATGTACTAAACTGGTGCGTGCCACGGCATGTCGCCCAGGATCATCAAATGTCCGTCTGAAAACAGCCACAAACTGAGCCAGTTCCTTTAACAGGGAATCCGAGCGTTCCCTCAGGGAAGAAGCCCAGGCCAGCGCTTTCCCTTCAAGGCGGGACAGGATAATTGTAACTTTAGTCAACTCGTCCTGGAAGACGGAAGGCTGCAGAGCAAATTACATGTGACATTGATTTATGAACCCGCTGCAGAGTCTGGAGTTGTCATTGAAGCGTGGAGGCACTGGAAGTGCCAACAAGGCTAGAGGCATCGATGGAGGTGGCTGTGGAGGAGGAGGAGCCGAATTATTCGTAAGGGGATCAAGCCGGGCATGAAGATGATCCATAGAGGAGGCCAATGCCTCAAGGAACTACTGCTGTTCTTGTACCTTAGATGCCAAGCCTGGGATGGCCTGGAGGGCACGTGGCTCCACCGAGTCCATGGCCTTTGCAACCTGTTGTGTCGGAGGTGGACCCCTGGGCTGAGGTGGTATTGATGCAACCTGTAGGCAAGGACCTATGGGTCCCCACCGTCAGCAGGTGGAGTGGGCTGAAGCTAGAGGCCACTGGAGCTTCACCTATACCAGCCCTCGTTCCCCTCAGGTTGAGCTTTGGGTGCTGGGGCCGGCAGGACTTAGGAGGGCCTCGAGGTGAGGTAGAGGTGAGAAGCTTTTCAGCCCAGAGACAGCAGTCGGTAGATGGCGTAGTTCTATCCTGGACTGGATTCAGTACGAGGGCTCAGGTGCCAAAGGAACAATAGGGAACTGGAGGCACCCCAGCAAAGGAAGGCCTAAGCCTTGAAAGTCCATGTCCAGAGGATTGGCGAGGAGAGGCGTCACTGACAGGCTGGATTCTGAATGGGCGATGAATGGAAGTTGTGGCAATCAATGAAGAACTCTGGATGAAGGATAGTCTGTAACATAGTCGTGCAAAGCAAGGGTCAGGGCACGGAGAATGCAGGTATAGTCAATGCAGACAATAGTCACGGTATAGAGCAAGCAGACATGGTCAGGAAAGGCAGTAGTCAGGGCGCGGAGAAGGCAGGAGTGGTCAGGCACGGCAGTGGTCAGGGCGCGGAGAAGGCAGGTGTGGTCAGGCAAGGCAGAGGTCAGGGCGCGGAGAAGGCAGATGAATAGCCGGGTGTAGCGGAGGTCAGGGGCTGGAGAGTAGCTGAAGAGTAGTCAGACATAGCGGAGGTCCGGGGCTGGAGAGTAGCTGAAGAATAGTCAGGCATAGCGGAGGTCCGGGACTGGAGAGAAACTGAAGAGCAGTCAGGCTTAGCAAAGGTCCGGGGCTGGAGAGAAGCTGAAGAGTAGCCAGGCGAAGCGGAGGTCAAGTCCAGAGAGTCAATCCAACACATAGGCAAACAGGAACTAGGAGAACAGGAACTGGGAACCACAGGAAGACAGGAACACATGATGAGACGATCCAAGGAATAGCAACTGTTATGACCGTCGCTGCCCGATGTCTCCACTCCACCCACCTTACTGCATTGGCGACTCCCTCCGGGATTGATGGAAGGCTGGCTGCTGCGGAGTTCTTCGGCCGATCTCGTATGGCATCCCCGGACCGGCCCGACGCTGCAATCTGCCATGTTGACCTGATGCCTAGGGGTGTGCACGCGGCGCGGCCCCGCCTCAAGAACCATAAGTGGCGCGAACCTCAGGGGCATCCCCCTGAGATGACATCACCTGTTTCAGATATTTAAAGGTCTCTGAACTGCTAACATCTTGAGTTAGCAAGGAATGGCATCGGACTCGCTACAACTTTCCAAGCTACTCTGCCTCCTCGGACTTACCAGGGGTACCCGCTCCTCGGGGGCCTCGCTCTCTCTCTTACTTTGTAGGTTGCAGTCTGGAACCGGTACTTGCTCCTCGAGGGCCCTCATTCCCGGACTTCTTCGGAGTTCACTTCTGCCTGGAAGTCATCGCTGCCTACTACATCTGTGAGTTACCATCACACTTTCAGAGCTTTCCCTGGAACCAGGTACTCACTCCTCAAGGGCCTACTTCATTCCAGCTCCTGGGCTTCTATGAGACAGTGTGTGAGTGTACCATCAGGTTCTGTCTATAAACTCTGCATACCCTGCCTACTCATTATATTTCAGTTTCTCTACAGCTCAGCCTCCAGGGATCGCTGTTCCAGTATCTGAGGGACTACAGCCCAGCCGAGCATTCCAGCTCACTACTGCCACCTCTGGTGGTTCAGTATATTGTCTAATAAAAGATCTAGTGTGTCTGTCTCCTAACTCTGAGCCTGACCGGTGGTCCCTCTCGGGATCATCCCCCTGGGAGCATGGTCATCTGCCACCGGTCCAAGGATCCACCCACAACTCTCCTAAATAATAACAGCAACGAGTACTCGGAGTACGAAGTGACCTGTTGCAAAGGCAACGCTATGGAGTGAGGCCTGAGCTTTATACGCTGAAGAGTTTGACGTCAGCATCCGGGTCTGCAGCCAGGTTCCCGCTGTGGGCTCTTTAAAGGAATCACTGATGCACGCGCAAGCGCCTAGGAAGGAGCGCAGCGCTGGTGGCGGCATCTCTCCACAGGCCAGGCGGAGAGGCCCGACGAACAGGAACATCCTGGCTGGCAACACTGGGCAGTGTGGCAGGGCTGGAGGCACCGGAGGGAACCCGAGGTCAGAGCTGGCGGCCCACCACTGCCAGCGAAGAGGAGACAGCAGCTGGAGTCCTTCTGAAGAGGTGAGAGGGTCACGCCGCGGGGCTGCTGCGGGCGGCATGCATAACATTTTAGTTTATGATGATTATTATCAATAGAATGTAAACCACCCAGAACAGGTTCTGGAAATAGGCGGCATATAAATTAGTGTAAATAAATAATGATCCCCATTGTTACCCCTTCCATAACGTTCTCTAGTCTAAAAACACATACTTGGACAATATTTGAAGTGGTGAATCTGGTTAAATCCCAGACTTAGCCAAACTGCAGAATTTAAAATCTTGTTGGTCCTGCCAACCCAAACTTAACCTGCTAACCTTTTATCCAGCTAAAATGTTAAATGGCTACATCAAGGATGGAGGCAGGGCATTCCAGGGCAGGGCTCGTTAACTAGCTAGGTTAAGTGGATAAAGCAATTTTGCTCACCATACACAGGGCAGGATGAATTAGCCATGACATGCGGGTGATGTCATCCAACAGCACTGAATGGATCCATCTCTCTAGTTCAGTAAAACTTTTTTTTGTTTTTTTGTTTACTTTTTATTTATAAACAAGCTTTTAAACAGTAGGCATGCATAACAGATTGGCATACAATATAGTAAGTATACATAAGAACATGCCATACTGGATCAGACCAAGGGTCCATCAAGCCATCAAGGCTCAGTATAGAAGGAAAGGAAGGGAAAGAAAAAAAATATTATGGAGCTAGCCCATAAAACTCACCATAGCACCCCCAGATTCATTCATATTCAAATTCCTCCTCTTGTAACTTATAGCATAGGAGCTCAATATTTGCAATATTCCAATTTTGTGTCTGTCAGTAAACTAAACATGGATGAAATTTTGAGAATGTGGTAACTGTAAATCTAGCAGAAAGGAGACGAGCCACCAAGGGTTTGTGTTTGGGAAGAATTAAAGAACCAGTCCATCTTCCCAGCAGACCAAGAAGTGGAGTCATATGCAATCATATATTTTTCCAAGCTGTCTCAACAAGATGTAGACCCAAGTCTATATTCCAAGTATCTATTAAGGACTGAGGGGTTGCAGTGCCGTTTTTGCATGTTTAACCCTACCTAGAGTCACTAAATGCTTCTAGAAAGTTTCTGGAGGGTTCCTGCTCTTCAAGTTTAGAGATTTCAGTAAGAAGTCTGAGAATTCTGCTAGTGCAGAGCTCATGCAAACTGCAGGACTGTGTGCTTTGCAATTATCCTCTCTGTTAGGGAAGGGTGAAAGGGGGATGTAGAGAACTGGATCTGGAAAGGATGATGCGATTTAGGAGATAAGTTAGTAACGAAATGTGATAATTTTCCACCATGGGGAATGAACATCTATATAAGATGCTCCCTGGCATCTGATAGTTGTTGTTTTGTGGGGTCCTAGGAGGAGACGGGGCTTGTGAAGCATCCATAGATTTCTAAAGCAAAGAGCAAGAAAGATTCTAAGTTGAAGAACAGGATTTTTGGTAGCCTACTAGAGGGAGGACACACTTATCAAATAAAAGAGTAACTCTTTGTCTGGGAGAGCTCCAGTGAAAGAACTTTCTAATTAAGATGCTACCCCGAATGCTAGGGGTTAGAGAAGAGTGTGAGTAGGATTCCTCCTGCTCAGAGAATAACTGAAACAAATCATGGTACAAGGACAGACTGACAAACTTAAGAGTACCAAATCGCCTGTACCAGATGGTACAGTTCTGCCAGAGATGTCAGAGTTCTGAAAGAACTAAAAAAATGAAACTGCTGATCTACTAACAGTCATTTGTAACCATTATTAGAATAGTTCATTGTACCTAAAGATTATAGCATGGCCAATGTGACACTGATCTTTGAAAAGGGCTCCAGGGCTGTAGACCAGTGAGCCTAACTTCAGTGCCAGGAAAAATTATAGAAACTATTTCAAATAATAAAATCACAGAACATATAGAAAAGCATGGTTTAATGGGACACAGCCAGCATGAATTTACACAAGAGATTGACTTACCAATCTGCTACTTTTTTTGGAAGGAGTTAATAAACATGTGGATAAAGATGTTCCAGTTGACATAGCATATTTGGATTTTCAGATGACATGTAACAAAGTCCCCCATAAGAGACTCCTGAGAAAAATAAAAAGTCATGGGCTAGGAAGCAATGTCCTGTTGTGGATTACAAACTGGTTAAAAGATAGGAAATACAGGGTAAGAATAAATGGTCAGTTTTCTCAGTGGAGAAAGGTAAACAGTGGAGGACCTCAGGGTTATATATTGGGATCAGAGCTTTTTAATGTATTTATAAATGATCTGAAAAAGAGAACAGTGAGTGAGGTGATCAAAACTGCAGATGAAATAAAATTGTTCAGCATAGAGACATCAAAGGCAGATTGTGAGAAATTGTAGGAAGACCTTGCAAGACTGGGAGAGTGGGCATACAAATGGCAGATGAAATGTAATGTGGACAAGAGCAAAATGATGCACACAAGGAAAAGTAACCCACATTGTACATTGTAGTTACACAACGTTAGGTTCCATATTAGGAGTTACAACCCAGGAAAAGGATCTGGGTGTCATATACTTTGAAATCCTTGGTTCAGTGTGTGGTGGCAGTGGTTAAAAAAGCAAACAGAATGTTAGGCATTATTAGGAAAAGAACGGAGAATATAATGGAGAATGTCATAATACCTCTCTATTATTCCATAGTGAAACCACACCTAGAGTACTGTGGGCAATTCTGGTCACTGCATCTCAAAAAAGATATAGCTGAACTGGAAAAGGTACAGAGAACAGTGACCAAAATGATAAAGGGGATGCAACAGTTCTCCTTTGAGGAAAGGCTAAAGAGATAAGTGCTGTACAGTCTGGAGAAGAGACGGCTGAGGTGGGATATGATAGTGGTCTATAAAATCAAGAGTGGAACAGAACGGGTAAATGTAAATTGGTTATTTATTCTTTCAAAAAATACAAAATTGTTTTTTGGTTAAGCAAAAGTCAATCAATGTGATTATAAATAAAATAAAATAAATAAATAAAATAAAAATCTCAATAAAATAAATAAAATATATTTGGCCCAGCTTGAAAAATGATATTCAGTGCACACCTTCCACTCTGTTCACAGGCATTTCTTCACCCAACACGAACATATTTCTTCATGCTTAGGGCTGGTCCAGAGTGCTGCCTGAGCTGGCAGCTCCCATTGCTTCTCTTGGGAGTGATTTTGTCACAATTTTTACGTATGCTTAGGCTTGCGGAAAAACAGAAGTGGTAGTTGCAACTAACCCTCTTCTTTTACAATGCTAAAAAATACATCTAATACTAAAATCAAAAATATATTTTTTTAAATTGTCCCAACTCATCAGGGCCTCTCAAAGACAATTTTATTCTTCTGTCTTGCTTGACCAAACAAAATTGTTCCTAACTTGGGATCTCAATTATTAAGAAGGGCATGAATGCATGTCAGCTGATCTACCCCAATTTCCTGATCCCTTTTCCTGTTTTCTCCTCAGAATGCGCCGATGCTCCTCGCACATGTCTACACTTTCAGTTTCCAGCTAAGAAGACAGAAAACACTGAAATTTTCAAAGTGAATGTCTGGCTTTTCTTACAAGCATCTCACCACAGCAGACAGGTCACTGTGAGGAGTTCCCTCTCTGACATAAGCAGCCTGGAGCAGGCACTCATCAGTCAGAAGCAACTTAAAGTAACAGGAACTGGCTGGCACATGCTCTCCATGTCATTATCCATCTATAGGATGCTCAGCAAAGGACAGAAAAGACTGAGGATTGAACTGAAATGCAAGGGCTGCCAGGACCTCCCACGAATGGTGAACAATGGTAAGTACCAGAGATCATTCCTAGTGGCCATTGGCCAAGGCCAGAGCAAAGATAAGACAGCGCATCACAAAAAGGAGCATAGACTGTACTAGCCACTCAGACATGTGCTGTAGAAAAGACTTCTACATTGACTTCAAAGAAATTGGATGGAGTGACTGGATCATAAAGCCAGAAGGCTACTACATGAGCTACTGTCAGGGTGCATGTCCAGTCCACCTGGCTGGGATTCCAGGAATTGCTGCATCTTTCCACACTGCAGTCCTCAACCTGATCAAGGCCAACAATGTCTCTGCAATTGGGAAGTCCTACTGCGTCCCCACTGGGCGCAGACCCCCTCACCATGCTGTATTTAGACAGGGGTAACAATATCATCAAAACTGATGTCCCAGACATGATAGTGGACACCTGTGGGTGCACCTAATTACTGACACTGATTTGTTACCTAATCCCTAACAACCGGTTCAGTGGAATCCTAAAAATATAGAAGAGGAGCAGCTGCCATCGTGGTGTGTGGAGTGAGTGCTGGCCATTTCTTGATTTCTATGAGGATTACCTGCGCCCTTCTATGGACTGTGTCGGCAAGCCCCCCCCCCCCCCCCCTGTGATTAATTTCAGCCATCTCTTCTGGGCTCTGACGTCGGAGGGAGGAGCCTTCAGACGCCAATATCAGAGGCTTCTGGACGGCGCGCTCGCCGTCGGCGCGTCGCCAAAGCCGGTGTGGCCGGGGGATTTTCCTTTTTTTCTTTTTACACAATTCCACGGACGCAGCTGCCAAGCAGAGCCTGAATGAATAGAGACTGTGCCTTCAAAGAGACCCTTTCTTTATCAGGTATTTTATTCTTATTACAGTGTGGTTTCAATTTCCTCTTGGTAATGCCACACACCAAGAGGAAGAGGAAAATATCGACTTCTACTCCTGTTTCTTTGGACAATCAACCACGTATACAGGATCTCTTTGCTAGAACCATTGTTTATTCACCAGGAAGCGAAGTCGCTGGAGTTTTAGCTCAGGAGCAGGGGCTAAACTCTATGACTCATGTAACATCATTAAGCCCTGGTGCCCCAACAACACTGGATCCACCTACTGGAAAGGTTGGAGGAGAATTTGTTTTTGAGGATCCCAAATTGAATTTAAATCTGAACTTGGTCTCTATTTCATCTATAGATCAAGTGGGGGGAAGGAACATTGGCTCCCCCCTACCGTCCCCTGGGTATCAGGATTTAAAAGATCAGAGGGAGGAATATAGTACAGTAGTGATTCCTAAGGTGAAGGAGATGGAAGGAAGTCAGGGTAGTGCATTGATAGATATTCCTTTAATAGTTCCTACTAAGTTCACGCTGGAAGAAATAGGGACGATGATCTTATCTATACAAAAATCAATTAACAATCTGGCTAAAGTAGTTCAGGAGGGATTGGAAAATAATAAGGTATTACAATTGAAGGTTGAGAAACTAGATACTACGGTAAATAATATGAGGAAAAAACTGAAGAGATTGAGAAAGTCCAATTTAATCTAGTTAAATCAGAGAAGATTCAATCTGACAAATTAGAGCAATTAGAAAACCAAATTAGGAGGGTAAATCTGAGAGTTTTAAAATTTCCCAAGACTCATTTGCTCTCCCCCAGAGAATTATTTAGAAGTTATCTTATAAATGTTCTAAAATATACAGATGCCACTCTCCCAGGAATATCAAGAATATATTATATTACTCAAAATTCAGGGAAAGCGGAACAACAAAATCAAAATCAGGGAGAACAAAATGAAGATACAGATGTTTCTGATCTTTTAGAAAGATCATCGGATATGGAAATAAAGACACGAGCTACGTTATTAGTTCAATTTACTGATATTTCTCAGAGGGATGCAATCCTTAGGTTATATTTTAAATATCAGGATTTAAAATTTCATGGTTACCCACTTAGAATCTTCCCCGATGTCTCTATTAGTACACAATTGAGAAGAAAGGAATTTCTCAAAATGAGAGATAAAGCAATACAACGTGGAGCAAAATTTATTTTAAGATTCCCCTGTAGATGTATTTTATTACATCAGAATTCGAGATATGTTTTTCACCAGCCTGATCATTTACGCACATACCTTGACTCCTAATCTCATACTTTCCCTTAGTTAGTTTTTGTTGCGGCTTGATGCTGCTGGAGAGGATGGTGGACCCTTGGGCCGGCCTAGAGAATGTGATAGGGTAGGCCGGGAGGCGGAGACACAACCTGGCAAGGCTTTACCCGGAGCCGGGGACCCCCCCGGGAGGAGCCCGTAGGGACCCGGGCCCTTGGGACTTAGGTGCTGTAAATGAATGTCCAGAAAAGCTGAGGCGGAGAGAAGGCCGGAGACCTATCAGCAGCAGAGAAAGAGCGGGTCGAAGGACTGGTCCAGAAGGGACGCTGGAACCAGGGCAGGCAGAGTGAGACAAGAGTTCGTGGCAACCCGGGTGGCTAGGCAGCCGGCTGTAGCAGCGCAGGAGGCCGGGTAGAGGCAGGGCAGGCCGCAGGCTGCGGCGACGTCAGAAGCAAACCGGAGTCAAAGGCAGGCAGCGAGCTGAAGCGGAGTCAGAAGCAAACCGGAGTCAGAGGCAGGCAGCGGGCTGTAGCGGAGTCAGAAGCAAACCGGAGTCAGAGGCAGGCAGCGGGCTGTAGCGGAGTCAGAAGCAAACCGGAGTCAGAGGCAGGCAGGCTGGAGGACAACAGGAACGCAACTGGAAGCAACTAAGAAGTTGGGAACCTCGTTGCAAAGCGTTTAGGGAACGTCTGAACGCCGGTTATATCGGGAGCCGGGCGTGACGTCAGCCGCAAGGGCGGGGCCGGGCTTCCGGGAGCTGGGCGCACGCGAGGCCAGGGAGGAGCAGGCCCGCAATGGCGACCGCCACGTGGGAAGCGCGTGAAGAGAGGACCCACCGGGACCCGGACCGGGCGGAATCCGGCGACCACTGGAGCGGAGGTAGGTGGGCCTGAGCCCTATCAGGAAAGGGGCGGTCAGGACCACAACAGTACCCCCCCCTTTATGGCCCCTCTTGAGAGGACCGGGCTTTTCAGGGTGGTCAAGATGAAACTGTTGCAGAAGGGATTTGTCCAGGATGTTACGGCTGGGCTCCCAAGTGTTGTCCTCGTCACCGCAACCCTCCCAGGCGAGAAGATACTCCCATCTTCGATTGTAGAAACGTACATCTAGAACCTGGCGTACCTGGTAGGTAGGATCATCATCGATGGGAGTAGGCGAAGGGTCCGGAGGTTTTCGGTGGTAGCTGGAAAGAACTACGGGTTTTAGCAGGGAGACATGAAAAACATTGTGGATTCGAAGAGAGGATGACAATCTCAGCCGGTACGAGACGAGGCCCACTCTTTCAGCAATCCGGAAGGGCCCGCAGAACCTGGGTGCAAACCTCCTCGAGGGAAGCTGGAGATGAACGTTCTTCATACTGAGCCAAACCCGGTCTCCTGGCTGATAGGTGGGAGCCGGGCGTCGGTGGTGATCAGCTGTTCGTTTGGCAGAGGAGGCTGAGAAAGCCAACTTGTCTTGGGTTTTTTGCCAAAGAGTCTGCAATTGCTGAGCCGTCAACTAGGCGGCCGGGGAGGCACTGGGCGTAGAAATGGGAAGCGGAGGTCTCAGCTGTTTCCCATATACTAGCTGGAAGGGTGAGAGTCCGGTGGCGGCATGAACCTGGTTGTTGTAGGCAAACTCGGCCCAGGGCAGAAGCTCAGACCAGTTGTGCTGCCTTTCATTGATGAAGGCTCGCAGGTAGGTTTTCAGGGACCGATTCATCCTTTCGGACTGCCCATTACTCTGAGGGTGGAAAGCAGTAGAGAAGCTGAGCTGCACCTTGAAGCATTTGCAGAGAGCCCTCCAGTAGCGTGCGGTGAATTGCGGCCCATGGTCAGAAACAATGTCCTGAGGAAGCCCGTGAAGCCGGAATATATGCTGGGCAAAGAGGAGAGCCAGTTCGGGTGCACATGGTAGCTTAGGCAATGGAACAAAGTGCACCATTTTGGAAAAACGGTCGACAGTGACTTTCAATACATATCCAGCATAGCTCTCTGCTTCAACAGCAGGGGAGAAGAAAAACTAATAGTTCTCGCATATCCAGTATATCTCTCTGCTTCAACGGCAGGGGAGAAGTAAAACTAATAGTTCACGCATATCCAGCATAGCGCTCTGCTTCAATGGAAGGGAAGAAGTAAAACTAATAGTTCACGCATATCCAACATAGCTCTCTGCTTCAACGGCAAGGGAGAAGTAAAACTAATAGTTCACGCTTATCCAGCATAGCTCTCTGCTACAACAGCAGGGGAGAAGAAAAACAACCAATAAGGGCTGAATAACATAGTCTGGGTAAATAAATAAGTATGTGTGTAGCTTGCTTATTGCGGCGGTTACTACCCCTAACTAATCAAGCTTGATATTTCACTTGGATGCAGCTCCATCACTGCTCTCTGCATTAATGGTGGGGGTGAAAGGGAAATAGAACCAAAGGTTACTAGGAGCCAAGAGAAACAGATAAGTATGAGAAAAAAAGAAGTGTGAGGATTGCTGGGCAGACTGGATGGGCCGATTGGTCTTCTTCTGAAATACCGCGGGCATTACAAGGTATTCAAAGTGGCCATCACACGTGTTAAAGGTGGTTTTCCACTCGTCGCCCTCGCAGATCTGGACCGGATTATAGGCTCCGCGGAGATCCAACTTTGAGAAGATTTTTGCTCCTTGAAGCCGGACGAAAAGCTTGGAGATAAGAGGCAGTAGGTAGCGGTCCTTGAGAGTGATTTCATTTAAGCCTTGGTGTTGTGTCCGTCGCTGGCTGATGTCTCCGCTCCGCCGACCTCACCTCATTGTCGACTCCCTTTGGGGTTGATGGAAGGCTAGCTGCTGTGGCGTCTCCATGCCGTCCTCCTCCAGCGTCCCCGGACCGGCTCGACGCTGCAAGCTGCCATGTTGACCAGATGCCTAAGGGTGCGCGCGCGGCCCAACTGATATATCAGCGTTGGCGCGAACCTCAGGGGCGACCCCTGAGATGACATCATCAGCTCCAGATATTTAAGGTCTCAGTTTTCGCTAACAAGACGAGTTTGCAAGGGATTGGTTTACCTAGCTTCCTCCTGGTCGCTGCGGATGGGATTCACTCTCCGCAAACCCAGCTACTCTGCCTCCTCGGACTTCACTAGAGGTACCCGCTTCTCGGGGGCCTCGCTCTCTCTTTTTCTTTGCAGGTCGCAGTCCGGAACCGGTACTCGCTCCTCAAGGGCCCACGTCCCGGACTTGCTCCTGAATACCACTTCTGCTAAGAAGTCATCGCTGCTTACAACATTAGTGAGTTTCCATCTATCTCTCAGAGCTTTCCCTGGGTCCAGGTACTCGCTCCTCAAGGGCCTAATGCATACCATCTCCTGGGCTGCCTCAAGAGACTATTGTGTGAGTGTTACCATCAAGGACTTGTTCCAGAACTCTGCATATACTGCCTACTCACTTTCTTAGTTTCTCTACAGCTCAGCCACCCTGGGACCGCTGTTCCAATACTGAGGGACTACAGCTCAGCCGGGCGCTTCCAGCTCACTACTGCCACCTTTGGTGGTTTAATATATTCCTTCTAAGAAGTCTTTGCTGCTTAACATCAGTGAGTCTGTATCTATCTCTCAGAGCATTCCCTGGAACCAGGTACTCGCTCCTTGAGGGCCTAATGTATACCAACTCCTGGGCTGCCTTAAGAGACTATTGTGGGAGTGTTACCATCAAGGACTTGTTCCTGAACGCCGCATGCTTTGCCTACTCACTTTCTTAGTTTCTCTACAGCTCAGCCACCCAGGGATCGCTGTTCCAGTACCTGAGGGACTACAGCCCAGCCGGGCACTTCCAGCTCACTACTGCCACCTCTGGTGGTTTACTATATTGTCTAATAAAAGAACTAGTGTGTGTCTGTCTCCTACACTAAGCCTGACCAGGCAGTGGTCCCTCTCGGGATTTCCCCCGAGGGCGAGGTCACCTGCCACTGGTCCAAGGATCCACCCTTAACTATTCTAAATAACTACAGATTGCTAAATACCAGCTTTATGAACAGAGCTTTCTGACAGATTGCTAACTCCCAGCTTTCACTACAGAACTTTGTTAACAGGTTGACAACAGATTGCTAACTCCTCACGGAGAACGCATCACTTGGTAATCGATGCAGGGCTAGAGAGCGCCATCCTTTTTCCCAACAAAGAAAAATCCTGCTCTGTCAGGAGACTTGGAGGGCCGAATGAATCCTTTGGCCAGGTTTTCCCGGATGTACTCAGACAAGGCTTAGATCTCCATCTGTGAGAGGGGATAGATCCTACCCCGAGGAGGCTTTGTGGTAGGCAGCAAATTTATTGCGCAGTCGTAGGAGCAGTGAGGAGGAAGAGTATCCACGGCCTTCTTAGAGAACACATCGGCATAAGAGGAATACTGCGGTGGAAGGCCAGGAAGAGATGGCAAGCTAGTCATACAAGGCAGAGGAGAGACGGACTCTAGGCAGTTTTTATCACAGGAGCGACCCCCAATGAGAGAGTTGTAGGGTAGCCCAGTCGAACTGCGGAGTGTGCTGCTGTAGCCAGGGCAGCCCCCAAACTACAGGATGAATGGCCTTGTCCAATATTTATTTTATTTATTTATTTATTTATTTAAAGGCTTTTATATACCGGAGTTCATGCACTTGTGCATACCACTTCGGTTTACACAGAACAAGGAACAGAAAATTACATCAAACAGATTGAACAATTAAACAAATATACAATTACATCCAACAATTGGGTATAAATAACATGGCTAACTTAGTAGGATCTTAGAGTTTGAGGTAAAGGAGAGAAATAGTACCAAGTGGTAACAGAACAATGTTAATGGCTAAATAATAAATATAAATAGTAAATACAAATTCTTATAATAAATAGATAATATACATATAATATATAGAATGAAATGGTCTCCACGTGCATGGTCACGGTGCGTAACTGAATGGGAGCCGTGGTGTGGGTGACCTCACCAGGGAGACATTCTCCATGGATCGAGGAGAGTAGCAAGGGCACCGGAGAACGAATGGTGGGTATCTGCAAGTGTTCCGTGAGTTGTTTCAATATGAAATTCCCACCAGCCCCGGAGTCCACCAATGCCAAGGTGTGAAATTCCTGGGTGTCCATCTTAATCGACATAGGGACAGTCAATGGAGGAGACGGTGAAGTTAGGCCTAGGAGAAGTCCTCCAGCAGAACCTAGGCCCAGGAGTTTCCCGGACAGACTGGACACGAGGCAATGGCATGTCCGGGTTGGTCAGAGTACAGGCAGAGGCCGGATTGCTGGCGCCGCTGTCATTCCTTAGGGGAAAGTCTGCTCCAACCCATCTGCATAGGTTCTTCGTCTACTGGAGTCTGCGAGGTGTGCAATCTGGGAGATGAAGAATGTCGTGTATGAGACGAGAATGGAGTAGTCTTCCAGGATGTTCTTGTAGACGACGGTCAATATGCCCAGTGAGGTCTATCAAAGAGTCCACGGACGAGGGCAGTCAGAGTTCCAGTGGAGTTCCGAAGCAAGAGTTCTGAATTCAATAAAGTAGTCCGTTACTGAGCGAGAGCCTTGTTGGAGATGAAGAAGTGATGCCCTGAAAATGGCTCTACGACCAGGGTCTTCGAAGATGAACCGACACAGGGCCAGGAACCCTGGGAGATCCCGAAGGACCGGGTCCACTTTTTTCAGAGGGGTGACACCCAGGCCAAAGCCTTACCATCCAAAAAGGGAAAGGATATCTGGTCTTGGTGATAACATCTGGGAAGTAGGCTGGTTGCAGGCAGAAGTGCATATTGCATTGATTCAAGAAACCCATGCACATAAGAGGGTTTCCTGAAAAGCGTGGAGGTGCCAGCAAGGGCACAGTCAACCAAGGAACCGGCATAGAGGTGGAGGTATTGAGCTTGATAGATGTCATGGTGGCAGTCACGGTAGCATCTAGACGAGTACTCATGTTGTCTCTGGCAGCAGCCAGAGACTCCAAGAATTTTTGCTGTTCGCTGATCCATGCCGCAAGCAGGCCTGGAGAGGGAAGCAGGATGGTGCAGGACATGAGTAGATGCGTTCTCAGCTGTCTGAGACCGCTGGTCATAACAGTTCAGTAGTACTTGCTCAGGGGTTGGATCAGAATCGATCCCACCAACCTGAATGCAAAGAGAAATATTCTTTTCCAGAATTGGTGTATCTTCGGGCATTGCCACCTAAGTGGAAGAAGGATCACATTCCCCCACATCCTTTCCAAAAGAGGTTCAAGTAAGATTGGGAGAGCTTACAAAGCCGATCTGGGGTTATATGCCACCTCAACAGAATCTTATAGCTATTGCCCTGTAAGAGTGCAGATATGGAGCTGTGCTTGGTATTTAAATAGATTTGGTCCCATGTCTCCTCAGATAGCTCCCAAGTACTTTTCCCAAGCTGTTATATAAGAGGTTTTATGTGAAGGGTCTTAGTTAAAGAAATCTGTAAAGGAGTGAAAATAACCCCTTCAGGGAGTTTGCATGATCGCACACCAGTGCTCAAATTGGGTTTTCTCTAATAAGAGGTCTGCCTCCACTTTTTCTGTTAGAAAAAAATATCTAACTTGCAAAAAACGGAAAATTTCCCTGGAGTACAACGTAAATGTCTCCTGAAGCTCTTGAAAGGTGACCAATCTCTGATTACCCGAGAGAATCTCAAAGATCCCAAGACCCTTATATATCCAATGTCTAAAGGAGGATAAAGATTGTCCTGCAGGGAAATGAGTGTTTTAGTTAATAGCTGACTTGTAAAAATATCTGTGAGAACCTATGATCTTAGACTTCCATTGCAGCCATATTCTCAATGTGGTGCAAACTGTAGGGGGATGACACTGCACTGGCGGCCACGTTGAGTGTGGTTGCCACACCAAAATTCCAAGTGGTATCCCTCCCACCACTGCCGATTCTAACCAGACCCATTGTTTCCCCGCCTTTGTTCTATGCCAGTCTACGATGACCTGAAGCTGTGCCGTTGCATAATATCACGAGACGTTAGGTACACTTAGCCCCCCCTTGTAATTTATGCCTGAATAATATTGCTTGCTTAATCCGTGGGGGGGGGGGGGTCCTACGTTTCCAGATGAAAGCAAAGATTCTCCTCTGCAACTTTTTAAATATAACTGTAGAGATGTAGATGGGAAGAGATTGGAAAAGATAACTCAAACTGGGGATTATACTCATCTTAACTGAGGCTATCCTACCAAGCCGTGAGAGAGCAATGCTGGACCATATATCGAGGTCCGAAAAAATTGACTTCACAAAGGGGGAGAAATTTAGATCATGCAGGTCCTCTATCGAATTACTAATTCATATACCCAGGTACTTAATATGTTTAGTAGCCCACCTGAAGGAGAATCTTTGTTTCAGGTACAGAAGCTGTTCTTTAGGGACGTAAATATTCAACATTTCTGACTTTTCTATATTTAATTTGATGTCTGAGACCCCACTAAATTTGTACATCGCCTCTGTCACCATCTCCAATGAGTTCTTCAGGTCAGTAAGGGTAAATAAGACGTCATCTGTAAAAAGGGGCAGCTTAAACTCATGGTCTCCAACTCGAACCCCTGCTATTTTCTCAGATTGCCTAATGTGAGTCACCAGAGGTTCAAGGATTAATTCAAATAACAATGGCAGCAAGGGATACCCCTGCCTCATCCCACGCTGAATTGGGAATGTGGTCGAGTACGAACCATTGACTTTGATACAGGCCTCCAGTTTAGTGTATAATTGACGCAACCAATTTAAAAAGAAAGAACAAAACTACATGTTGCGGTTGTGGACCCTTGGGCCGGCTGAAGAGACTCGGAAGAGGCTTCACCACTGGAAGTCTGCGGTCCCCCCAGGAGGAGCCCGTAGGGACCCGGACCTCTTGGACTTAGGTGGGACCCTATGCAACCAAGGGTCCGGACTGCGGCCGAAGAGATGGATGAAGGATGGCTGGGCCCAGGTAGTTGAAGAGTCTTCACCCTTGGAAGCCCGCGGCTCCCCCGGGAAGAGCCTGTGAGAGCCCGAGCCGCTGGGACTTAGGAGAATCCTCTGAGCCAGCAAGTATCGGATAATTGAGATGATGGAGAAAGCCGAAGTCGGAGCCCAAAAGTGAAGCCGGGTCAGAAGCCAGAAATCCGATGTCCAAACCAAAGCCAGGGACATAAGCCGAAGACGAAGTTGTGGGACGGAGCTGGGTCAAAGCCAGAAGTCAGAGAACGAACCAAACCAGGAGCGGAAGCCAGAGACATGGTCAGGAGACGAAGCAGGGTCAGAAGCCAGGAGTCAAGAGTCAGTGGAGGCGAACCAGATTCCAATGCAGCAACTAAGACACAGAAGACTGTGGAACCTCGTTGCAAGGCAAAGGCTTGATCGAGCTGCAGGGTTTAAATACCATGCAGCGTGTGACGTCAATAGGAGGCCGTCCTTGTATTTCCCGCGCTGGCCCCTTTAAGAGTCAAGCTCCCCCCCCCCCCCCGCGCACGCGCCTAGGGGGTGGGGCACAGTGCGTCAGATCAGCGGCATCTCCCTCGAGCAGGAATAGTCACGGCAGGCTAAAGATCGGGCCTACGCAGCCGAGGAGAGCTCCGTGTGGGCTGGGCCGGCCCCAAGGTAGGAGGAGGGACAGGGGCACGGCCGGTCCCGTAACAGTAACAGTAACCCCCCTCCTGCGCCCCCTCCCTGGGGGCCTGGGTTTACCCGCATGATCCAGATGGAACTGGTGGAGAAGGCCTTTGTCCAAGATGTTGGCGGCTGGCTCCCAGGAATTCTCTTCAGGGCCATAGCCTTCCCAGGAGAGGAGATACTCCCAGCGCCTGAGACCTAAACGAACGTCAAGTACTTCTTTAACCAGATAGACAGTGTCCTCCTGCGCCTCAGGCGTGGCTGGTGTAGGCGACGTCTTGTGTTAGGGAGAGAGAATCAGGGGCATCAACAAGGAAACGTGGAAGTCGTTGTGGACCCTGAGCGTGTGCGGGAGACAGAGACAGTAGGAGACTGCCCCTATCCTATCTTTGACAGCGAAGGGTCCAATGTACCTTGGGGCCAAACGCATCGAGGGAAGCCGTAAGCAGAGGTGTTTGGTGCTTAACCACACCTTCTCCCCAGGAAGGAACACTGGAGCTGGCTGTCGCAAGCGGTCCACAACTCTTTTCATAGTAACTGCCGTGCGCTGGAGTCTCTCCCAGGTGGATTTCCAGATCTGGTGTAACTTTCGGGCGGTGATCTGTACGGCTGGAGACAGCATTTCTACCGGTAGTGGCAAAGGAGTCCGTAGACGTCTGTCGTAAACTGTGTAAAAGGGAGACTTGCCGGTGGCGGAGTGCTTGTGGTGATTGTAAGATAACTCTGCCCACGGGAGCAGAGCCACCCAGTCATTTTGCAGGTCTCCTACGAATGAATGGAGGAACGTCTTCAAGGTCCGGTTTATGCATTCTACTTGACCGTTGGCTTGGGGATGGAAGGCGGTTGTGAAGTCTAGCTGGACCCCAAATTTTTCACAGAGCACCTTCCAATATTTGGCCGTAAGCTGGGAGCCCCTGTCCGAGACGATGTGTAGGGAGAGCCCATGATGGCGAAAGATATGCTGCGTGAACAAGTTCACCAGTTCAGGTGCTGAGGGCAGTTTGGCAAGGGGCACAAAGTGTGCCATCTTAGAGAATCGGTCTATAGTAACCCATATGACTGCTTTTCCCTCTGAAACAGGCAGATCAACAATGAAGTCCGTGGATAAGTGGGTCCACGGTTCTGTGGGCACAGGTAGAGGCTGGAGGAGGCCCCAGGGGCGACCGGTGGGAGTCTTCTGTCGGGCGCAGGTCGGGCAGGAGTTAATGTAGAGACAGACATCCCTCTTAAACTGAGTCCACCAGTAATACTCGGAGAGTAACTCCTGGGTCCTGGCTACTCCCGGATGGCCAGCGGTTAGGGAGTCGTGGGCCCAGGAGAGGACCTTCTTCCGTAGTCGGAAGGGCACCACAGTCTTCCCCATCGGAACCGTGTCAGAGTCCGCGAAGAGCATCTTGGCCAGGTCAAGGATGTACTGTGGTGGATTAGGGGTGTCCTCCATCTCCGCTGTACGGGAGAGGGCGCCAGCCCGAATGTCTACCGGCAGGTAGCGGAGGAGGAAGTTGAAGCAGCTAAAGTAGACAGACCACCTGGCCTGCCGGGGATTAAGGCGCTGTGTGCGGCATAGGTATTCGAGGTTCTTATGGTCTGTGTACACAACCACCGGATGCTGGGCCCCTTCCAACCACTGGCGCCACTCTTCGAACGCCAGTTTGATGGCCAGTAATTCTTTATCCCCTATGCCATAGTTCTTCTCTGCAGGCGAGAATCTACCTGAAAAGTAGAAGCAGGGCAGGAGTTTACCTCCAGGGGATAGTTGGCTTAGGACGGCCCCGAAACCAGTGTTGGAGGTGTCAGCCTCCACGATGAACTGTTGTTGAGGATCTGGATGCCGGAGACATGTGTCCTGGAGAAACGCATCCTTCAGTTCCTGAAAGGCTTGTATGGCCATCGCCGGCCAGTTCTTGGCGTCTGCTCCTTTTCTGGTGAGGGCCGTCAGTGGTGCCACCACCTGGGAATAATGTGGGATAAACTGCCGGTAGAAATTGGCAAACCAGAGAAATCGCTGAAGCGCCTTGAACACCACAGGCTGAGGCCAATTCTTGATGGCAGTGACCTTCTCTGGGTCCATATGGAACCTCGTGGATGATACAATGTACCCAAGGAAGGGTAACGATTCCTGTTCGAATAAGCATTTCTCGAACTTGGCGTAAAGCCGATTCTCTCGTAGCTTCTGTAATACTCGACGGACATCGTGGCGGTGTGTCTGCAGATTCTGGGAGTATATAAGCTCGTCATCTAGGTAAACTATTACCGAGGTATGAAACATCTCTCGTAGAACCTCGTTCATGAGGTTCTGAAACACAGCCGGGGCATTGCAGAGACCGAAGGGCATGACCAGGTATTCGTAATGGCCATCCCTTGTGTTGAAAGCGGTCTTCCATTCGTCTCCCGGCCAAATTCTCACTAGGTTATACGCCCCACGAAGATCCAGCTTGGTGAACACCTTGGCCCCCTGTAGCCTGTCCAGCCTCTCCAGGATGAGGAATGAAATCTCCTCTACATGCAAAATACCAGTGCGTAGCGTGAGAGGCCTGGTACGAGTGTCGATGGTCCCTGGAAGAAGTCTCCCCTGAATAGATGACACACAGAGCGGGGGTCGTTGGGGCTGAACCGCAATCCGGAGTTGCTGGGCCAAGTCCTTGAGAATGAAGTTTCCCCCGGCTCCTGAGTCAATCAGGGCTAGCGTCTCAAACTCTCTTTCGGGAAGGAGTAAGGTCATTGGGATGGTGCACGGGGAGGCAGAAGTGGTGTGACCTAGGGTTAGCTCCCCGACTGTCCCTAGGTCCGAGCGTTTCCTGGACGCTCGCTACAGTTGGCAAGGAAATGGCCCTTGCTAGCGCAATACAGGCAGAGGCCCAGGGACCGACGTCTTCTTCTTTCTTCCTTAGAGATAGGCCCACGGCCCACCTGCTTGGGTTCAGGATCTGAAGGCCCAGGAGAGGCAGAAGAAGAGCTCCCGCATTGGGAAGGTGCATTTCTGGCGCTCCCGGGTCTGTGAGCAGGCCTCCTCTCTCGGAACCAGCGTTGGATACGGCGGTCCTCACGGCTCGCAAGATCAATGAGATCGTTCAAGTCATCTGGGAGATCTCTGGCTGCCAACTCGTCTTGAAGCCTTGGGGAGAGACTTTCCAGAAAGATGCCGTGCAGGCTGTCGCTTCCCCAGTTCAATTCGGCGGCAAGAGTCTGAAAATCCACGGCATGATCAGCCAAAGGCCGGTTTCCCTGATGCAGCTGGAGCAGTTCCGATGCAGCCAAAGGTTTACGGGAGGACTCATCGAATATCTGCCGAAAGGCAGTAACGAACTGCACCAAAGTGGCCAGGCGGGGGTCCTAACGCTCCCATAGTTTGGAGGCCCATGCCAGAGGTCTCCCTTCCAAGAACAAGATGATATAGTTCGTCTTCACTCGGTCCGTTGGGAATTGAGCTTGAAGCAGATCAAAGCGAATATAGCACTGATTCAAGAACCCTCGGCAAAGCTTTGCGTCTCCTGAATATCTCGAGGGTGCAGGCATCTGTATGGGTGTTGTAGATCCGGAATTTGTCCCTGCTCCAGGTACTGGAGAACTGGCAGCCGTGGCTCCGCCGACACGGTCAGCTAATCCCTGGACTGTTGCCATCAGGGTGTCGAGGCACGTTTGCTGCTGTTGCAGCCTCTGGGCAATCCCCGGGATGGCTTTCAAGCCTGCAAGGTCTGCCGGGTCCATGGCCTTGCAAACTGTTGCGATTCTGGACCCTTGGGCCGGCTGAAACAGGGAATGGTATGCTGCGGAGGCCCACAGCGAGTGTCTCAGCTGGGAGGCGGCACTGAAGAGACTCGGAAGAGGCTTCACCACTGGAAGTCCGCGGTCCCCCCAGGAGGAGCCCGTAGGGACCTGGACCTCTTGGACTTAGGTGGGACCCTATGCGACCAAGAGTCCAGACTGCGGCCGAAGAGATGGATGAAGGACAGCTGGGCCCAGGTAGTTGAAGAGTCTTCACCCTCGGAAGCCCGCGGCTCCCCCGAGAGGAGCCTGTGAGAGCCCGAGCCGCTGGGACTTAGGAGAATACTCTGAGCCAGCAAGTACCGGATACCTGAGATGATGGAGGAAGCCGAAGTCGGTGTCCAAGAGCGAAGCCGGGTCAGAAGCCAGAAGTCCGATGTCCAAACCAAAGCCAGGGACGTAAGCCGAAGGCGAAGTCATGGGACGGAGCTGGGTCAAAGCCAGAAGTCAGAGCCGAACCAAACCAGGAGCGGAAGCTGGAGACGTGGTCAGGAGACAAAGCAGGGTCAGAAGCCAGGAGTCAAGAGTCAGCGGAGGCGAATCGAAGTCCAATGCAGCAACTAAGACACAGAAGACTGTGGAACCTCGTTGCTAGGCAAAGGCTTGATCGAGCTGCAGGGTTTAAATACCCTGCAGCGTGTTATGTCAATAGGAGGCCGTCCTTGGATTTCCCGCACTGGCCCCTTTAAGAGTCGAGCCCCCCCGCGCGCATGCCTAGGGGGCGGGGCTCAGAGCATCGGATCGGCGGTGTCTCCCTCAAGCAGGGAGAGCCACGGCAGGCTGAAGATTGGGCCTACGCAGCCGAGGAGAGCCCTTGTACTGCAGCCTCCCTCTGATAAGCTTGTGTGGCCAGAAAAGCCCTGTGCATGAAAAGGATAAAGTCCAACGAGAAGGCCTGAGCCCCGCCCTCCCCGGGCGGTAAAATATCGGAATCACTCCCCAAATCCTCTCTGGGCTGCTCCCTCAGGTCTTCTGGGCTGCCGGGGACCGGAGAAAACTGAGGAGGGAGCTCCCCTACCCCTAAAGCCCAAACTTCTCCCACAGCAAATGATTCTAAGATGGCCACCGATCCCACGGTCAGTGGGATCAGATCGGCCTGACTGCCCTGATCAGGCTGCCACTTGCGAGACACCGGCAGCAAGACTGAAGTGCCTTCCCTGCCAGGAAGGCACCAAATACAAAGGTCTGTGCGGGAGAGCCGAGAATGGGACTTCCCGCAGGCCGTGCAACGCGATGGGCACAGCATAATGGGGGGGGGGGTTTGCACCGAAGCAGACCACAAAATGGCGTGAGTCTCGAAGCAACCGCCGATAGCGTGCGCCACACCGCATGAATGCTCCCGCAGGAAGCACTGTGCTGATTGTCGGTAAAAGCTGCGCCCCCAGAAGGCTGTCTTACTTTTTTTTTCTTTCGGATAAATTTAAAACTTCCATTTTTTTTTTTTTCAACAGACCGGGACTGAGGGGGAGGCACCGGACTACCAGTGTCACCCCTAAAGCCTTATCTTCAAAGGCAAAACCCAGCAGTCTGGACTGATCCGGGTATGTACAGGGAACTTGTGTGAGTGGGGGGGGGGGGGGGGGGAAGGTTTTACAGCCTGTGCATGAGAGTGTGATTGTGAGAGAGAGAGAGGTTGTGTGTGTGTGTGTGTGTGTGTATAAGTCCACATATGTATGTGTGTATGTGACAGTGTATGTGGGAGACAGAATGGACATGTGAGTATGTGTGTGAGAGAGAGGATAAAGTTTGCGTGCCCCCCCCCCCCATCCCCCTAATCCTCAAAAATCTCAGAGTGACTAGAAATCAAGAGTTCCCAGGTATGGACAGTAGGGGCTTTTTAAAAATCCTTATTAGTTTTAATTATTGGGTGATATTTGATGTGTTTGATGTTTTGAAACATTTTATTGGTGCTTGGGAAATTTTTAAAAAATGTATATGTCTGTAATTAATAGATGTTATTCTATTCATCAGTAGTTTTGAAATATTTATTCTTTTATCAGAATGGTTTTACTATTATAATTGATGCTTTTATTTCGATTCTATTATTTGTTTTATGAGGAATGGTGGTTCTGTTTATCCATTGTTACATACAGAATCAGCTTCTTGGGGTTTCCATTTCAGTTTTTATCTGCATATTGCTGGTTCTAATTTGTGAACCTTTATTCTGTATTTGGTGAGGATCTGTCGCTGCTCTGTGCATGTGACCATGATGAGAGATTCTGCTAGCGTGTAGTGTGTGTGTAGGGATCTATAGCGATTGGTTTGCTTTGTTTCCTCAGTAGGTGGAGTATTGGTATTCTGAGACTCAGTGTAATATTTACCTGTGCCTTTTCACAGGACGGGTTATGGTTGTTTGAGTCCTTGGTGTTATTATTGTTACATTATGATAGGTTTTCTGTATAGATTTTGAGTGTCTTTTTTGCGGGGTTTTGGGTAAGTTCACAAGGTGTCTAGCAGTGGAAGATGTTTGTGCTGCTGTTACTGTGAGGTGACACCAGAATTTGAAAATATGTTTTTGTTTGATGAGCTGTAAGGGTGTTGCGACCGTCGCTGCCCGATGTCTCCACTACGCCTACCTCTTTGGCGACTCCCTCTTTGCCTGTTGGAAGTTTGGCTGCGGCAGCATCATCGTGCCATTCCCTTCCAGCATCCCCGGATGGCTAGACGCTGCTCTCTGCCATGTTTCCCAGCAGCCTAAGGGCATGCGCGCGATGTGGCCACGACTCAAGTACCAGCAATGGCGCGAACCTCAGGGGCATCCCCCTGAGGTGACGTCATCTTCACCGGATATTTAAGGTCTCTGAAAGCGCTAACGTATCGAGTTAGCAAAGGTTACGCTTACAGGGCTTTCCTCCAGGTATCGGCGGATGGGATTCGCTCTCCGCATACCTTGCTACGCTGCCTCCTCGGACTTACCAGGGATACCCGCTCCTCGGGGGGCCTCGCTTTCTCTTTTGCTTTTCAGATCACAGTCTGGAACCGGTACTCACTCCTCGAAGGCCTATGTTCCCTGACTTGCTCCTGAATACCACTTTTGCCAGGACGTCATCACTGCCTACAACACCAGTGAGTTACCATCTCTCTCTCAAAGCTTTCCCTGGAACCAGGTACTCGCACCTCGAGGGCCTATTTCATTCCAGCTCCTAAGAGACTATTGTGTGAGTGTTACCATCAAGGTTCTGTTCCTGAACTCTGCATACCCTGCCTACTCACTATATTCAGTTTCTCTACAGCTCAGTTATCCAGGATCGCTGTTCCAGTATCTGAGGGCACAGCCCAGCCGGGCACTTCCAGCTCACTACTGCCACCTCTGGTGGTTAAATATACTATTTAATAAAATAACTAGTGTGTGTCTGTCTCCATACTCTGAGCCTGATCGGTGGTCCCTCTCGGGATCTTCCCCCAGAGGCGTGGTCATCTGCCACTGGCCCAAGGATCCACCCACAACTACCACGAACACTAATAGATTGCTAACTCCATGGATCCGGCACAACTCCATGCCTTGCAGGCCATACCTGGCCTGGCTCAGCGCATTGTGGAGCAGCAAGACACCTTGGAGAAACTTACTTCAGCATTTCAACAGCTACACACACAGAAGGTTCAAGGCACAGCTTCCAACCATGAAGGTCAGTTACAGGAGGTAACTTTAAAAACTGCTGTACCACTGGCGGCTCCAGTCCGCTTTTCCGGTGAAATCCAGAAGGCCCAGGGCTTCTTAAACCAGTGCTGCATGCACTTTGCCTTACAGCTATCTTTATTTCCTACAGCTCTTTCCAAGACCACCTACATCCTTTCATACCTGGATGGTAGGGCCTTGTCTTGGGCATCTACCTTGTGGGAGCACAAGGACCCCATTTTGAAGGACATAGAAGGATTTATGGACTTGTTTAAATCCATTTTCAATGACACTGCTTGAACTGCTCTAGCCGGTTCTGCTTTGGTGGAATTGAAGCAAGGCAGCAGATCATTGGCTGAATTTGTATCAAGTTCAAAACTCTTGCGGCAGAACTTCGCTTGGACCCCCAAATGTCTCAAGACACTCTTTTGCAGAGGCCTGGAAACCCGTTTAAAGGACGAACTGGCTGCTCGTAAAACACCTGACTTGCTGGACGAATTAGTAACCTCGGCCACTCGGATTGATCACCAGCTCTGGGACAAGGTGAAGGAACTCTGGCCTAAGGTGTTACCTGGGTTGAAACTGGCTAGTTCTATATCCACACCTCAGATGGTTCCAGTAATTCTTGCTGCTGGTAAAGATGAACCAATGCAACTTGGTCATGGACATTTAACTTCCAAAGAAAGAAGACTTTGGAAAAAGTGCGGCCTTTGCATGTACTGTGGTCAGCCCGGCCACGATGTCTCTACATGCTCCATTCATCCGGAAAATGGATGGGCCTAAATCCTGCAGGAGGACTGTTCTTAGGCCGTACCGTGCCCTCACCTCTGCTTTCTCTTCCAGTCTTGCTGATTCACGGACCAGTCATGGTTCAGACTCTTGCCCTGGTGGATTCAGGGGCAGGAGGCAACTTCATTCTTAGATGCCTAGTGGAGTACTTGAGGATTCTCCTCATCAAGTTGAAAGATCCACTACTGTTATCCTGCATTCATGGAGAGCCCTTACCGGGCGACGTGACTTGCCAAACCGTACCAGTTACTCTCCGTACCGGAGCTCTCCATATGGAATTGCTCTCCTTCTTTGTACTGGAAAAGGCCATACACCCTATTATCCTGGGGTTACCCTGGTTACAAGTGCACCAAACCCAATTTGACTGGGCATCCTTGGATCTCTCCAGTTGGGGCCCAGAATGTCATGGGAAGTGTCTTCAGGAGATTTCGCTTATCATGTGCATGCCTACGACTCGAGTAATGCCAGGGCTGCTGCCCCAATACGCATCCTTCAGAGATGTATTCTCCAAAGAAGTGGCTGACATTCTTCCTCCACATAGGCCTTATGACTGTGCCATAAGACTGAAGCCCAACACTGAGCCACCGAAGGGAAGAATGTACCTTCTCTCAACTCTCGAGAATAAAGCAATGTTGAAATACATCGAAGAAAATCCCCAGAAGGGCTTTATCCGACCATCAAAGTCACCAACCAGCGCAGGCTTTTTCTTTGTGGGGAAGAAGGACGGTACCCTGCATCCATGTATCGATTACCAAGGTCTAAACGAAATCACAATCAAAGACTGTTACCCCTTGTCGTTAATCTCGGAGCTGTTTGACCGGCTACAAGGGGCCAAAACACTTTCAAAGCTTGACCTGAAGGAGGCCTACAACCTCAATCGCATTTGGAGCGGCGATGAATGGAAAACAGCCTTCAATATGCAAGACAGCCACTTTGAGTATCTTGTAATGCCTTTTGGGTTGTGCAATGCACCCGCCATTTTCCAAAATATGATGAACGACATCTTGTGGGATATGCTGTATAAGAACGTGGTGGTCTACCTGGACAATGTACTCATCTTCTCCCAGGATTTGGACACCCACATTGCAGACGTCAAGCAAGTACTCTACTGTCTTCGTGAACATCGGCTGTACGCCAAACTCTCTAAGTGTGAATTTCACAAAGACTCAGTGCCTTTTCTAGGCTACATCGTGTCAAAATAAGGCTTCCAAAAGGACCCTCACAAGCTTGAAAGTATCAAGAATTGGTCCCAACCTACCAGCTTGAAGGCTTTAAGGAGATTCCTGGGGTTCACCAACTATTATCGAAGCTTCTTAAAGAACTACTCTTCTTTAACCATACCCTTAACTGCGATGACCCGCAAGGGTGCCAATGCTTCAAAATGGTCAGCAGAGGCCATTTCCGCATTCGAGAAATTAAAAACTGCCTTCTCCACAGAACATGCTTGCAGCATCCAGACCCCAACAAGCCCTTTATCGTCGAAGTTGATGCTTCAGATGTGGGTGTAGGGGCCGTGTTAAGCCAAACAGGAGACTCAAAAGCCTTACATCCCTGTTCATTCTTCTCACAAATTTTTTCTCCTGCTGAGAAAAACTATGGGATTGGCAATAAAGAGCTCTTGGCAATAAAGCTTGCATTTGAGGAATGGCAGCCTTGGCTCGAAGGCACTTAACATCAAATAACCGTATTCATGGATCATAAAAATCTAGAGTATCTCCGTCACGCACAACGCCTGAATTACAGACAGGCCAGATGGTCCCTATTTTTTAATAGGTTCGACTTTGTGCTCAAGTTTCGCCTTGGAGATAGAAACACCAGAGCAGACGCTCTGTCTCACTCTTTTCACTTGGAGGATGTGCCTGATGAGCCACAGCACATTATTGATCCGAAGAAAATCCTCTTGGCGTCTACCCAGTCTGTGCCCGCTGGTAAAACCATCATTCCAAAAAGACTCAGGAAGAAAGTGCTCTTTTGGGCGCATGATTCCAAGGTGGCTGGTCATCCTGGCCAATGCCGTAACCTGCTCAAGATACAGAAGCTATATTGGTGGCCTACTATCAAAAAGGATACCTATTCCTACGTGGCATCCTGCACCAATTGTGCTAAGAACAAACCTGCTTCTGGACAACCGCGGGGTCAGATGCAACCACTGCCAGTTCAGAATCGGCCCTGGTCGCACATCACTACTGACTTTGTAGTCGATTTACCTACTTCTGGAGGAATGAATACCATCTGGGTAACAGTGGATCGATTTAGCAAAATGGCACACTTCGTGGCACTCCCTGGCATACCTTCAGCCTTGGAGCTCACAAAGCTCTTCATAAAGCACATATTCCGCCTCTATGGAGTACCTTCTCACATCATATCTGACCGTGGGTCCCAATTCACGGCATGATTCTGGAAGGCCTTGTGCAAGTTGTTCGACATCACTCTAGACTATACTTCAGCCTACCATCCTCAGTCGAATGGCCAAACGGAACAGTTGAATCGTACCATGAAGCAGTTTATTCGAGCCTATATCACATCACGACAGAACAACTGGGCCGAATTGCTTCCATGGGCTGAATTCGCCATCAACTCTCATCCAGCAACATCTACTGGATTATTACCATTTGATGTGGTTTATGGACGTTCTCCAACACCGCCACTTCCTCTGAAACTCTCTGTGACATCCCCAGCAGCTCAATCCACTGCTGATGATATCCATAATCTGTGTGTTCGGACAAAGGACATGCTGATCAAAGCGAGTGACCGTGCTTAGAAATACTATGATGCGCACCATTCGCAAGCCCCAGTCTTTAAACCAGGAGACAAGGTCTGGATGTCAACCAAGCACCTCAGACTTAAACTACCCTCCTCTCGGTTTGCTTCTCGCTATGTGGGACCATTCTCAGTCCTTCAACATATTGGCAAAGTCACCTACTGTCTGAAGCTACCACCTGGTCTCAACATTCATAATGCTTTCCACGTTTCACTTCTGAAACCACTCATACTCAGCGAATTTTCTTCCAAACCTCTAGATACACCTGTCATCAATGCAGAAGACAACTTAGAATTCAAAGTCGAAGAGGTCCTGGATGTTCATAAAAGAGGCAATACTTTTGAATACCTTCTAAAGTGGGAAGGTTTCAGACCCGAAGAAAACTCTTGGGAGCCTCAGACCAATAATCTGGACAAAGAGATGCTTCGTCAGTTCCACCTCGCACATCCTTCAAAACCCAAGCCTGGTACCCGAAAAGGAAATTGCCCTTTGAAGGGGGGTACAGTTGCGACCATCGCTGCCCGATGTCTCCACTATGCCCACCTTACCTCTTTGGCGACTCCCTCCTTGCCTGTTGGAGGTTTGGCTGCCGCGGCGTCATCGTGCCATTCTCTTCCGGCGTCCCCGGACCGGCTAGATGCTGCACTCCGCCATGTTTCCCAGCAGCCTAAGGGCGTGCACCGACTCAAGTACCAGCAATGGCGTGAACCTCAGGGACGTCCGCCTGAGGTGACGTCATCTTCACCAGATATTTAAGGTCACTGAAAACGCTAACGTATCGAGTTAGCAAAGGTTACGCTTACAGGGCTTTCCTCCAGGTATTGGCGGATGGGATTCACTCTCCGCATACTTTCCCTGGAACCAGGTACTCGCTCCTCGAGGGCCTATTTCATTTCAGCTCCTGGCCTGCTTCAAGAGACTATTGTGTGAGTGTTACCATCAAGGTTCTGTTCCTGAACTCTGCATACCCTGCCTACTCACTATATTCAGTTTCTCTTGTAAAACCGATGGTAAGAATAGTCACTCTACAGCTCAGTTATCCAGGATCGCTGTTCCAGTATCTGAGGGACTACAGCCCAGCCGGGCACTTCCAGCTCACTACTGCCACCTCTGGTGGTTCAATATACTGTTTAATAAAAGAACTAGTGTGTGTCTGTCTCCATACTCTGAGCTTGACCAGTGGTCCCTCTCGGGATCTTCCCCGGGGGCGTGGTCATCTGCCACCGGCCCAAGTCCACCCACAACTACCATGAACACTAACAAAGGGAAATATCCAAGCTCCATTTCTGGGGGAATTTCCCTGGTGCACAGTGTGTTACAGACCTGGAGGTACAGAGTTTATATTGACGTTCTGTCCCTTCCTGTATACATTCCAGACTTCACTCTTATAGCCATATAGAATTAGTTTAATGAGGCAATGAAATAATTTTAATGTAGAGATTACTTACCTGATAATCTCCTTTTCCTTAGTGTATGCAGATGGACTCAGAACAAGTGGGTATAGTGTGCTCGTGCTAGCAGTTGGAGACGGATCTGACGTCAGCACAGGTACATATACCCCCACAGGAAGTGAAGCAACTTAGTAATCTTCCTTGCAAAAGCTGTTATGGATATATGTGTACTGACCGATCAATTAATTAATGAAACAGGATTCCCCTGACCGATTGATAGTAGCTGGAGACCGCCAGCGTTCCCAACCGGAAGGCGTCGACACCTGGTAGAGTGGACGCTCTCGTGTAAGAAATGACATGCCTTACCTATACATGGTGAAACCCATGTATACTGGCAGCCGGGCGGGATGGTGAGTCCATCTGCTTGCACTAAGGAAAAGGAGATTATCAGGTAAGTAATCTCTACATTTCCTAGCGTGTAGCAGATGGACTCAGAACAAGTGGGATGTACAAAAGCTACTCCCGGACTGGGTGGGAGGCTGCCTGAGGACCGCGTAGGACTGCCCTCGCAAATGCTGTGTCCTACCTGGCCTGGACATCCAGACGGTAAAATCTGGAGAAGGTATGGAGGGAGGACCACGTCGCCGCCTTACATATCTCCGCGGGCGACAGCATCCTAGATTCTGCCCAAGAGGCCGCCTGCGTTCTGGTGGAATGAGCCTTGACCTGCAGAGGCGGTGACTTCCCGGACTCTACGTAGGCCGCTCTGATAACTTCTTTGATCCAGCGGGCGATGGTGGGCCGTGAGGCCGCTTCCCCTTGTTTCTTCCCGCTGTGAAGGACGAACAGATGGTCCGTCTTTCGTACTGCTTCTGTCATTTCCAGGTATCTGGGCAGCAATCTGCCGATGTCGAGATGGCGTAGCAAACGCCCTTCTTCTGACTTCTTCAAACCCGCCGTGGTTGGCAAGGATATGGTTTGGTTGAGGTGAAATTGTGAGACTACTTTAGGCAAGAAGGAGGGAACCGTGCGAAAATGGATAGCCTCTGGAGTGAGCCTGAGAAAGGGATCACGGCAGGACAGCGCTTGTAGCTTTGAGATGCGGCGTGCTGAACACACTGCCAGCAAGAACACCATCTTCAAAGTTAGAGAACGGAGAGACAGGCCCCGGAGGGGTCTGAAGGTGGATCCCGCGAGGAAATCCAAAACTATGTTGAGGTTCCACAGGGGCACTGGCCACTTCAGTGGCGGACGAATGTGCTTGATTCCTTTCAGGAAGCGGGAAACATCTGGGTGTGTGGCAATGGTCTTGCCATCCCTCCTGGGACCGTAGCAAGACAGCACAGCCACCTGAACCTTTATGGAGCTTAGGAAGAGACCCTTCTGAAGCCCATCCTGCAGGAAATCCAGAACAATAGGGATTGTGGTTGCATGTGGATTGGTGCCATGAGTGTCGCACCAGGCTTCAAATACTCTCCAGATCCTTATGTAGGTGAGAGATGTGGAAAACTTGCGGGCTCGGAGGAGTGTATCTATCACCGGCTCCAAGTAACCTCTTTTCTTCAGTCTAGCCCTCTCAATGGCCCGACCATAAGAGAGAATTGAGCCGGATCCTCGTGGAGGATGGGACCTTGATGTAGCAGGTCCCTGAGAGGAGGCAGGGGAAGGGGCTCCCCTGTCAGTAGTCTTCTCATGTCCGCGTACCAGGGTCTTCTTGGTCAGTCTGGTGCCACTAGAAGAACTAGGCCTCTGTGCCTCTGAATCTTGTGTATAAGGGCACCCAGCAGGGGCCACGGCGGAAAGGCGTATAGCAGGGTCCCTGGAGGCCATGGCTGAACCAGGACATCGATCCCGTGAGAGAACGGATCTCGCTTGCGGCTGAAGTATCTGGGTACTTGAGCATTGGACCTGTCCGCTAATAGGTCCATGTCCGGAGTCCCCCACTGATCCACAATCATCTGGAAGGCTGTGGGGGACAGCTGCCATTCTCCCGGATTTAGGCTTTCCCTGCTGAGGAAGCCTGCCGTGGTGTTGTCCCTTCCGGCAATGTGGACGGCAGAGATGTCCTGGAGATTCGCCTCTGCCCAAGCCATCAGCGGGCTATCTCTCGGGACACCTGTTGGCTTCTGGTTCCGCCCTGTCGGTTGATGTATGCCACCGTGGTGGCGTTGTCGGACATCACTCTGACTGCTCTGTTCCGCAGTCTGTGAGCAAATCGCAGGCAGGCTAACCGGACTGCCCATGCCTCTAGGCGGTTGATATTCCACCCTGACTCTTCTCTGTTCCACCGCCCTTGGGCGGTGAGCTCTTCGCAGTGTGCGCCCCATCCGCTCAGGCTGGCATCTGTGGTGAGCAGGGTCCACGTGGGGGAGGACATCTTCGACCCCCTGCTCGTGTGGTCGGACCGCAACCACCACCGTAGCTGGGTCCGCACTCTGGCGGGTAGAGGTAGATGCACGGAGTAATTCCGGAAGCGTGGGCTCCATCGAGAGAGGAGGGAGCGTTGCAGTGGTCTCATATGGGCCCGCGCCCATGGTACCACCTCCAGGGTGGATGCCATGAGACCGAGAACCTGCAGGTAATCCCAAGCTGTGGGCTGGCTGGCTCCCATCAAGGAACGTAGAAGCGTCTGGAGCTTTAACCTTCTCTTGGTGGTTAGGCTGACTTTGTCTGCCTGGGTGTCGAACCGGACTCCCAGGTATTCCAGTGATTGGGAAGGCTGTAGGCAACTCTTGCTTAGGTTGACTACCCATCCCAGGCTTTCCAGAGGGAGATCACTCTGTTGGTTGCCCGATGGCTCTCTTCTCGTGATTTCGCCCTGATCAGCCAATTGTCTAGGTAGGGATGGACAAGGATTCCTTCCCTTCTGAGCGCTGCTGCTACCACTACGATCACCTTGGTGAAGGTCCACGGCGCCGTGGCTAACCCGAAGGGCAAAGCCTGGAATTGGAAGTGCCGTCCCAGAACCTGGAAGCGTAGGTAGCGCTGATGATCCCGATGGATCGGGATATGCAGGTAGGCTTCCGACAAGTCTAAGGCCATGAGGAATTCCCCTGGCTGTACTGCGGTCTTGACTGAGCGCAGAGTTTCCATGCGAAACCGCGGGGCCTTTAAGTATCGGTTGACTGACTTGAGGTCCAAGACGGGTCGAAAAGTGCCCTCTTTCTTGGGTACCATGAAATAAATGGAATAGTGCCCAGAATCCATTTCCCATGCAGGTACTGGGATTATGGCTTTCAGGGACAGGAGCCTCGCCAGGGTAGCTTCCAATGCCGCCTTCTTGTGGATTGGACACGGAGATTCCACAAACCTGTCCGGAGGGATGTGATGAAAGTCCAGATAATACCCCTCTCGGATGATGGCGAGGACCCACTGGTCCGACGTAATCGCGACCCATCTGGGGTAGAAGAGGGTTAACCTGCCCCCTATGGCTCCGTCCCCAGGATGGATCAGCTGATTCTTATTGTGAGGCGCGGCCGGGACCTGAACCCGAGCCGGCTCCCCTCTTGTGCTGCTTGGTCTGAAAGGACTGGTTCCTGCCCTGAGAACGAGGCGCCTGGTAGCGACTCCTATAGGGAGTGAAGCGTTGGGAGCTTCTACCTCTGGATGGCCTCGGAAAGGTGCGCTGGCTCCTCTTTGACCTGTCTTCCAGCAGTCGGGGTACTGGAGAGGTGCCCCATGTGCTGGCCAGTTTGTCTAGGTCGCTGCCAAACAGAAGAGAACCCTTGAATGGCATTCTGGTGAGGCGTGTCTTAGAAGGAGCATCGGCTGACCAATTCCGTATCCAGAGCTGCCTCCTGGCTGCTACTGAAGATGATACCCCCTTGGCTGTCATACGGACTAGGTCGGAGGCGGCATCCGTGAGGAACGAGAGAGCTAACTCCATGTCCGCTGCCGGGGCATTGTTCCTGACCTGTGACAAACAGGAACGCGTCACCACTGTGCAGCAGGTTGCAATCTGCAGAGACAGAGCTGCCACCTCAAAGGTTTGTTTCAGGATGGCATCCAGGCATCGGTCATGAGCCTCCTTGAGGGCCGCCCCCCCCCCCCCCCCCCTCCACTGGAATGGTAGTGTGCTTGACCACAGCGCTAACTATGGCGTCCACCTTGGGGCATATCGTAATCCCTTTTTTTTGCGCTCCAGGCGCAAACAAAAGTACGCTGGATTTTAGCAGATACGCGCGGAGCCGCGAGTATCTGCTAAAAACCTGGATCGGCGAGCGCAAGGCTATCGATTTTGTATAGTCGGCGCGCGCAAGGCTATCGATTTTGTATAGCCGGCGCGCGCCGAGCCGCGCAGCCTACCCCCGTTCCCTCCGAGGCCGCTCCGAAATCGGAGCGGCCTCGGAGGGAACTTCCTTTTGCCCTCCCCTCACCTTCCCCTCCCTTCCCCTACCTAACCCACCCACCCGGCCCTGTCTAAGCCCCCACCTTACCTTTGTCGGGGAATTTACGCCTCCCAGAGGGAGGCGTAAATCCCCGCGCGCCAGCGGGCCTCTTGCGCGCTGGGCCGCGACCTGGGGGCGGGTACGGAGGGCGCGGCCACGCCCCCGGACCGCCCCGGGCCGTAGCCAAGCCCCCGTACCAGCCCCCAAAACGCTGCTGACACGCCCCGAAAACGCCGCGACGACCGGGACCGCCCCCGACACGCCCCCCTCTGAGAACCCCGGGACTTACGCGAGTCCCGGGGCTCTGCACGCGCCGGTAGGCCTATGTAAAATAGGCGCACCGGCGCGCAGGGCCCTGCTCGCGTAAATCCGGGTGGATTTACGCGAGCAGGGCTCTTAAAATCCGCCCCTAAGAAAGCAGACGCTGACTTTTCAGCACCCGCTTTTGTTCTTTTTATTGCATTGGCCCCTATGACTTTTAAGATGGAGCAAGCAGCTAGCCTGGTCAGACAAAGGTTAAGGAAGGGTTGGAGGGCCATTCCTTTAAAGATGGATTAGAAATGATTAAAAAATAAATAAATAAATAGTTCACCTAAGACCCTTACATCAGCCCTGTGAAAATGATGCTTAAAATGTTGCACTTTTCCTTGATTCAAATGCCTCAGAAAAAGAGCTGTGTGGAGGTCTAAAACTCATGATCATGTTGATGCTAAATTCATTGGCAAATAAAGCACATCCATGCTTAAATCAAGCAAACACAGTTTTATGCACGTAAATGGGTTGTTGAAAATTGCCCTTGCAGCTGCACAGGTTAAAGTATATGCTGAAGTAATCCTGCGTGTACTTTTTCACATACAGCAGGGTAGGGTGTGAGCTGTGGCCAGGATAGCATTTATATATGCATTCGATTTTTAAATTAAAGGATAAGAACATAAGAAAATAAGAAAATGCCATACTGGGTCAGACCAAAGGTCCATCAAGCCCAGCATCCTGTTTCCAACAGTGGCCAATCCAGGCCATAAGAACCTGGCAAGTACCCAAAAACTAAGTCTATTCCATGTTACCATTGCTAATGGCAGTGACTATTCTCTAAGTGAACTTAATAGCAGGTAATGGACTTCTCCTCCAAGAACTTATCCAATCCTTTTTTAAACACAGCTATACTAACTGCACTAACCACATCCTCTGGCAACAAATTCCAGAGTTTAATTGTGCGTTGAGTAAAAAAGAACTTTCTCCGATTAGTTTTAAATGTGCCACATGCTAACTTCATGGAGTGCCCCCTAGTCTTTCTACTATCCGAAAGAGTAAATAACCGATTCACATCTACCCGTTCTAGACCTCTCATGATTTTAAACACCTCTATCATATCCCCCCTGAGTCGTCTCTTCTCCAAGCTGAAAAGTCCTAACCTCTTTAGTCTTTCCTCATAGGGGAGTTGTTCCATTCCCCTTATCATTTTGGTAGCCCTTCTCTGTACCTTCTCCATCACAATTATATCTTTTTTGAGATGCGGCGACCAGAATTGTACACAGTATTCAAGGTGCGGTCTCACCATGGAGCGATACAGAGGCATTATGACATTTTCCGTTTTATTCATCATTCCTTTTCTAATAATTCCCAACATTCTGTTTGCTTTTTTGACTGCCGCAGCACACTGAACCGACGATTTCAATGTGTTATCCACTATGACACCTAGATCTCTTTCTTGGGCTGTAGCACCTAATATGGAACCCAACATTGCATAATTATAGCATGGGTTATTTTTCCCTATATGCATCACCTTGCACTTATCCACATTAAATTTCATCTGCCATTTGGATGCCCAATTTCCCAGTCTCACAAGGTCTTCCTGCAATTTATCACAATCTGCTTGTGATTTAACTACTCTGAACAATTTTGTGTCATCTGCAAATTTGATTATCTCACTCGTCATATTTCTTTCCAGATCATTTATAAATATATTGAAAAGTAAGGGTCCCAATACAGATCCCTGAGGCACTCCACTGTCCACTCCCTTCCACTGAGAAAATTGCCCATTTAATCCTACTCTCTGTTTCCTGTCTTTTAGCCAGTTTGCAATCCACGAAAGGACATCGCCACCTATCCCATGACTTTTTACTTTTCCTAGAAGCCTCTCATGAGGAACTGTGTCAAACGCCTTCTGAAATTCCAAGTATACTATATCTACCGGTTCACCTTTATCCACATGTTTATTAACTCCTTCAAAAAAGTGAAGCAGATTTGTGAGGCAAGACTTGCCCTGGGTAAAGCCATGCTGACTTTGTTCCATTAAACCATGTCTTTCTATATGTTCTGTGATTTTGATGTTTAGAACACTTTCCACTATTTTTCCTGGCACTGAAGTCAGGCTAACCGGTCTGTAGTTTCCTGGATCGCCCCTGGAGCCCTTTTTAAATATTGGGGTTACATTTGCTATCCTGCAATCTTCAGGTACAATGGATGATTTTAATGATAAGTTACAAATTTTTACTAATAGGTCTGAAATTTCATTTTTTACTTCCTTCAGAACTCTGGGGTGTATACCATCCGGTCCAGGTGATTTACTACTCTTCAGTTTGTCAATCAGGCCTACCACATCTTCTAGGTTCACCGTGATTTGATTCAGTCCATCTGAATCATTACCCATGAAAACCTTCTCCATTACGGGTACCTCCCCAACATCCTCTTCAGTAAACACCGAAGCAAAGAAATCATTTAATCTTTCTGCGATGGCCTTATCTTCTCTAAGTGCCCCTTTAACCCCTCGATCATCTAACGGTCCAACTGACTCCGTCACAGGCTTTCTGCTTCGGATATATTTAAAAAAGTTTTTACTGTGAGTTTTTGCCTCTATGGCCAACTTCTTTTCAAATTCTCTCTTAGCCTGTCTTATCAATGTCTTACATTTAACTTGCAAATGCCACAGGAAAAACTGTCTGCACTGAGCCTTAGGTGCAGAGAAATGGGAAAATCTTTATAGCTTAGCATTTGACTACATCATCAATCACTTTGCTCTCCAAAAATCAAGAAAGTGTTTTAAATGAAATGCCATGTGCAGAACACACATGTTGTATTGCTTCTTCCAATTAGTAAGTCCAAAACTGCTCTTGTGCTGCTGTGCTTTTTGTAAATTAACCCCCGTACTCCCCCCCCCCCTCCCCTGTTCCCAGCATACTCATTAGCTCCAAGTTACTGCCCTGCCCCTTCCCCCTCCTCCCCCCCAGTTAAATATCAGTTACAATGTAAAGCCCTGTTGGCTGAATTTGCTGTTGTCTGGAAACCGATGTGATGTCTCGTGCGAATGTCGGTATAGAAAAAATGTTAAATAAATAAATAAAAATAAAAAGGAAGAAATCAGAAGGTATTTACATTTCAAGGTATCTCATACACCAATAGGCTTACTGCAAGATAAATGTTTTAGTTAGCTTTATAGGGCCCGATACTGAAAGGACGTTCTACGCTTTCAATATTGGATAAGTAGAACATATCCGGCTACTAGCGGTTTGCCGAATATCAGCAGCCGCTAGATAGTGATAAGTAATGATATTTAGACTTAGCTGGATAAGTTATGCAGGTTTAACTTAGTCAGATATAACTTATCCGGCTATGTAGCGGTTTGTACGGGGATATTCATTGGCATAGCCATGTCACTGAATATCGCTTGTAACTTAGCCAGGAAACTCATATCAATCTAAGGGGTCATTTTCCAAAGGTATCGCACGCGAAAAGTCACTTTTTGCGTGTGGTATCTAAGTCGGGGCGGAGTCTGCACTGGAAGGGGAGGAGTCAGGGTGGCCTCGGGGCGGACTCCGTGACAACTTCGCTGACGGCGAAAGGTAAGACTCCTTATTGCCGCCAGTATCGCGCCCAATAGCGCCACCTTTCACGGTGGCGCTATTGGGCGCTATTGGTCTGCGACCTTAGAAAATCCAGGCCTAAGTTACTTAAATGGACATCTTTCAATTTTGGGCCATTATTCCTAGTTTCATTATACTTTCTGATAGAATAATGTACATATTTTGTAATGCTATGGAGCCTCTTCATGTATTTAAATGACCCTGCTAATGTAATGGAACATAGAGCAAGATGTTTCAGGGAAGCTCACAATAATATAGAATAAATATCTGTATTTGCATTTAAAGCTGCCAGTGGTACTTTCCCAGCACATGTGAGATCACTACTGAGCTGCCATGGCCTTGAGTGCATCTCTAGCATCAGCGCATGACAGGGAGCAGCCAATTGTGAAGTCACAAAGCACGGTGACATCACTGCTGAGCTGCTGCCCTTTGCTGGTGTCCAGAGCTGCTGTCCCAGTTTGTGTCTCTACTCTTAGAGGGGGAGCTGCTTTACGATTGGAGGTAAGCACATTTTAGATCTGAGGGTCAGTGGCTTGTCCTGACCCCCCCCCCAAAAAAATTTCTCGCCTTCCTTAGCCACCTCCGTTCCGGTAACTGCAGCCAGCTATGCTTGTTGGAGTCAGCAACTTGAATGCAATTTGGATTGTGGGCCCCTTCTCCAGCAGGAGGCAGCCAGGATGATGGCCAGGCCTTCCTTTTTATACTCAGAAGACAGGAAGCCTGCTGCTTGTTGCTGTGGCCCGCAGAGAAGGACACCAAAGAGGAGTAAGACAGACAAGGAGCCTGGGTCAGCTCCACAGATTAGTGATGCTGGTGCAGCTGCTAGTCTGTCAAGCCCTCCTCCAGCACAGGATGGGCAGGGCTTCCATTTCTGCTGCCACAGACTGCAGCGATCAGAGGCGCATGAAGAGGAGCAAAGAAGGCAAATCTGCAGACGGAAACTTCTGCATGACTGCAGATAAGAGAAGTAAGGTAGGGACTTATGGGCAGGGGCGGATTCCCGATGACGGCCGGCCCGGGGATTCGCCGCCCAGGCTGGCCCAGGTGATACCACGTGGTCTGCCGAGCGCAGCTGTCACAGCCGTGCATGGCAGACCATGTGACTAGATCGACCAGCCCACCAGGGATGCCCAATCCCCTAATAGGCCAATCCGCCCCTGCTTATGGGGGTAGCCTGGGGATTGTGTATGGAGGACTCTCGCCAGAGTTATTGCCAGCGTAAGTGGCACCTCAAGCATTCAGCGGGGTGGGAGTTCCCCATCAATGCTGGCTCTGGGGGATGTGTATGATAGGAAGTGGGAGTGTAACCGTCTCTTTTTAGTCAGTAAGGAGGTCCAGACAACTGATCCGTAAAGATAGACTTTTATTGCCAGCAAGATGCAGCTAAGACAAAGGCTCAGTACAACTGCATGCCCCTCCCCTCCAGGAGCAGACTCTTATGCACTTTACAGTTCTTATCTTTTACACATGCGTTCTAAGCATTGCTGAGCAAGCATATTCCGGCTGAAGGGGCTACTGACCCCCTCCCTAGACACCCTGGAACTTTCGTGAAACTTCTCCCATGTTCTGCAGGAGAGGCTGCTGGGACTTGCAGTTCTGGAAAGGAATTTGCGAGTCTGCAGTAATACAGCCCATCACATAGTACATCCATTGTTCTAATCTAGGTTACAGCAGTGAAAGCTTATCAGAGAATAAGAACAGCGAAGCCAAAAAATGAAAATGTGCAATGTGCTGACAGAGAGTTTCTCAATGTCCTAATTACAGCTGTATTGCAGACTGTAAGTAAACCCGTCATGAAGCAGGGAATTCTGGTACATGAAGTCCTTTGTCAGGTTGAAGCGTTCAGACCCCTTCAGGAGGGGGCTCTGTGGAATGTATATGGGAGAGGGGCAGGTCTGGGGATATACATGTGGGGGATGGGGATATGTATGATAGGAAGTGGGAGGGGGCTCTGTGGAATGTATATGGGAGAGGGGCATCTCTGGGGATATACATGTGGGGGATGGGGATATGTATGATAGGAAGTGGGAGGGGGCTCTGTGAAATGTATATTGGAGAGGGGCATCTCTGGGGATATACATGTGGGGGATGGGGATGTGTATGATAGGAAGTGGGAGGGGGCTCTGTGAAATGTATATGGGAGAGGGACAGCTCTGGTGATATACATGTGGGGGATGGGGATATGTATGATAGGAAGTGGGAGGGGGTTCTGTGGAATGTATATTGGAGAGGGGCATCTCTGGGGATATACATGTGGGGGATGGGGATGTGTATGATAGGAGATGGGAGGGGGCTCTGTGGAATGTATATGGGAGAGGGGCAGCTCTGGGGATATACATGTGGGGGATTTGTATGGGAAGGAAGACTATGGGGGATGTGCACAGGGAGGTCTGCAGGCTTGGATTACTGCAGACTCTCTTAGGAAGCAAAAATCTAAGGATGATCTACTGGGACAAACATTTGCCACCTCCTGTTGCTCAAGAACATAAGAACATAAGAAATTGCCATGCTGGGTCAGACCAATGGTCCATCAAGCCCAGCATCCTGTTTCCAACAGAGGCCAAAATCCAGGCCACAAGAACCTGGCATCTACCCAAAAAGAAGGCCCTATAGGACCTGAAGAATGCAGTGGACTGTGCCACCCCCACTCTCAATGTGGGAGGGATTTTCTCCCTCAGAGTCAGCAACCCTAGCCTGGGCTGGTGCTGGTGGCAGAAGATTCCAGCAGCCCAGTGAATCTAATCCTGCTCCTCCTCCTGCCATGCGGTTCTCACAGATCAGAGCCGAAGGACCTAAAGATGTCTACTCCAGAGGAGAGGAGAAGTGAAGGGCATGAGAGATATTAAATACCTGAAAGGTATTAATAATGCACAAGAAGCAAACCTTTTTCAATAGAAATGAATTTATAGAACTAGGGGTTATGATATGAACCTCCAAAGGAGTAGACTCCGCAGCATGGGGAAATAATCTTTCTACAAAGGGTGATGAATGTTTGAAATGGCTTCCCGGACAAGACATACGTATATTCTGCTTTTCTATATTGGATAAAGTGGCTCACAACTGTAAAACATATTCAGTGCAGAGCGTGGGGTAAATGCAGAATCCCAGGCGAGAAGAGGATGGTAAAGAAGCACTGGAATAACCTGCACAGAGCGCCGATTACAACCCAAAGCAGCAGTGGTGCAGTGGTGGCATGGGGGCTTCCTAGAAGACTGGGGTGAGCTGCATGGAGGGAGCAGGGTTACACCCAAACTGCAGTGAGGATTCGTGGAGAGGGATGGAGGAGGAAGGGGGTTCATTTTACAACAGCCTCACTAACCTTGGTGGCTATGGGGAATATTACAGAACATTATTGTAAAAAACTTTATTCCAGGCTGTGCCATCTTCAGCTTGATCCTTCAAAAACAATACTGAAGCCAACGCCCAGGCCCCTTCTCTGTCTTATTATAAAGGCACCCAAGCCCCCTTCTCTGTCTTATTATAAAGATACCCAGGCCCCCTTCTCTGTCTTATTATAAAGACACCCAGGTCCTCTTCTCTGTCTTATTATAAAGACAACAAAATAAGCCCAACTTCGCAATCCCGAAACCTGAAGTACAAGTACAGGTTAATATAACAAGGGTTTCTAGGTAAATCTTTTACTCTATTTTAGCATGCCACATACATACAGATTTATATTGGAACAATTTTGTAGAACCAATACCAACCGAGTCTGTATGTCAATCAGACCCAACGTGGAGGGGGTCACATTACTTTATTATTCACTCTATTACTTGTAGTTTTTCTAATAAACAATAAATATTGCCATGGGAAAAATGTCTCAGCAGAGAATTCTCTGAAAGTTGAAAATTCAAACAAACATCAGAAAGCTCTAAGCCATCGGTAAAGTCCCTCATAGTCAGTTAAAACACTTAGCTCAAACCGGGATTAAAATGAAGTCCGGACGTGATCACGTTTCAGACCACCCAGGTCCTGCTTCAGGGGTCGAATCTTCCAAATCCTTCAATGAAGAGCATCAATCAATTGTTAAAAAATGTTCCCAAACTGGCAACTAAACTGGCGTCTTCCAAAGTCTTTTCGTTGGCGGTCTGAAGATCCAGGCCCCCTTCTCTGTCTTATTATAAAGATACCCAGGCCTCCTTCTCTCTCTTATTATAAAGACACCAAGGCCCCCTTCTCTGTCTTATTATAAAGACACCCAGGCCTCCTTTCTCTGTCTTATTATAAAGACACCCAGGCCCCCTTCTCTGTCTTATTATAAAGACACCCAGGCCCCTTCTCTGTCTTATGAAGACACCCAGGCCTCCTTCTCTGTCTTATTATAAAGATACCCAGGCCTCCTTCTCTGTCTTATTATAAAGACACCCAGGCCCCCTTCTCTGTCTTATTAAAAAGACACCCAGGTCCCCTTCTCTGTCTTATTATAAAGACACCCAGGCCTCCTTCTCTGTCTTATTATAAAGACACCCAGGCCCCCTTCTCTGTCTTATTATAAAGACATCCAGGCCCCTTTCTCTGTCTTATTATAAAGACACCCAGGCCCCCTTCTCTGTCTTATTATAAAGATACCCAGGCCCCTTCTCTGTCTTATGAAGACACCCAGGCCTCCTTCTCTGTCTTATTATAAAGATACCCAGGCCTCCTTCTCTCTCTTATTATAAAGACACCAAGGCCCCCTTCTCTGTCTTATTATAAAGACACCCAGGCCTCCTTTCTCTGTCTTATTATAAAGATACCCAGGCCCCTTCTCTGTCTTATTATAAAGACACCCAGGCCCCCTTCTCTGTCTTATTATAAAGACACCCAGGTCCCCTTCTCTGTCTTATAATAAAGACACCCAGGCCTCCTTCTCTGTCTTATTATAAAGACACCCAGGCCTCCTTCTCTGTCTTATTATAAAGACACCCAGGCCTCCTTCTCTGTCTTAATATAAAGACACCCAGGCCCCCTTCTCTGTCTTATTATAAAGACACCCAGGCCTCCTTCTCTGTCTTATTATAAAGACATCCAGGCCCCTTTCTCTGTCTTATTATAAAGACACCCAGGCCCCCTTCTCTGTCTTATTATAAAGACACCCAGGCCCCCTTCTCTGTCTTATAATAAAGACACCCAGGCCTCCTTCTCTGTCTTATTATAAAGACACCCAGGCCTCCTTCTCTGTCTTATTATAAAGACACCCAGGCCTCCTTCTCTGTCTTAATATAAAGACACCCAGGCCCCCTTCTCTGTCTTATTATAAAGACACCCAGGCCTCCTTCTCTGTCTTATTATAAAGACATCCAGGCCCCTTTCTCTGTCTTATTATAAAGACACCCAGGCCCCCTTCTCTGTCTTATTATAAAGACACCCAGGCCCCCTTCTCTGTCTTATTATAAAGACACCCAGGCCCCCTTCTCTGTCTTATTATAAAGACACCCAGGCCTCCTTCTCTGTCTTAATATAAAGACACCCAGGCCCCCTTCTCTGTCTTATTATAAAGACACCCAGGCCTCCTTCTCTGTCTTATTATAAAGACACTCAGGCCCCCTTCTCTGTCTTATTATAAAGACACTCAGGCCCCCTTCTCTGTTTTATTATAAAGACACTCAGGCCCCCTTCTCTGTCTTATTATAAAGATAGATAAGGAGGCTTAGGTGTTGGCCTCAGTATTGTTTTTGTAGTAAACAACTGGAAGATGGGAAGGCCTGAAATGACTCACTAGAGTAAAAGATAGAGGCAGATTTGGGGCATTCTTGTGCCAGGTGTGGAGGGCAGTGGTGGTGAAAGGGTTGTGAGGACAGGTGAAAGGCATGAGGTTGTGGAAGCTGGTGTTGGGCTGCACATGGGAATATTTCCTACCTAAGACCATTTGACCTCAGCTCACCCTGATATTAGAGATTAGCAGGAATGAGAGTGCAACGTGTGAGCATCTGAACTTTCTCTCCCAGACTGTCCTTCTTCCGCCGCCCTCCTACAGTTTTATGCTTTATAATGATTGTTTGTCTTTAGGAATTTGTTAATACAATATTTATATTTCTGTACATAGATAGGTAAACTGTTGATTTTTATGCCTTCTTTGCATTTGATTGTTGCTTGTTTGCTAATAATATGCAGTTATTTTTACATATTAATTTTATTTCACTTTATTTCATTTTAGATTTTTTTATGTTTCCATTTTGAGTTTTTTACCAGCTTGGTGTATTTTTCTATTTTGTATACACCGCTCTGTGCTTTACATAGACCTTTACCCAGTTGTACTTTTTCTTCAAACTGTCCTTTCCCTGGCAATTCTTGCTGATTATTGGTTTCTTCTGGTATTTAGCCTTTGATGGATTATACCACTGCAAAGGGGAAGACCACACCAAGCTGTAACCCATCTGCCCTTCCCCAAATGACTCCATAAGAAAACTACATCAGGCCTCCTCCAGAGATTTCCTCTGGCTTCTCCCTGTGTCCAAGGATAAAGTTCACCATCTTCTGGCTTCTAGATGGTTTGATTTGTGTTTTACTCCTCGAATGAGGTCAGATTTGAACATCAAGACCACTACAGGCCTCCCTCAGAGATTTCCTCTGGCTTCTCCCTGTGTTCACTAATGTACCATAACATCTGTACTCCACCAGGACTCGCTATATCAGCCATGTTTTAAAACATTTACACGGCTCCTCTTTGTACATATTTGGCTGGGTTCTGTGTGGGTTACTGTCTCTATTTGGATGATATCCACTTTTTCATTCCTGTCTCTTCACCCTGGCCCTCAACTTTTCATTTAGAGACCACATGCATCTCTACCTTCAGCAGATGGCTAGGGCATAATAGTCTAACTTTAAACCTGAACAAAACTAAAGGAAAATTGGTTCTTACCTGCTAATTTTCGTTCCTGTAGTACCACGGATCAGTCCAGGACAGCTGGGTTTTGCCTCCCCACCAGCAGATGGAGACAGAACAAGACTTGCGGATTCTGTCCTATACCCCTGAGGTGCCACCTAGTGTCTGCCAGTATTATTCAGTACCCAAGCAGAAATAAAGATATAAAAAACCATAACTGCCAACCATAAAAAACTACCTCCCCCGAAGAGCAGAGGATATGAAACACTGCATAAACCGCATGTAACGAATAAAACATGTGGAAAACGGAGCCCCAAAAGGGACAGAGAACAAACTTGCATAGAGTTTGACCAGCCACCAGCCAAGCGGGCTCTCCATCTTCTTCCCGGGTGGGCGTCTGGACTGATCCGTGGTACTACAGGAACGAAAATTAGCAGGTAAGAACCAATTTTCCTTTCCCTGTACATACTCGGATAGTCCAGGACAGCTGGGATGTACCAAAGCTTTCTTAACCAGGGTGGGATTGAGAGAGTCCCGCTCGGAGCACACTGGCCCCAAAGGAACCGGGCTCAGGAGCCCGGACATCAAGCCGATAATGTCTTGCCAAGGTATGCGGAGACTGCCAGGTGGCCGCCCTACAAATTTCCTGTGGCGACACCTGCTGACACTCCGCCCAAGAAGTCGCCTGCGAGCGAGTAGAATGAGCCTTAAGACCAGACGGAAGTGGACGACCCTGAACCAGGTAAGCAGAGGATATCGCCTCCTTCAACCATCGGGCAATCGTTGACTTAGATGCCTTCTGCCCTTTTTTGTGCCCACTCCACAGCACGAATAGGTGATCCGAGAGTCGAAAACCATTCGTCACCTCTAAGTAGTGCAACAGAACTCTCTTCACGTCCAACTTCTGCAACTCCTTAGCCTCTGGAGAAGAAGCGTCCACCCCCGCGAAGGAAGAAAGTTCCATGGACTGGTTCACATGAAAAGAGGATACCACCTTCGGGAGAAAGGAGGGAACGGTTCTCAAGTAGACTCCCGCATCGGAGATCCGCAAGAAAGGCTCCCTGCACGATAAGGCCTGCAGCTCGGACACCCGCCTAGTGGAAGAAACCGCCACCAGAAAAAACATCTTTAAGGTCAGATCCTTCAAGGTCACCCGTCGCAAGGGCTCAAAAGGAGCAGAATAAAGCGCTTTGAGGACCAGGTTCAACCTCCACGAAGGACAAGGACTCCAGACCGGGGGCAAAGGTGCTTAGCGCCCCGTAAAAAATGAACCACATCCGGGTGAGAGGCTAAAGGCACTCCCTGCACCTTCCCTCGAAAACTGCCCAGAGCCGCCACCTGCACCCGCAGCGAATTGAATGCCAAACCCTTGGCTACGCCCGCCTGTAAGAAATCCAGAACTTCCAGAATAGAGGCTTTGGATGGCTGCACATAGTGGTCGATACACCAGGACTCAAACACTCCCCAGACTCGGACATACGCCAAAGACGTAGAGGTTTTGCGGGAACGTAAGAGCGTGGTCACCACCGCATTAGAGTAACCCTTACTCTTCAACCGGCGCCTTTCATAAGCCATGCCGCTAGACAAATGCGATCTGCCTCTGTGAAACAGACGGCCCCTACCGTAGCAGCGTGGGAGATGGACGAAACCTCAGTGGATCGTCTATCGCCAGAGTCAAAAGATCCGCAAATCACGGGCGCCTTGGCCACTCCGGGGCCACGAGAATCACTCTTCCGTCGTGCCTTTCGATGCGGCGTAGCACCTTGCCACCAACGGCCATGGGGGGAACACGTACAGGAGAATGTCCTTGGGCCAGGGGAGGACCAGGGCGTCCACCCCTTCCGCCCCCGGTTCTCGCCGACGGCTGAAGAACCGAGGAGCCTTGGCATTGCGGTGCGTCGCCATCATATCCATGGCTGGCGTGGACCACCAGTCGCACAAATGATGAAAGGCGTCGGAGAGTTCCCACTCCCCAGGATCCAGTTGGTGGCGACTGAGGAAATCCACTTGGACGTTGTCCACGCCGGCAATGTGCGACGCCGCTATCTGGTAAAGATGCGTCTCCGCCCAGCGGATCAAAAGCTGTGCTTCCACCGCCACCGGACGCCTCCTGGTGCCGCCCTGACGATTGATGCATGCTACTGTCATCGCATTGTCGGAGAGCACCCTCACCGACCTGCCCTCCACCAACGGGAGGAGGGCCTGGAGCGCTAAGCGAACCACTCTGGTCTCTAAGCGATTGATCGACCAGGAGGCTTCCTGCCTGGTCCAATGGCCCTGGACCGCCGTATCCCGACAAACCGCTCCCCAGCCAGAGAGGCTGGCATCCGTGGTCACTACGGTCCAGCAGGGAGTCTCCAGGTCCATCCCCTGATGCAAGTTGTGTGGGGAAAGCCACCACTGAGGACTGGAACGCATCGCGCCCGACAGGGGCAGGACAATGTCGTAAAGCTGCGAGCGAGGCTTCCAGCGGGACAACAAATTTGAGTGAAGAGGATGCATATGTGCAAATGCCCATGGCACGAGATTGATGGTCGAGGCCATGAAACCCAGGACCTGCAAATAATCCCGGGCCGTAGGATGAGTGAGAGATAGGAAATCCATCACCTGACGCATGAGCTTCAATATTCTTTCCTCCGTCAGAAAAACCTTCCCTAAGGCAGTATCAAAACGAGCCCCCAGGAATACCAAGTTCTGAGAGGGGATCAGATGACTCTTCTCGGGGTTGACCACCCATCCTAAGGAGTCCAACATCCAGAGGACACGCGCTACCGCGTTCCTGCAGAGACTTTCCGACTTCGCTCGAACCAACCAATCGTGAATACCCTGGGAGCCGTCGCAAGACCGAACGGAAGGGCACAGAACTGAAAGTGGCGTCCCAGGACCGCAAACCGCAGGTATCTCTGATGATCCGGACTGATGGGGATGTGGAAGTACGCCTCCGACAGGTCCAGTGAAGCTAAGAACTCCCCCTTGTGCACTGACGCTATGACCGAGCGAAGCGTCTCCATCCGAAACCTGGGCACCTTCAGAGCGTGATTTACTCGCTTCAAATCGAGGATGGGACGAAAGGACCCGTCCTTTTTTGGTACCACGAAGTAGATGGAGTAGCGCCCACGCCGTTGCTGCTCTGCGGGCACTGGAACTATGGCTCCTAGATCTTGCAGGTGCTGCAGGGTGACTTGTTCTGCCCGGCGCTTTAGACTGTACGCGCAAGGGTACAGTCCTTGACTGGCCGTGCAAAATCTAAGGCGTAGCCGTGCTCTATTATGCCTAGGACCCATTGATCGGACGTCAGTTGGGCCCATGCCTCCCAGAAATGAGACAACCGTCCTCTGATCTTTGGAACGGAAGGGTGGGCCGGCCGCACTTCATTGTGCAGTCTTGGAGCCCCCATGGGACTGGGGGGCACCGTCCCTGGCTGGGCGGCGGCCCGGAAAGGACTGATTCCAAGAAGCCTGTCGGGACGCATTCTGACGAAAGGACGACCCGGTGGACCGAGAAGACCAGTATTGACGATTCCCCCGATATCGATTTCGTGGAGCAAAGGGACTTTTGGACTGGGGTTTATCCTCTGGCAACTGGTGAACCTTGTTCTCACCCACAGACTTAATCAAATCGTCCAACTGTTGCCTAAAGAGGAGCTTCCCCTTGAATGGCAAGGAACTCAGCTGCGCTTTTGAAGACATATCCGCTGCCCAGTGCCTGAGCCATAGGAGCCTGCAGGCAGACACCACTGAGACCATCGTCCGAGCAGACGTCCTCAGGAGATCATACAGGGCATCAGCGCCGTATGCAACTGCCGCTTCCAGCCGACTAGCCCTATCTGCTGCTGCGCCAGACAGGTCTGACTCAGCCTGCCAATCCTGAACCCAGCGGAGACAAGCCCTCTGGGAGAAGCTGCTACACATAGCTGCCCGGATCCTGAGGGCCGACACTTCAAAAATCCTCTTAAGCTGCAGCTCCAGCTTACAATCTTGCAGATCCTTCAAGGCAGTGCCCCCTGTTACCAGAATAGTGGTCCTTTTGGTGACCGCAGCAACCGCGGAATCAATCCTGGGAAGCCCGAGGAGCTCCAACACGTCCTCCGGGAGCGGATACAATTTGTCCATCGCCCGACCGACCTTCAAATCTAGCTCCGGATTGTCCCATTCCTTATACAATAAGTCCGTGACCGACCAGTGAAAGGGAAAGGAACGAGCCGGACCTCGGAGACCCACCATGATGGGGTCCATAGCTTCAACCCTGGAATCCTCAGGGGGGACTTCAATAGCGAGCTCTTCCAGAATGACCGGTATCAGCGGCCCCAGCTCATCCCTTCGAAACAGGCGTACCACCTTGGGATCATCGCCATCCCCCGCCTGGACTGCCCCTGGCTTGGCCGGCTGAGGGTGAAGATCAGGATCCTCTTCCTGCCCGTTGCCTGGAGCCGATGGAGGCACTGGATCGTCTTCCGATGAGTCCGACTGAGAAGACTCCGTCAGCTTGGACCGAGACCAGAGAGGGTGCTTCGGTTTGGGGGCATCCGCTTCCCCCGACCGCCTAGAACGTTTCCACGCTGAAGACTCCCGGGGCAACTTAAGAGCGTGACCTCCACTCTGACTTGCGAGCTTTGAAGAACTTGCACATCATGTCCACAAATTGAGAGGAGAACAAGGAAGAACCACCATCAGACTCCAGAACTTCCTCGCCGTCGGCACCATGCCCCCACCAGGAGCAGCCGGCCTCGGGGAGAGCGGAGGAGGAGAAGACCCTTCTCCCAGCGCATCCAGCGCTGCATTTTCCTGGTCCTGGAAAGTACTCAATAAAGCCTGCGAACCAGCACTCAGCTGGAACGGAGCAGGGTCCTTCTCCCTCCGATCGGGCCTCCGGGGCTCCCGACACGATCTTGAACCTTGCCCAGGCTCCTTAGCAAGTAAATCCTGTGAGGGGCCCTCTCCCCCAGAGAGACAGGCCGCGGAAAATCCGTGCACGCACACTGCCACAGGCAGAGCAGGCCGCACCATGCGGCATATCCCCAGGCTCGATTTTTTGGCTGCCCGAAAAAAGAACCGTGGCGTTCGGAGTGATTTCCCGGTCCCCCACTGGCCGAAAAAATGGCAAAAAAACGGCGAAAAAGTGGTGAAAAACGGCGAAAACGGAGCGAACACCCGGTCGGAAGGAGCTCTAACCCTAGGCAAGTTTTCACAAGAATTTACACATTTTTTAAATTTTTGATTTACCTGAAAAAAGTCAGGCTGGCCGAGGATGAGTGGCCGAGACCCCCGGCATCACCCTGAGCTATGGCAGATGCAGGGTCCCCAACCCTCTGCTCTGCAGCCTCGATTACCAGGGGGGATGGTCCCACCAGGACCTGACAACCCCCTGGGAGGCTAGACGCTGTCCTCGCTTGCCAACTCCTAAAACTTCTGTGCTCACATTTTTTTTTTTCTTAAGGGAACCCTACCAAGCTCCCCAAACAAACCAAGAAATGTACTAAGCTAAACCAAGGAGAATCATACAGGATACAACTACTCTGAACCCGGCCACCCTCCTCCCAGCCCTGGAACCAATAACACATGACTGTGAAGAAATCATGACCACCATACACGCCAGCTAACCAGATTGGAGGACCAGCTCGCATACCTCCAGCCCGAGGATTCCGTACAATGCTAGTGGCAGTATGCACGTATACTGGGTGGATGGAAGCTGTGCCCACCCAAACTGAGACAGCAAAAGAAGTTGTTTCCTTCCTGTTGCACGACTCGAGTGACGGGATCACCTCAATGTAACAGGGTAACAAACAGCAGGTACAAACAGAAGACTTCAGGCACTGGTCCGAGAAGGAAAAGTTTTATTTGCTAGCAATTTAGATGCAGCTGAAATGGTTTTCAGTAAAACTGCACACCCCCCTTTGCAGGGAGAAACTTTTTATACATTTCACATTTCTTATCTCTTGCACATGCGTTCTACACATTGCTGAGCAAGCATATTCAGACTGAGGGGCTAGGTGGTCCCCTCCTTCCTTCAGCGTGGAACTTTCCCGATGTTTCTCCTTTGTTCTGGCTTCAGGTCATGTGAATACTGATACGTCATTCGCAGGAGAGGCTGTCGGGAATTGCAGTTCTGTGAAAGGAATTGCAATACTAATACTGCCTTATACATAATGCGTCCTTTGTTCTGGTCAGTTCTATATACTCAACAAGGTCACTAGTTTGGCAAGCATAAGTGAAATCTATCAGCATTACTAAAAGACAATAAGAACAGTGTGCAGTTTCTCTATCCTATTCATAAGCTTTAGTGCAGGCAGCAGACCCTTTGTGAAGCAGGTGATTCTGGTACATGGAGTCCGGGTGTTAGAAGTTGCTGCGGTGTGTATTTCACTGTAAAGGTGTCATTGTCATTGCGGATGATGTCAAACTCTATATCTTCTCCTTCAAAACTACCCCTAACTTAGCACCCCTAAGAGACACTAGGCTTTGCACCTCCACCATCTGCTAGAGACAGAAGAATACTGGCAGACACTAGGTGGCACCTCAGGGATATAGGACAGAATCCGCAAAGCCTTGTTCTGTCTCCATCTGCTGTTGGGGAGGCAAAACCCAGCTGTCCTGGACTGATCCGGGTACGTACAGGGAAAGTAATGATTGTGCAGACCAAAACGTCTCTTGGTAAAATTATTCTGTTCCACTATGAGTTTCCCATGATCAGCATTAAAAGATAGCTTAACTCAGTCCTTACTCTCGGGGGAGCCAGTTCAACTCCAACTTTATTAAGATGAAAACAAAGAACTGTGCATAAACTGAAGGCAAGAGCTGCCAGCATAGTCTGGGCCACTGAAATAAGGATAGGTAAAATTAAAATAATTATGTAGGGTTGGCCAAGTCTGCTGCTGATTCATATAGGCCTAACCAGTACTAAGCAGAGATGAGAAAGCCACAAGGAAAGAAATCTCCCAGGCACCTCTGCTTCAGTCACAGTTAACCCTTTAAAACCATCTAACCAGATTTTAACAGAAGCTGTGAAAGTGCAGCCTGACCACCAGTTGGCAGTATAATAGTAAACACAGAAACTATGTATAGTAAAGCATGCAACACAGCATCAATAACAGAAACAGACAAGCTACTGTGAAAGCAGGACACTGTGAAAACAGGACAAGAGTGAAAAACCAGGAAAGTACCTGTCGAGACAGAACATTCCCTGCCTGAAATTATAAAAATGTCATTATTAACTTTCCTTTAATTTATTTATAATAATTTTTACTCCACCCAGTTACCAGACGTGTTCTGGGTGGTTAATTAAATTCTAACATTGTAGTTAATGTAAGGAGTCCGAAGGGCTCATGCTTTTCCATGAACAAAGAGAAGCATTATTTCAGAGACTGATATAATAAAGTTCTTTACAGTCCCTTGTGTTACGCTTGCTGCCCACGGGAGACCTGCGGCGCGGCCCTCTCACCTTCCCAGACGGTCCTCAACACTCAGCTCACCGTCGCTGGCGGCAGTCAGCTGCCAGCTCCGTACTCGGGCCTCCGCCATTGTCCTTCGTCCTGCCGTGCTGCCCGAGACCTCCAGCCAGGATTCCTCCCTCAAGCAGGCCTCTCCGCTTACTCCGTGGAAAGACGCCGCCAATGGCGCCACGCCCCCTCCTAGGCACGCGCGTAACTCTGATGGTTTTAAAGGGCCCGCGGCAGGAACCTAGCCGTGGACCCGGATGCTGATGTCACCACTCATTGTGTATATAAGCTCAGGCAGCACTCCTAAGCGTTGCCTTTGCAACATGTCTCCATGGTTCCCTGTTTCCAGTTTCTGAGAGCTAGTTGTTGACTCTTCGTTGTTCCAGTGTTCCTGATTCCTGTTGCCCGTGTTTATCTTGTTTGTCTTCTAGATCTTCTACTCGGTTTGACCTCTTCTTTGCCTGACCACGTTTGCCTTCTCCAAGCCTGACCTCTGCTATGCCTGACTTCGCCTGCCTTCTCCAAGCCTGACCTCTGCTTTGCCTGACCATGTTTGCTTTCTCCAAGCCTGATCTCTGCTTTGCCTGACCACGTTTGCCTTCTCCGTGCCTTGAGCATTGCTGTCTGTCCACGCCTGCCTTCTCCGTGCCTTGTCCATTGCTACGTCTGACCACGCCTGCCTTCTCCGTGCCTTGATCATTACTATGGACGACCTTGCTAAAGACTCTCTTGTCCACATTGCTTGATGCATCTCTCTCTGTCTCTATCCTCTGGACATGGACTTTCAAAGCTTCGGCCTTTCTTTGCTCAAGCACCCTCAGTCTTCCCTAGTTCCTTGGTGCTTTGGTTCCACTTCCGCAACCCATCTTGGATAGACCTACACCACCTGCTGTCTCTGGGCTGAACTATCTACCTTCATTGTCCTCTCTCGAGGCCCACCTAAGTCCTGCCGGCCACAGCACCCAAAGTCTCAAACAGAGGGGAAATTGGCTGGTATAGGTGAAGCACCAGTGGCCTCTAGCTTCAGCCTACTCCACCTGCTGATGGTAGGACCCGTGGGCCCTCACCTTCAGGTTGTGTCAACCTCACCTCAACCCAAGAATCTACCTCCAGCGCAACAGATTACAAAGGACATGGATTCGGTGGAGCCGCATGCCCTCCAGGCCATTCCAGGCCTGGCTTCCAAGGTGCAGGAACAGCAGCAGTTCTTCGAGGCATTGGTCTTGTCCATGGACTGTCTTCACACCCGGGTCAATGTCTTCCTAAATGACCCAGCTCCATCTCTCTTTTATGATCTTTATCCTGTTGGACTCTATACCCTCCCGGACATAAAGTGCCACACCCCCACCAAGTTGATCCTCCCTATCATTGCGATATAATTTGTACCCTAATATAGCACTGTCCCATTGGTTATCCTCCTTCCACCAAGTCTCTGTGATTCTATTATGTCAATCTCATTATTTACTGCTATACTCGCTAACTTTCCCATCTTACTTCTTAGACTTCTGACATTGGTATACAGACATTTCAAAGTGTGTTTTTTGATTGTATTAACAACCTGTTTTTAAATTGTTAGGGATAATTTGGAAATCATTAGCTTCAGTGATTTTTTACATTTTGGCACATGGACTACGTTTACTTTTATTGGAACCTCTCTGTTGGGATGCCCTAACTCTCCTGTTTCATTAGTATTCTTCAAGGATACATTTCTCTGAACCATGTACAGCTGAGTGACTGTCTGCTTTCCCCCTTGTACTAGTTTAAAAGCTGCTCTATCACCTTTTTGAGACCGCATCTTGAATACTGTGTACAATTCTGGTCACTGCAACTCAAAAAAGATATAGTTGCGATGGAGAAGATACAGAGAAGGGCAACCAAAATGATAAAGGGGATGGAACAGGTCCCTTATGAGGAAAGGCTGAAGAGGTTAGGGCTGTTCAGCTTGGAGAAGAGACGGCTGAGGGGGGATATGATAGAGGTCTTTAAGATCATGAGAGGTCTTGAACAAGTAGATGTGAATCGGTTATTTACACTTTCGGAAAACAGAAGGACTAGGGGGCATTCCATGAAGTTAGCAAGTAGCACATTTAAGACTAATTGCAGAAACTTCTTTTTCACTCAACACACATTTAAGCTCAGAATTTGTTGCCAGAGGATGTGGTTAGTGCAGTTAGTGTAGCTGGGTTCAAAAAAGGTTTGGATAAGTTCTTGGAGGAGAAGTCCATTAACTGCTAATAATCAAGCTTACTTAGGGAATAGCCAGTGCTATTAATTGTATCAGTGACAAACCAATAAACCTATGCACCCCAAATAATATCTTATGATGGACACTTATTCATCAATATCAATTCCAACTCACATGAAAAATGTCCAATATGCTGCTCTGAAAGTTTTTTTTTTTTGTTTTTTTTTTAAAGGAACAAACCTCTAACTTTAAAGAAACACTGCATACATGGAGACTTTTATTGAAAAAATTTTAAAGGAGGAAATAGAATGTTTCATACATTTACAATGCATTACTGGCTTATAATGCTATGTACCCATTTTAATCACGAACTTTCCACCTCCAACCTTATAATGTTTTTTGTGTGAAGTAAAAGTGCGCTGAAAAATTCTTTTTAAAAGATTATGAACTATTAACGATTAGAGTGTGAAATAGACTCATTTAGAATGGAACTTATAATTCCAATTAGTTTGCTTACTGCCAGTGATAAAACCGACTTATAAACTGCTAGATTTAAAATCCACCCGACAAGGCCTTGTTTCTGACCGTGATAGGTCTTTCTTCAGGGGATGTAAACTATAATCATGAATAGTCGGAATTACTTATCTTAATTAAGTTTGCTGTTGCTGGCATCTTTTTAAGTCTGAAACAGCAGTGAGCGTTTTGGAGAGCGAAAGACACGACGATGGAATAAAGCGAAGCATGTTAGCTCGCGACAGCTTCAAAGACATTTTTCGTGGAAATTAGAGTGTTGGAAATACAGCCTCATTGAAGCTTATCAACAGCCCGAAAAGCCGCTGATTTTGCAGCTTCATAGAGGACGGAAAGCGTGGAAGACTCAAAGTAATAAGAGGACTTAAAAAGACGCCAGCAACAGCCTGCTTCTGGGGACCTGCACGTGGAACAGGAAGCATTTCAGAAAATGCCACCCTGGAGCTTCTGGATTTCAGCTTTCTACCTAAAGTCCTAAATTTGTCTTCCAGAACCTCTCGCCCACATTTTCCTATGTTGTTGGTTCCCACATGTACCATGACAGCCCTCCCCAGCACTGTCTATAATCCTATCTAGGTGACGTTTGAGGTCTACTAGCTTTGCACCAGGCAGGCAAGTTACCAGGCGGTCCTCACGTCCAACAGCCACCCTGCTATCTACATTTCTAATAATTGAATCACCAACTACGATGGCCGGCCTAACCATTACCTGGAGAGCAGGTCCTTGGTACAGGATCTTTTCCTGCTACACCAGGGTGATGTTCTCCTATTTGGAGGCCTTTCTGATCCAAGGCAGAACTGGGGCTGTCAGACTGGATTTGGGACTTGGCTACTATGTCCCTGAAGGTCTCATCAATGTACCTCTCTGTCTGCCTCAGCTCCTCCAAGTCTGCTACTCTAGCCTCCAGAGATCAGACTCATTCCCTGAGAGCCAGGAGCTCTTTGCACTGAGTGCACACATACAATCTCTCACCGGCGGGTAAAATAAATCATACATGTGACACTCAGTGCAAAAGACGGGAAAGCCCGCCTCTTGCTGCTGGACTGCTGCCTTTATCTTAGTTTTAGGGATCTGGAATTAGAGTACTTTAAATTTACAGGAGTATTTACTAATCAATCAGCTAGTGTCTTACAAGGGGATGACTAAACTTTCAGTAACAGCTGGTAAAAAAGTATGATTTAGATAAGACCCTGATTGATTTTTAATGAGAAAGTTTCTCTAGCCTAAAAATCAAGGGTTGAGTGGATGGGAAAGACAGACACTAGAATTAACTATCTCTGGTTTGCTTATTACCTCAGACACACACAAACTCTAAAGAATATATCTCTCTATTTCAACATTCACCAAACTTTTATAAGTCCAAAGATTTCCCAAAGCTATACTTACCATAACTTGATCACCATTAGATTGCTCTTCACTCAGTTAGTTGAAGGGTTGGAGATTTGCGCACCTAATGGCGCATGCTTCCGGTCCTCTTCTACTGCAAAGGGTGCGGGGCCTCTGGAAGCTGGGGCTGTGGAATTCAATCCCCGGATCGCTTGCGGTGACCTCTGGATTCCTCTCCCGGGGGATGCTGTGAGCAGTATGAAGATGAGCCTTCTGGTCCTCTTCTACTGCAAAGGGTGCGGGGCCTCTGGAAGCTGGAGCTGTGGAAATCAATCCCTGGATCACTTGCGGTGACCTCTCCCGGTGGATGCTGGGAGCAGCAAGCAGATGAGCCTTCCAGTCCTCTTCTACTGCAAAGGGTGCGGGGCCTGTGGAAGCTGGGGCTGTGGAAATCAATCCCTGGATCGTTTGCGGTGACCTCTGGATTCCTCTCCCGGGGGATGATGGGAGCAGTATGAAGATGAGCCTTCCGGTCCTTTTGTAAGTCTATTTCATTTAGCAATAGTTCAGCAATTTCCACTGCTAACAATGCCCTACACAATTCAAGTCTTGGGACAGTGCGGTCAGTCTGTGGAGCTAATTTAGCTTTACCAAGGATAAATCTCACATGGAGCTTACTTTTGTTGTCTATTATCGTCAAATAAGCCATTGCAGTTATGGCTTTCATCAAGGCATCTGAAACGACACAGATTTATGTTTGTGCTATATTGAGAGAAATACAATAGAGATATATATATGTGGAATCTGGAACTGACCAAGAGTTTGTAGGGAGACTATCCATGCCTCCTGCTCACCTTTCCTGCTTAGGGGCAGTGGGGTGTCCTATTCTTGTGTCTATGTTGATAGCTCTTTTAGCAAAGATTTCCTTTGTATAGTGACTGGGCCAAGTGGATCACAGGCTTTTGTTCACTGTCGATTGGATCATGCATCTGGTATATTGTTTTTCCTGGGTTGATTATGGAAAAATGAATATGTCTTTCTTGAGATCCCAGCTGAGACCAGGCTGTGCTGAATTGATGGTATGCCAACTCTTAGGACTAGATCCTTTAGATCATTTGCATGATCTTCTGAGGAGATCGCCTCCATTACCTTTGCACTATTGGAAGCTATTTTGAGCAGTCGCAGGTTAGCAATGGCTAATATCTGTTGTGTCCTTTTCAGCAGGTCAATGGCCTCTTCCTTTGTATGCATAGACTTGAGTCCATCATCCACATAAAAGTCCCTTTCCGCAAACTCTCTGGCATCTATACCATACTCCATTTCTCCTTCTTGTACTGTTCTTATGAATCCATAGATAGCCATGGCTGGTGATGGACTGTTTCCAAAGACATGCCCTCTCACATGGTATTCGATAAATGTCATTGCTGATGTTATAGGAATCTTAACTAATCCCTATTGTTTTCTAGAACCATAAAACAGTAAAACATTTTTTGGATGTTTGCAGTTACAGCAACAGGCTCTTTTCTGAAGCAGATTAAGAACATAAGAATTGCCACACTGGGTCAAGCCCAATATCCTGTTTCTAACAGTGCCAATTCAAGTCACAAGTACCTGGTGTTAGGGTTTGCTCCCCCAGAGGCGAGGAGTTAGCAATCTGTTATGAGTGAGCTCCCCAGGAGGGAGGAGTTAGCACACTGTTATAATCTCCGTGCTGGGTTGCAATCTGTTATGGTTCTGATGTCTGATGGGCGGAGACATTAGATGAGAGCTAGCACTCTGTTATGCTCAGCTCCTGAAGTGGGAGGAGTGAGCACACTGTAGTAAATAGGTGAATCCTTGGGCCGATGGCAGATGACAGCGCCCCCAGGAGGATATCCTGAGAGGGACCACCGGCTAGGCTTGAGTATGGAGACAGACACAGATAGTTCTTTTATTAGACATGTTAGTAGAACCACCAGAGGTGGCAGTAGAGAGCTGGTATGCCCGGCAGGGCTGAAGTCCCTCAGATACTGGATCTGCGATCCCAGGGTTGCTGAGCTGTAGAGAGACTATAAATAGTGAGTAGACAGGGTATGCTGTATACCTAGCCAGTAGTAGATGACAATCTCACATAGAATCTTTAAGGAGGCTCAGTAGCTGGAAAGAGTTAGGCCCTCAAGGAGCGAGTACCTGGTTCCAGGGAACACTGAGAGAGCGGTGGCAACTCACGATTGTCTGTATCTGTAATAGCTTCTAGGCAGTAGAGAATCTTCAGAGTTTTCAGGAGCCCTCGAGGAGCGAGTACCCTGGTAAGTCCGAGGAGGCAGAGTAGCTTGGACGAATCCGTAGCGAGTCCTTGTCCGTGTCCAATTCGTAGTCCTTGCTAACTCAAATCGTAAGCGTAAGTGAAGACCTTTTATGTTGGAAGCAGATGACGTCAATACAAGGGGACGCCCCTGAGGTTCACGCCCTTGCTGGTACACACTTCGGAGCACCCGTGCCCTATATCATCAGGAACATGGCAGATCCGCAGAGCTGAGCCGGTCCGGTGATGCCGGAAAGAAGCGGCATGGAGACGCTGTGGCAGCAAGCTGTCCATCAGGCCCGGAGGGAGTCGCCAAAGAGGTAGAGAGGGTGGAGCGAGGGCGCAGAGCAGGCCTGAATGCAACACCTGGCAAGTACCCAAACATTAATAAATCTCAAGCTACTATTTCTTATTAATTAATATCAGTTTATGGGCTTTTCCTCTAGGAACTTATCCAAACTTTTGTAAAGTCACTTACACTAACTGATGTAACCACATCCTCCAATGAATTCCAGAGCTTAACTATGCGCTGAGTGAAAAAGAATTTGCTTTGATTTGTTTCAAATGAGCTATTTGCTAATTTCATGGACTGCCCCCTAGTCCTTCTATTATCTGAGAGAGTAATTAACCAATTTACATTAACTTTTTCAAGTCTTTTCATGATTTTGTAGACCTCTATCATATCCCCTCCTCGGTCATCTCTTCTCCAAACTGAACAGCCCTAACTTCTTTAGCCTTACCTCATAGGGCAGTCACTCCATGCCCCTTATTTTGGTCACCCTTCTCTGCATTTTCTCCAATGCAACTATACCTTTTTTGAAATGCGGCGACCAGAATTGCACACAGTATTCAAGATGCGATCACATCATGGAGCGATACAGAAGCATTATGACATCCATCGTTTTATTTGCCATTCCCTTCTTAATATTCTGTTTGCTCTTTTGATCGCCACAATGCACTGAGGCAACAATTTCAATGTATTATCCTCTATGACATCTAGATCTCTTTCCTGGGTGGTAACTCCTAAGATAGAACCTAACATTGTGAAACTACAGCGTGGGTTATTTTTCCTATATGCATCACTTTGCACTTGTCCACATTAAATGTTATTGTTATGCAGAGTGGTGGACCCCTGTGCCGAGACGATGTTGGTGCCACCTATAGGAGAGAAGCTCCTATAGGTCCTCATCATTGGGAGGTAGATGCAAGTTGTGGAGACCCAACCTGATGTTCACCTATACCAGCCCTCGTTCCTCGCAGGTTGAGCCCTTGGGTGCCGGGGCTGGCAGGATGAAGATGATCCTGAATTCGGAAGTGAGGTCAGATGTACCAGAGGTCGGGGCCGGCAGCGAATAGGAGAATCCAGGACGGGCCAGAGGTCAGGGCAGGTGGCTAGCAGAAGAGACGATGAGCAGGCAAGCGGTCAGAGCAGGCGGCAAACAACACAGAATCATGGGACGAGCCGAGTCAAGAACAATAAGAGCAAGCCTAGGGGACGAGGAGCTGGAACAAGGACAAGAACACACGGAGCAGGAGTTGGATCAGGAACACGCAGAGCAGGAGCAACCAGCAGCTCTGAGCAGAGCGGGAATTGTTGCTGAGGCAGGGAAGGAGCAGTAAGGTTGGCCTTAAATAGGGTTTCTAGCTCACGTCATCAGAAGGAGATGCCGGCATCCTCCCAGGCGCTGGCCTTTTAACCCAGGAGAAGGCACTCGCGTGCCTAGAGGGCTCAGCAGGGAGGACAGCGGCAGCAGCATCGGGCGCAGCGGCGGTGGCTCCCTGCCTCAAAGGCAAGTCCCAGAGTCACCGGAGACGAGAAGCCCGCGTGTGGTGAGGCCCGCAGCAGCAGATGGGACGGGGAACCGGCTGAGGAAGTATGTAGCCAAAGGCCACAACATTTATCTGCCATTTGGAAGTCCAATTTTCCAGTTTTGCAATCCACTTGAGATTTAACTACTCTGCATAATTTTGTGTCATCGGCAAATTTGATCACATCCCTGCTTCCTAACAGTCTTTCTCTTATAGACACCAGGTGTGCCGGCAGGTGTGTCATGCACTTCCCAGTCCTGCTGTCCTGGCTGCTCTTCCCTCCCTCTCTTCCACCCCAGTGAAAGTCAAGTCATTCATTCCTCACATAACTCACCACAGAAAAAAAAATATTCTTGTTCTGGTGTAATCTCAGTAATGGCAACACCAACTCCCTTTACTACCAGATGCAATAGCCCTACTCACAAATACAGAACTGACCTTCAGCAAAAACAGAAAGACCACAAATTAAAAATATGAAGACAGAAATCGGAATGGAAATCAAAAAACCACTCTGCATGCATTGCAAAATTGGTGAAATGGAAACAGAAATACAGCACCTAACATACTCCCAGGATCTGCAATAATGCACACAAACTAAATCGCACAAAGTATTATGGAATGCAGTCAAACAGTAACAACCCTACCTATGAAAAGACAACACGACAAATATTAAACCAGGCCCTAAACACCAATAAACCTCTTATTAAGAATTAAGAACAAGCCAAGCTGTTATAGATCACTCACAGAAATTAGAAACTTGCAGAATACCCTTAGCTTAGACACACATGTAGAACACAGACAGGCCCTGACTAAATACAGAATAAAGGGCCTCATTTTCTAATATCGCATTGGTATCGCATGCGATACCAAAAAGGGGTGTAACTTGAAGTGAGGGTTAAGTATTAGTGTAGGGGGGTAGGGGCCACTTTGACATTCAACGTGAGATGTACGAACAGAACAGTGGTCTCTTGTGAAGATTTGCAGGCCTTCGGAGTGAGGAAACTCACTCCAAGATGAGATTTGGGCAAGGTTCTCTCAACCTAGCTTGAGGGCCTCTCTACAACACCTCTGTCACACTTCACTGTGTTGCTTACTTTAGGCCTCTCTGCAGTGCCTCCATCAAGACTTTCTGCCTGTTCTTGCAGTTCCTTCTTTAACACAGTAATCTGTCTAACAGTGAGTTGCATCATCTCATTCTGTATTTGGGCCATCTCTGCCTCAATCGCTGGTATTTCAGTCACCAGCTGTAGCCATTTGTCTCTCTGCATGACTTGAATCCCTGGGATGGGTACTCCAGCTCCTCAATTCTGGTCGGCCTTTGACTAATATGTCTGAAATTTCATTTTTTTTAGTTCTTTCAGAACCCTGGGGTGTATACCATCCAGTCCAGGTGATTTACTACTCTTCAGTTTGTCAATCAGGCCTACCACATCTTCCAGGTTCACAATGAGTTGGTTCAGTCGATCAGAATCATCACCCATGAAAACCTTCTCTGGAACGGGTATCTCTCCAATATCCTCTTCAATAAACTCTGAAGCAAAGAAATGATTTAATCTTTCCGTGATGGCCTTATCTTCTCTAAGTGCCCCTTTAACCCCTTGATCATCCAATGGTCCAGCCAACTCCCTTGCAGGCTTTCTGCTTCAGACATATTTTTAAAAGCTTTTCTTGTGAGTTTTTGCCTCTATGGCCAACTTCTTTTCAAAAATGTTTTTAGCCTGTCTTATCAATATCTTACATTTAATTTGCCAATGCTTATGCTTTATCCTATTTTCTTCTGATGGATCCTTCTTCCAATTTTTGAATGAAGATCTTTTGGCTAAAATAGCTTCTTTCTTTTGGGTATTTTATGCAAGGACATTTTTTTTCATGCCATCCAATGAACTGAAATGGCCTCATTCATACTTTTTTGCACATTCATTTTAAATGAATTTACAACCCTAGTATCTATATAAGTGTATTCAGAAACTAAAACCCTTAATGGAATCATCAGATCCAAAACTGGCAAACTTCTGCAAGGCAGTAGGAAACGTGGAGGAATGTGAAAATCACCGTATCCATTTCCTATATGGAGTTTCAGATACCGTGGCCTGGACTTTGGCTGCTAACAGCCCTAATTTTCAAAGATTTACAAGCCTAAGTTCACTGTAAACATTAGCAGGACCACATGTTCCTCAGCTCAAGTGCTCACCTTTACATGTGCAAGAGAGCAAGCAAAAATGACCACACACACATTTACACATACTTTCAAAAATAGAATAGCATGCCTCCGGAATTGCCTCCTTTTAGTACACATAAAATACGTACAAAATGAAAATTACCCCCATTACATACACATGCACTTTCACTTGAAAATTGCCTAAGGAAAGAGTTCCGTCAGACACTTGTACCTCCTTTTCCACAGGAACATTTTCCCAGCTAAAACAACATACGTACTTTGGATAACAGAAAAAGTGTGCATGTTGCTATCTCCCCTGCCCTGGGAAGTCCTCCTGCACTCTGCTGGTGGAAAGTGCGTGTGTTGTGGAACTATGTGCACACTGTTACCCACATACAGGCAGGGCAGTTTTCAGCCAGCCAGTCTCCACAGGTAAAGCGTTTTGTAAAATGTGGAAATTGCTTTTGAAATTGCCCTCACCACGGATAAAATCTAACTATTATTTTTTTCTTACTAAACAGATGCAAGCATTACAAAGTGAAGTTAGTTATCTTAGGACCACTATAAATGTAAGTAGAAAATGTATGTATGTATGTATTTAATTTAGTTTCATTAAGCCCTCTGTATTCCAAGATAGCTCTGAAATAGCAATAGGTATATGTGTTTCATCTTCTTTCTTCTTTGACAGGATGTTTTCTATTTACTTTTGCATATTTCCTATCTAATCTCTTGGAGAATGGCAAAGAGGAAAAACAAATTCCTGTGCCTTCCCCACAAAGGATTCCCAAGTCTCTATCTACACGTAGGCTTGAATTAGCTGTAACATGTGGGGTAACATCATCCAATGCCACAGACTCAGTTCTAAGAGCTCAGTAAAGGTTTTACTGAGCTTGTGCAGGAGTTTCCTCATGCACTTGCTGCTTCACGAGACCCTCAATCTTTCTTCGACTGAGCTATAGCACAAACCTTTTCAGTCTCTTAAAATTTTTCCAATTTCTTCTCCTTTGCCTTCTTTTTCTGCTTTGTTGCTTATTTCAAACTTTTTTGCCACTGCCTCACAGCCCCTCAAACAGAACCCTAAAATTCTGAAAAATAAGATAATATTGATGCCGAAGTCCAAAGTCAAGAAATCTGCAATAACTGAGTTTAAGTATCTGTGATGGATGCCGGATATCCATCACAGATACACACATGGTCTGCTATCTATGCCTAGCCTGGACTCTGACGCCTCCAATAGCCACAATTGTGGCTGTATGTCCCCTGAGGCATAGCAGTACCATGCCTGGAAAATGGAGACCCTAACAATGTTGCCAGCAGGTAAGAGCCCCAAGCTTCAGCATGAGGCCAAGCATTAGAACCATTCTTCTTCAGAAAGCAAAGTATCATCAGGTCACCACTGCAAGAAGTCAAGGTGGGGCATTTTCTCCCTCTTGCTTCTTCAAGTCCAGAAATGTTCCGAGCCCCCTCTTCCCCCTAATGGTGCTGGCTTCTGGATCCACCTCAAGTCACGGCTTGAGTGTGGTGCAGAAGCAATAGAAGATGTGTTGAGAAAAGTACCTAAGTGACACAAGGACACCCCCCCCCCCCTTTAGGACTGTCCTTCTTGGACACGGATAAGGTCAATGCTTTTGGTGCAGGACTCTGTCAGAGAGAGCCAATCCTCGAAGCTGAGGTAGGACACAGCCTCTTCAGTACAGATGCATTCTTCATTCATAATGTGGAAGATCCCTGTGGCTGATAGGATTAGTTAGTATGTGGGCCCAGGAGCCGCGGTGAGAGATGGTAATCAACACAGGGAGGAGCCCCGTGAGCCTCACCACCAGGAGGCAAGGTCCCAGCTGACGTCAGACACAGTAACAGTCTAGAGTCTTTATTAAAGAGATAGAATGGCACTACCCATGGAGCGGGGGGTTCCTGAGAGATAGGCCCCCGGCACACCTGCATGGGTTTGGGATCTGAAGACCCTGGCGGAGCAAGAGAGTGCCCACTTCGAGGAGAAGTGACTCCAGCACTCCCAGGTCTGGGAGCAGGCCTCCTCTCTCGGAACAGATGCTGGATCCGGCAGTCCACACGACCCGCAAGATCAATGAGCTCGTTCAAGTCGTCCGGGAGATCTTTGGCCGCCAATTCATCCTGGAGTCTTGGGGAAAGACTCTCCAAAAGGATACGGTGCAAGCTGTCACTTCCCCAGTTCAACTCAGTGGCAAGAGTCTGGAAGTCCACGGCATGTTCTGCCAAAAGGCGGTTACCCTGACGCAACTGGAGTAGTTCTGATGCGGCAGTGGGCTTGCGGGAGGACTCATCGAAGACTCGTCTGAAGGCAGTGACGAATTTCACCAAGTTGTCCAAGCGGGAATCCTGGTGCTCCCAGAGGTTGGAGGCCCACGCCAGGGGTCTCCCGTCTAACAAAGAGATGATAAAACTTGACTTGACCCGGTCTGTCAGAAACTGAAGCGGAAGAAGATTAAAACAAATATAACACTGGTTCAGGAACCCTCGGCAAAGCTTTGCATCTCCCGAAAACCGCGAAGGTACTGGCATCTGTATGGGTGCGGTAGGCCCGGAATTAGTTCCAGCACCGGGTACCGGGGAACTGACAGTCGCGGTTCTGCCGACGCGGTGGGCTAGTCCCTGTACTGTCGCCATCAGGGTCTGAAGGCAAGTTTGCTGCTGTTGCAGCCTCTGGGCAATACCTGGAATGGCTTTCAAGCCTGCAAGATCCGCCGGGTCCATGGCCTTGCAAACTGTTATGGTTGTGGACCCTTGGACCGGCTGAGATAGAGGATGGTATGCTGTGGTGGCCCATAGTGAAGGTCAGAGCCGGGAGGCGGCACAGAGAGACTCGAAAGAGGCTTCACCACTGGAAGTCCGTGATGCCCCCAGGAGGCGCCCGTAGGAACCGGACCTCTTGGACTTAGGTGGGACCCTATGCGGCCAAGGATCCAGGCAGCAGTCAAAGAGCTGGAAGAAGGCTGGACCCAGGTAATTGAAGAGTCTTCACCCTCGGAAGCCCATGGCTCCCCCGGGAGGAGCCCGGGAGAGCCTGAGCCACTGGGACTTAGGAGAATCCTCTGTGCCAGCAAGTACAGGATACCTGAGATGAAGGAGAAGTCGAAGTCAGAATCCAAGAGTGAAACCGGGTCAGAAGCCAAGGGTGAAGGCAGAAGATGGCGTCGTGGGAAAGAGCCGGGTCGGAAGCCAGAGGTCAGAAGACGATACCAATCTATGAACAGAAGCTGGAGACGGAGTCGAGGGACAAGCCGGGTCGGAAGCCAGAAGTTGATACCAAAACCAGAGGGTGGAAGCAGAAGACAAGTCAGGAAGTAAGCCGGGTTGGAATCCAGAAGACAGAAGCAATCCAGGGATCACAGCAGCAACTTGAGACTCAGGTAACTGAGGAACCTCGTTGCAAGGCGAGGTGTTGCTGCTGCTGCCGGGTTTAAATGGCCCGGTAGCATCTGACGTCAGCAGAGGAGCTGTCCATGATTCCCGCGCTGGCCCCTTTAAATCCGCAGCCCCAGTGCGCATGCCTAGGGGGCAGGGCCAGCCGCATATCGGCGTCGGCATCTCCCTCGCAGGGAGAACGCCGCGGAGAGCCGCTCCTTGGGCCTAGGAGGCCGAAGCGAAAGCGTTCCTGCGGCCCGACCGGGCCGTCTGGTAAGTGCAGGTTCCAGGCCATGCCCTGGGACCGTAACAGGAACAGGGTAGGAAGAAGTTCCAGGCGTCAAGCCCTCTGAGGATTGGATAGCCAAAGACAAAAGGAGGGCCCCCAAGGAGCGGGTACCTGAGACTTCTTACTCCAGGAAGCAAGAACTGGAACTCAGGGTCCTCTCAGAGCGAGGCAAAATTAGCAAGGATGGGTCTCTTTGCCAAGTCATCGGTAAGCAGGGCCAGCTGGTTTAAATATCCTGGAGGGATGACGTCATCCGGAGGGGACGCCCCCGAGGTTCCTGCCATGATGTGCTTAAGATTGGCCCACATGCGCCTAAGGGATTCCAATGGCAAGATGGCGATCGGCAGCGTCCGTGCCAGCCTGAGAAGCCTCGGAGCGGTAGGCAGGCCGTGGGCAGCTGGCAGAGGCTGCCAGTCTACCCCATGGAGTCAGGGAAGTGAAGAAAGAGGTGAGCAACAGTGGTCGTAGCCGTGTGCAACTGACGGGCGTAACAATACCCCCCTACATAGGGCCCCTCCCCGGGGGTTTTGGCTTTCATGGGTGCAAAGTATAGAACTGTTTGATCAACTCTTTGTCAAGGATGTTAACAGGCTCCCAGCTGTTCTCTTTGGGACCAAAGCCTTCCCATAAAATCAGATATTCACAATGCTTCCCGCACTTCCTTAAGTCCAAGATGTCCTCAACCTAGTATGTGATATCTTCTTCCAAAGCTAGAGGTTGGGGCTCAGGAGGTTTCTTGGAGAATTCTGACAGGATGAGCGGTTTTAACAGTGAGATGTGGAAGGTATTATGGATTGTGAGTGAAGTTGATAGACGAAGGCTGTAAGTGACCGGACCCAGCCGGCAAAGTACTGGAAAGGGCCCTATTTATCTGGGAGCAAAACGGGCAGAAGGCAACTTTAAGTGAATAAAGCGGGTGCTGAGCCACATCTTGTCTCCTGGGTTCAACTGAGGGGCTGCCCGATGATGGGCATCATAGAACTTTGATTTAAGGGCTGCTTGTTGCAGAAGCTGTTTGGAATGCTCCCATAGTTGATGCAGTTCTTGAGCAGAGGCTTGCACTGCCGGAGAACGAACAGACAGAGGTATCGGAAGAGGAGGCGGAGGCAGAGGCTGACGTCTGTACACTACTTGGAAGGGAGAAGATCCAATAGATGCAGACTGATGGGAGTTCAAGACGAATTCGTCCCATGGCAATAAGTTGGACCAGTCGTTCTGCTGGGAGTTCACGTATGCCTCCATTGGCCTGTGGTTGATAGGCCGAGGTAAGATCCAGGGCGATGTCAAATCTTTTACAAAGCGATCTCCAAAATTTAGCCATGAATTGGACGACCCTATCTGAGAGGATATGTCTCGGGAGTCCATGAAGACGGAAGATGTGACTGATAAATAGTTTAGCTAGCTCCGGTGCTGAAGGAAGACCGGGCAGCACCACGAAGAGAGCCATCTTCGACCCAAATGGTGTTATTGCCACTGGAAGGAGGCAGGTCCACAATAAAATGTGGATATGTGTGTCCACGGCTCATTAGATGCAGGTTGAGGTTGTAGGAGGCCACAGGGATGACCCGCCGGCGGCTTTTGACGGGCGCAAGTGGGACATGATTCCACATGTGCTTGAGCGTCCTTCTTCATGGTTGGCCACCAATTGAACCTCTGGAGTGTCGCGAGCGTTCTCACTTTTCCGGGATGACCAGCGAGTAAGGAATCATGCACCCAGCGGAGGATCTTCCTACGAAGAGGTCAGGGAACCACCGTCTTCCCGGATGGCATTGTGTGCATGGCGGAGAAAAGTACTTTAGTTGGGTTGATGATGTGCCTAGGGACATCTGGGACATCAGTGGTTAATGAACAAGAGAGGGCATCTGCTCGGACGTTCTTGTTAGCTGGTCAATATCAAAGTAAGAAATTAAATTGAGTAAAAAAAAAAAAAAGAGACCAGCGGGTTTGCCTATGGTTAAGGCATTGAGCGTGGTGTAGGTACTCACCACGCTCACTGTGATCAGTGTACACTGTTATTTGGTGTTGTGCTCCCTCGAGCCAGGGCCGCCACTCTTCGAAGGCTAATTTGATCGCCAGCAATTCTTTGTCCCCAATTCCCTAATTACGCTCAGCCAGAGAGAATCATCGGGAGAAGAACGATGATTCTCTAGTTAGTGGAATGCTGGCTGAGTACTGCACCAACACCGAAATCTGAAGCGTCTACTTCAACGATGAAGCTTGTCAGGGTCAGGATGACGCAGGCATGGTTCCTGCAGGAATGCCTTCTTAAGTTCCTGGAAGGTGGACATGGCTTCGGATGACCACTGGGATGGATTGGCTCCCTTACGTGTCATAGCTGTGAGTGGGGCGGTTAGTGTCAAATAGTGATTGATGAACGACCTGTAGTAGTTAGTAAAGCCTAGAAATCTTTGGAGTGCCTTAAGGCCCATTGGTTGGGGTCAGTCCCTGATGCTCTTAGTCTTCTGTGGATCCATCTGAAATCCCTAGCTAGAGACCACATAGCCCAGAAAAGGGATGTACTCCTTGTGGAAAGAGCATTTTTCCAGTTTGGTGTACAGCTGGTTATCCCTTAAGCATTGCAGAACATTGGTGACGTCCTGGTGATGGCTCTGGAGGTCTTGCGAAAATACCAGAATGTTGTCCAAATAGACAATGACACAAGTGTAGAGCATGTCTCTAAAGATTTCGTTCATCATATTCTGGAATACCGCTGGAGGGTTGCAGAGGCCAAATGGCATGACCAGATATTCAAAATGGCCATTGCGGGTGTTAAATGCAGTTTTTTATTCATCGCCCTGACGTATCCTGATCAAGTTGTAAGCTCCTCTGAAGTCCAATTTGGTAAATATCTTGGCCCCCTGAGCCTGTCAAACAGTTCAGAGATTATTTATTTATTTTTAATTTTTATATACCAAAATTCCTGTATTAGAAACAAATCAATCTGGTTTACAGAGAACAATAAGTTGCCCTGGTCTTAGAAGCCAGACTGGGGCTTTTTCCACGGAACAGTGAATGGAACAGAGAGTTTCCATACTCTATAAAATTAACGAGTTAAACATTGCAAATAACGAGTTAAACATTGAGTTTCCGTACTCTATACAAAAACGAGTTAAATATTGAGTGTGAGTATAGCAGATTGATAAAACCATAACTTGAAAGTAAATAAATACAATATTAACAACAATTAAATTAATGGCAGAGGGTAGTGATCCTTCTGTGTAATTTCATTTAAGCTGCTGTAATCTATGCACGGCCGGAGAACGCCGTCTTTTTTCCCCACAAAAAAGAACCCTGCTCCAGCAGGAGACTTGGAGGGCTGAATGAAGCCTTTAGCCAGATTTTCCTGTATATATTCGGACATGGCTTTTATCTCAGACAGAGAAAGTGGGTAGACTCTTCCTCTGGGAGGCTCAGTGTTGGGAAGCAAATGTATAGCGCAAACAAAAGAGCGATGCGAAGGTAAGGCATCTGCAGCTTTCTTTGAGAACACATCCTGGAAGGAGGAATACTTTGGCAGAAGACCCAGGATGGATGGTAGTGTGGCTAGGCAGGGCATCAGGGACAGTGAGACAGTTGGAGAGTACTCCCAATCATATTGTGGAGTGTGTATTTTCAGCCATGGCAATCCTAGGACCACTGGATGTATAGCCTTGTCCAAAATCAAAAAGGAAATAGTCTCTGTATGCAGAGAGCCCGTGCGAAGTCAAATAGGGATCGTGGAGAAGGCAACTTTGCCATGTAATGGTTCGCCATGGATAGAAGAGAGTAACAATGGAGTTGGCATACGGACGGTGGGAATCCGCAGATGTTTTACGAGTTGCCGGAGGATAAAGTTTCCACCGGCTCTGGAGTCCACTAATGCCAGGGTGTGAAACTCCTGGGCGTCCAAATTAATGGTAACAAGCAGGGTTAATGGAGGAGAGGGTGCGGTCAGGCCTAGGAGTAGTCCTCCGGCAGATCCTAGGCCTGGGAGTTTCCCAGATGGAGTGGGTAGGAGGGTCCCACATGACCCGATTGGCCACAATACATGCAAAGGCCGGCCTTCTGGCGACAATGTTTCTCCTTTGAGGATAGGTGACTACGACCCATTTGCATCAGTTCCTCATCCTCTGTGTTAGGAGTAGTGACGACCTGAGTAGATGAAGTTGGGCGAATGATTGAAGCACTAGAAGCCATTCTCTTGGTTCCTCTGACCTCTTGGGAATGCTCACATAGAGACAGTCTATGCGACCAGCGAGTTCTATAATGGAGTCCAAGACCTCAGGGAGTTCTCGTGCTGCCAATTCATCCTTGCTACGTGGACTCAGGCTCTCGAGGAATATGGCACGCAGGCAGCCCAAGTCCCAGTGCAATTCAGATGAGGGAGTCCTGAACTTGATGATGTAATCAATCAGTGATCTGGAACCTTGCTGCAGGTGTAGGAGCATAGATCCAGAGATGGCCTTTTGACCTGGTTTGTCGAACACCATGCGAAAAAGGGTGAGGAAGCCCGAAAGTCGTTAAGGATTGGATCTGTATGTTCCCAAAGAGGCGATGCCCAGGCCAAGCCTTTCCCATCCAGAAGAGATACGAACTACATCAGGAAAATATGCAGGTTATAAGGCAAAGTGCATGTTGCACTGTTTCAAAAAGCCCCTACATAACAAGGGGTCACCTGCAAAACGAGGAGGTGCCAGCAAGGGCACTGGAGGCCGGAAGGGTGGTGCATGCGTAACTGGAGTTAGGCTTGGCAGGCGTCGGAACGGAGTCCAGCCAGTAATTCAGTTGATTGATGGCACTGGGCCAGGCCAAGGATGGCCTGAATTGCTGAGAACTGTGCCGTGTCCATGGAATTGGCAATCTGTTAGGATTCGTTAGTATGTGGGACCTGGGCTGAGGTGAGAGATAGTACCACCCACAGGGTGGAGCCCTGTGAGCATCACCGTTGGGAGGTGAAGTCCCAGCTGACGTCAGACACAATAACAGTCTAGAGTCTTTATTAAAGAGATTAGAGTGGCACTATCCATGGAGCGGAGGGTGCCAGAGAGGAGGACTCACACACCCAAAGACACAGGGCTGGTGGAATGGGGGATACCCAGAGGGATTCCTCCGTTAGAGTTGGTAATGGTCCGCAGACCAGGGTACGCCGATGAGGTCCTAGTAGAGATGGTAAAGGTCTGCAGAGTGGAGTATACTGGAGAGGGTCCTCTGTATAAATGATAGCGATCCACAGAGCGGGGTTCGCCGAAGAGGTCCTTAATAGAGATGGTAATGGCCCGCAGCATGGGGTACAATGGTGAAGGTCCTCGGTAGAGATGATAGCGGTCCGCAGAGCAGGATACTCACAAAGAGAACAGCGATGGTTCCAGGGAAGCCCCGAGGAACAGGTAGGAAGAAGTTCCAGGCGTCAGACCCTCCGAGGAGCGGATAGCCAAAGAGGAGAGGAGGACCCCCGAGAAGCGAGTACCCGAGAAGTCTTACGCCAGGAATCAGGAACTGGAATTCAAGGTCCTCTGAGAGAGAGGCGGAATTAGCAAGGATGGTCTCTTTGCCAAGTCGTCGGTAAGCAGGGCCAGCTGGTTTAAATATCCTGGAGAGATGACGTCATCCGGAGGGGACACCCCCGCGGTTCCAGCCATGACGTGCTTAAGACTGGCTCGAGCTCGTGCCTAAGGGATTCTGACGGCAAGATGGCGGTTGGCGGCGTCCATGCCACCCTGGGAGGTCTGGGAGCGGTAGGCAGGCTGTCAGCAGCTGGCAGAGGCTGCCAGTCTACCCCAGCTGCTGACGGCCTGCCTACCACTCCCAGGCCTTCTCTAAATTTAACTTAATGTCAGAAAAAGAGCCATAAGATTGAAAAAACTTCAAGGCAAGTGGTAAAGATGGGTTTGTATTAGTCAAAAGTAACAATATCATCTACGAAACAACACGGGTCTTAGTAGAAATTCTGTTGCGGAAGTTGGACCCTTGGGCCAAGGTGATGTTGGCCCCACCGTCGGGAGGCGAGGCCAAGTGGGAAGCAGAGGCCAACTGGAGCTTCACCAATACCAGCCCTCATTTCCCACAGGTTGAGCCCTTGGGAGCCTGCCTTAAATAGTGGAGCTGGTTGACATCATCACCTGGGGCCATGGGAGGCTTTCCCGCCTCAAGCCCCTTGAAATCCCAGAGAGACACGCATGCCTAAGGCCAACAGGCCAAAGAAGATGAGGTGGCGGCGGCTCCCCACGTGGCAAGCAGGGAGGCCTGGTCAGCCCTGGAGGAACTTGTCATGGAGCAGGAGGGTCCCAGGAGCACGGAAGGAGCATGGGCATAGAGACAGCTGCCACCACCGCTAAGAAGGTCAGGCCAGCTCCGGAGCACAACAGTAGTTCCCTTACGCCCACCTCCTGGAGGTCTGGGCTTACTAAGATGAATTGCATGGAATGCTTAAGTAGACCTTTATCAAGGATATTAGTAGCGGGTTCCCAGGAGTTTCTTCGGGGCCATACTTCCCAGGAGATAAGATATTCCCAACGGCGACCTCTTTTTTGGAGATCCAGAGCTTCCTGCACCCGATAAAGGGTGTCAGTTTCCGAGACGAGGCACAAAGGCTCAGGAATTCTGTGAGAAGGTTTTGAAAAAAAACAGTGATTTGAGCAGGGATACATGGACTTAGTTGTGGACTCCCAGCGTAGATGGAAGATGGAGCTGACAGGTCACTGGGCCAATGTGTCGTTTGACTGGAAATGGACCAATATATCGGGGGGCAAAGCATTGCGATGGGAGCTGTAAACGGAGGTGGTGAGTGCTCAGCAATTCTTTGTCGCCTAGTTGAAACTCTGGGGCTGGCCTTCGATGAGCGTCCATTGATCTTTTAGCACAGGCAGCCACTTCCTGAAGTCTTTGATTCATGTGGGTCCACAGGGCGTGAAGAGCATCCGCAGTTGCTTGGGCCGCTGGAGAAGAGACTGCAAGAGATATTGGTAGCCGCGGTTGTCTCCTGTTTACTACAGAAAAAGGAGATGCTCCTGTGGAGGTAGAGACATGTGAGTTATGAGAAAACTCTGCCCACGGGAGCAACTGAACCCAATTATCCTGTTGGTCATTGGGATATGAGGCAATGATTCATAGGTTTGGCTTGACCATTGGCCTGAGGTGGTAGGCAGTAGTCAATCCTAGGAATATACCAAATTTCTTGCAAAGGGAACACCAGTAGGAGGCAACAAACTGAGGTCCTCTGTCAGAGGTAATATGTTCAGGTAATCCATGGAGGTGGAATACGTGCAGGAAAAACAGACATAACAGTTAAGGTGCAGAGGGCAAGCTCGGCAGCAGAATAAAGTGAGCCATCTTGGAGAACCTGTCCATTACCACCCAGATGACAGTATTACCATTAGATGTGGGAAGGTCCACCACAAAGTCAGTGGACAGGTGGGTCCAGGGTTCTCTGTGGGCCAGCAATGGCTGTAACAGCCCCCAGGATTGTCCCATGGGTGGTTTCTGCTGTGCACATGTGGATAGGAGTCCACATAAGCTTGGGTATCCAGGGACATGGTTGGCCCCAGTAGTAGCACTGAAGTAAGGACAACGTCCGTGCATGCCCCAGATGTCTAGCAATTTGGATGTCGTGTGCCCATTTCAGTACCTTCTCATGCAGTCTGGGGGGGGGGGGGGGGAAATCACCATCTTCCCCGAAGACACAGTCATGGCAGCAGACAGATAGATTCAAGCCAGGTCAATAATATGCTGGGGCTCTTCCGGAGAGTCTTCAGATTAAAAAAAATGAGAAAATGCATCTGTCCGCAAATTATTTTCTGCAGGGTTGATAACGTAGATCGAAGTTGAATCAGGTAAAGAAAAGTTCCCAGCAGGCTCAAGTGCTGAGCATGTTAGAGGTGCTTCAGGTTTTTATAGTTTGTAAATATTGTGAACTGGTGTTGAGCACCCTCAAGCCAGGGGCACAACTCCTCCAGGATGAGCTTAATAGCAAGGAGCTCATGGTCCCTGATACAGTAGTTTAGTTCAGTGGAGGAGAACTTGTGCAAGAAGAAGGAGCATGGATGTAGAGTGCCCTTAGAAGAATGTTGACTCAGGGCTGCACCTGCTCCTGTGGAAGAGGCATCTATTTCAATGATGAAAGGACGAGTCAGATCAGGGTGCCATAAACACGGACCATGAATGAAGGCTTCTTTCAATGCTTGAAAAGCTGCAATTGCTTCAGGGGTCCAGTTCTTAGTATCTGCTCCCTTATAGGTAAGCACCATAAGGGAAGCTGCAATAATTGGCTATAAAATGTTGATAATAAATTGTGAAGCTTAAGAATTACTGTAATGCTTGTAAGCCTACCAGTTTTGGATGCTCAGGAGTTTACTAGGGTCCATCAAGAGCCATCTGGAAACAATGTACCCAAAGAAGGGCAACTTTCCTTCTCAAACAGACACTTGTCTAGCTGGCATAGAGGCAGTTGTCACACAGATGCTGAAGCACAGAGCAAATGTCCTGGCAATGGATGCCTGGAATGCCCTTCCGGAGGAAGTGGTGAAGTCCAAAACTGTGAAGCACTTCAAAGGGGCGTGGGATAAACACTGTGGATCCATCAGGTCTAAAGGACGCGTATAAAGAGCAGGCAGCAAAACACTGCACGGAGCGGCAGTAGCCACAGAGGCATTCACGGAGCAGGATGCCAGTGGCCAGTGGTTGGTGTTCCACCTTCACGGAGCAGAAGGATGGAGGGCTGCCATCTCCCAATTAAAAAAAGAAAAAAACAAACAAAAAAACAAAACAAAACAGGGATGGGTTTATGGGCTATAGGTATTACCAATTATTAGGCTTATTCAATTACCAATTATTAGGCTTTTCAATATTTGATGATAGTTAATGTGACTTTCAAGGCATACTTCACTTTCAATGCATATCCAGCATAGCTCCCTCCTTCAACGGCAGGGGAGAAGAAAAACTAATACGTCACGCATATCCAGCATTGCTCTCTGCTTCAACGGCAGAGAGCTATGCTGCCGCTTACCCAACTAATCAAACTTAATATTTCACTTGGAAGCAGCTCCATCACTGCTCTCTACATTAATAGTGGGGGTGAAAGGGAAATAGAACCTTAGGTTACTAAGAGCCAAGAGAAACAGATAAGTATGAAGCTTGCTGGGCAGACTGGATGGACCGATTGGTCTTCTTCTGCAGTCATTTCTATGTTTCAATGGGTGGTTATGTCTTTAGAAAGAATGAGTATTTTGTCTAGGTAAGTGACAACTTTTGTATATAGAAATCTCAGAATATCTCATTTATCATACATTGAAACATTGCAGGGGCATTATTTATTATATACCAACATTCAATCTGACACCTCACATCAGGTTACATTCAGGTACTGTAGGTATTTTCCCTGTCCCCAAAGGGCTTACAATCTAAGTTTGTACCTGAGGCAATGGAGAGTAAAGTGACTTACCCAAGGTCACAAAGAGCAACAGTAAAACTTGAACTCTGGTCTCTTGGTTTATAACCCACTGCTCTAACCACTAGGCTATTCCTCCTCCCTTACTACAAAGGGCAAATGAGACAGTCATAATGCCTGTCTTTAGTATTAAAGGCTGTTTTCCAGACGTCTTCAGGATATATGCGAATCAAGTTGTAGGCTCCTCGTAGGTCTAACTTAGTAAAGATGGTGGCCCCTTGAAGACGATCGAATAATTCATTTTTTAAAGGTAGAGGATACTTATCCTTGTGAGTTATGGTGTTGAGCCCATGATAGTCAATGCATGATCGTAGAGACCCATCCTTTTTAGTAACGAAAAAGAAGCCTGTGCCAGCAGGCGACGAGGAAGGGCAGATAAAACCCTTACTGCCCTTTCTAAATTCTCTTGGATATACTCCGTCATAGCCTTGGTTTAAGGTATGGAGAGAGGATAGGTTCTACCTCTGGGAGGCGATGTTCCAGGCAAGAGATCGATGGGACAATTGAACTTCCGATGGTGAGGAAGGATAACAGCCTTCTGTTTGGAGAAGAAATCCTCAAAGTCAGCGATGGGGGTGGTTCCACCTTTTTCATACAACAATGATGGCAATGTGGGCTCCACGCCGAGAGTTGCAGAGTCTCCCAATTAAATTGTGGAGACTGATGCTGAAGCCATGGTAGGCCTAAAACCACTGGATGGATGGATTTGTCGAGTATGAAGAATTCAACTTCCTCGTCATGCAGGGCTCCATTCTGGAGATGAACAGGGGTGGTAACCAGTAGGGATGTGAATCGTTTTTGAACGATTAAAATTATCGTCAGATAATTTTAAAATCGTCCAAAATCGTTAGAGTGCACGATACAATACAAATGCCCCCGATTTATCGTCAGGGGCATTTGTATTGTATCGTTAAATAGGGCGCGGGAAAACCGGCACACCAAAAAAACCCTAAAACCCACCCCGAACCTTTAAAACAAATCCCCCACCCTCCCGAACCCCCCCAAAATGTTTTAAATTACCTGGCGTCCAGTGGGGGGGTCCCGATGCGATCTCCAGCTCTCTGGCCACGGCTGCGTTGAGAAATGGCGCCGGTGGCCCTTTGCCCTTATCATGTGACAGGGCAAAGGTAGCGCCGGCGCCATTTTGGTTCCTGGCTCCCGACGTCACGCGTGCAGGAGTTCGCCCCCGGACCCCCGCTGGACCCCCAGGGACTTTTGGCCAGCTTGGTGGGGCCTCCTGACCCCCACAAGACTTGCCAAAAGTCCAGCGGGGGTCCAGGAGCGACCTCCTGCACGGGGGCCGTATTGCCAATCTTCAAAATGGCGCCGGCGCTACCTTTGCCCTGTCACATGATAAGGGTAAAGGGCCACCGGCGCCATTTTTCAACGCAGCCGTGCCCAGAGAGCTGGAGATCGCATCGGGACCCCCCCACTGGATGAGAAATGAGGCATTCTATGGAAGCTGCTAATGCCTCAAGGAATGCTGATTTCCTGGATCTTTAGAGCCAGGCCCAGGATGGCCTGGAGGGCAGATGGCTCCGCTGGGTCCATGCCCTTGGTAACCTGTTGCGGAGGTGGACCCTTGGCTTGAGGAGGTGTTGGCGCCACCTGCGGGAAAAACCCACAAGTCCCCACCGTCAGGAGGCGAGGCCAAGTGGCAAGCAAAGGCCAACTGGAGCTTCACCAATACCAGCCCTCATTCTCCGCAGGTTGAGCCCTTGGGTACCGGGGCTGGCTGGACTTAGATGGGTCTCTGCTAGAGATGTGAATCAGAACTGGAATCGGTTCAGATTCCGGTTCCGATTCACATGTGTTTTTTTTTCATCGGGCCCGTTTGCGGTTTTTGTTTATCGGCTTGGGCGCAGCCGATAAACAAAAATCCCTACCCTGATCCTTTAAAACTAATCCCTTAGCTTCCCCCACCCTCCCAACCCCCCCAAAAACGTTTTACAGGTACCTGGTGGTCCACTGGGGGTCCCTGGAGCGATCTCCCGCTCCCGTGTCGTCGGCTGCCACTAATCAAAATGGCGCCAATGGCCCTTTGCCCTTACCATGTGACAGGGTATCCGTGCCATTGGCCAGACCCTGTCACATGGTAGGAGCACTGGATGGCCGGCGCCATCTTGTGCTCCTACCATGTCACAGGGGCTGACCAATGGCACCAGTAGCCCCTGTGACATAGTAAGGGGAAAGGCTATCGGCGCCATTTTGAATACTGGCAGCCGACGGTCCGAGTGCAGGAGGTCGCTCCTGGACCCTCGCTGGACTTTTGGCAAGTCTTGTGGGGGCCAGGAGGGTCCCCCAAGACTTGCCAAAAGCCCCTGGTGGTCCAGCGGGGGTCCGGGAGCGATCTCCTGCACTCGGGCCATCGGCTGCCAGTATTCAAAATGACGCCGATAGCCTTTGCCCTTACTATGTCACAGGGGCTACTGGTGCCATTGGTCAGCCCCTGTGACATGGTAGGAGCACAAGATGGCACCGGCCATCCAGTGCTCCTACCATGTGACAGGGTCTGGCCAATGGCACGGATACCCTGTCACATGGTAAGGGCAAAGGGCCATCGGCGCCATTTTGATTAGTGGCAGCCGACAGCCCGGGAGCGGGAGATCGCTCCAGGGACCCCCACTGGACCACCAGGTACCTGTACAAAGTTTTTTTTTTGGGGGGGGGGGTCGGGAGGGTGGGGGAAGCTAAGGGATTAGTTTTAAAGGGTCGGGGTGGGTTTAGGGGTTATTTTTGTGTGACATTTTTTCCTGCCCTCCCCCAAAACGATAAGGGTTTAGGGGTTATTTTTGTGTGACATTTTTCCTGCCCTCCCCCAAAACGATAAGAGAACCCCCACGATCGTTTTGGGGGAGCCCCCAATTTCTGACGATTTTGAAAATATCGTCCGATATTTTCAATCATCCGAAGCCCGATTCACATCCCTAGTCTCTGCATGGATGATCCCGAGAGAGAAGGCCAGAGTGCAGAATGCCGGAAGGCAGTGGAGTTGAAGGGTCCCAGCAAGAAGCGAGACGAGGTCCAAAGTCAAGTCCAGGTAGAAGATCGCGGGCAGACAGCTAGAGGCAAGGTCAGGAGGCAAGATTCGGAGTTGGGTTCAGGCAGAAGGTCGGTGGCAGGTAGCAAGGGCTGTAGTCAGGTTCAAATCCAGGTCAAGCCAAGGAGGTCTGTCCAAAGTAAGGCAAGAGCAGGAGCTGGAACAGGAGCAGGTACTGGAACTGGATCACCAATGAAGCAGATAGCAGAACTGATGTGCCGGAGGTGGACCCTTGCCCTGAGGTGGGGTTGACACTACCTGCAGGGCAAGCCCTACAGGTCCCCACCATCGGAAGGTGGAGCTGGCTGAACGACGGAAGCCGGCAGGAGCTTCGCCAATACTAGCCCTCATTCCCTGCAGGTTGAGCCCTTAGGTGCTGGGGCCGGCTGGTCTTAGGTGGGCCTCCATCCAAGGACTCTCAGGGTATGATGATGGATTCAGGCAGGGACCAGCAGTGGTAGCAGGAAGACGAGTCCGGACAAGGCAGAGATCCGGAGACCCGGGCGCCAATGGAGTATGGGAGGCAGGACAGGTGGCGCCCTAGTAGTAGTAGGCCGAAGCCTGTAAAGCCAAGTCCAGGCTAGAACCAGTAGAGGCATCGGTGAGCAGGCTGTGGTCAGGACAGGTGGCAGACAAGGACAGGCAGTCAAACGAGCAAGGGTCAATCCAGGAGACAGTCCGAGAATGATCAGGCAAAGCAAGGGTCAAGCCAAAAGTCAAACCAAGACGTGGTCAGGCAAAGCAGGGGTCAAGCCAGAAGACAATCTCAGACGTGGAGGTGAGGATTGGGTACAGGAGCAGGAATCAGGAACGAGGACAGGATCAGGAACCAAGAACGTAGACAGGATCAGGTACAAGCAATGAGCACATGAGGAACATGGAGACCTGTTGCCAAGGAAAGGAAGCACTGGCTGGGCCAAGCCTTACATACCGGGACCCAGTGAGTCATCATCCGGGGCTGTGGGGTGGATTCCCGCCGTGGCCCCTTTAAATACCAAAGAGGTGCATGCACACGTGCCTAGAGGGCTGGACGGCGCGAGCTCATCTTTGAACTGGGGGGGGCAGACCATCCAGGTAGATGGCTTGGAGGCAATCTTCTTGCCATGATAATTCTGTAGCAACAGTTCGAAACTCAATGGTATAATCATTGTGGGCTCGATGACCTTGCTGCAAACGTAGGAGACTGGTACTTGCCACAGCCTGCCTCCCTGGATCATCAAATGTCCGACGGAAGACAGCCACAAAATGAGACATTTCCTACAGGAGAGATTCGGAGCGCTCCCACAGGGGGGAAGCCAATGCCAAAGCCTTGCCCTCTAGTCGACAAAGAATGAAGGTGACCTTCGTGAGTTCATCCTGGAAGATGGATGGCTGCAGAGCAAACTGCATGAAGCATTGGAGATATATATATATATATATATATATATATATATATATATATGAGAAGCTAAATATCATGTGGTAGAGGCTGAGGTGAAAAATAGTCAAGTCAGCATAATAGAAGACTCCAATATCAACTGTTCCTCACCCATTTTATTTGTTCCTAAACCAGATGGTGAGCATCGTGTTTTGCATAAACTTTAGAAAATTAATGAGGCATCAAAACTGGATGCCTATCCAATGCCCTGAGTATGTGAACTTGTTGAGTGGTTGGGGACAGTCCAGTTTATCTCCATGCTCGACCTAATGAAGGGATACTGGCAGGTCCAATTCATACTGGCAGATAATAAGAAAACATGATTTTCTACACCTGGAGGACACATGGACTTCATGGAGCTCTAGCTATGTTCCAGAGGTTGGTCAACCCCCTACTACACCCTCACCAGGGCTATGCTGTAGCCAATTTGGATGATACTGTTGTATATAAAGGCAACTGGAAAACACACTTGAGCCAAATTGTCATGGTTCCACCTGTCCATACACTCCCAACTCCGTCGTTTCCAGGGTCCAGCCCCTGAAAGAGCTTTCCTGGCCACTTGAAAACTCAAATAGAAGTTCTATGTTATTTATCTTTACAAGTCCTCAGATGGGGTTTGAACCCTCCCAGCCTGGTTGAAAAAGCAGATGCCCTCCCCACTGAGCCAGCGATTCCCTTTGCAAAGGCTGCCTTCAAAAGTTCATCTCAGGTCTTTAGCCTTTGCTGTCCTTCTGCTAGGCCGTTCACGATCAAACGCACACAAATCTTTATATGTTCTTACAAAGTCCAAAGTCTGGTCCACTGTATCTCTCGGGATATTTTCCTTGTCCCTTCAGATACAACCATCCACTTGGCAGTTCTCCTGGTAAAGTATCCTTGAAGTAAATCCAAACAAACAGAAGCTCTTATATCCCTGAGCTCACCTTCTTTGTGATAACTGTTGCTGTCCCTCTTCACACGGTAGGGGAATATCCAGAATCAAAGTCTCCCAGAACAAACAAGTAGCCCCGGTCCTTCCTCCTCAATCCCCGGCAGGAGACTGAAACTGCTGGGCTAGGGAGTCTCTCTTATACTCAGCAAACTCCTCCTCCTCTGCTAGGCAATTGGCCCAAGGGCCCCACCCTCGATTTGGCCAACCTCCTATGGCCAAGGATTGGCTTCTGGAGCCCCACCCTTTATTTCCCACCCCTGTTGTTTTCCTGTCTCTATAGTTACTGGGGAAAAGGAACCAAGGTACTTCCTTGGCTTGGTGTCGCCGTGTTTTCCTTTCCCCCTTGTCCAAGACTTTTGGTTCTGGGGTTTTTAGCCTATATCTCTGGGTTGGGACATAGACCCCGTCACACAACTACAGGCCATACTTTCAAGCCTATGAAAGGCTGGGTTGATGGCCAACCCCAAGAAATGTCTTCCAGGGGTCCAAGAATTACAATACCTGGGATACTCCCTTGGGAAAGGGAAGACCCATCTTCAAGCATGGAAAATAGAAGTGATCACCCAAGTACCAGCCCACAGGCAAAGAGTAAAGTGAGAGCCTTTTTAGGTTTGAGAAGGAGGCCTTAGCCATTAAGTGGGTTTTAATGGTTTTTATCTACTACCTATTGGGCCACCAGTTTACATTGGTGATGGACTGATGTAGCTGCTCCCTTCTGTGGATCATACAGACCAAGAATGAGTGAGAGATAAGATGTTTTTTTTAGCATTTTAGCCGTTAACATCAAAGTGCAACACTAAGACATAAAAGAGAATGCAAACACTGATTTTGTTTCCAGGGAGGTGTCCCTGGTACATGTGGCCATTGAGCCAGGGGAAGATGCGCTGAGGGGGAAAGTATGTAAAGGAGTACATACAAGAGGCCTGCAGAACATCATAAGGGACTGGCTTCAGGTATCTGGCCTGGTTGATGTTAAGGCACACACCCAAAGAGAATCAATGTCCCAGGGAATTCCCCTGAGCAGAAGAACTACTAAGCAGGCCCTAGAGAGAAAAGGGAGGCCCCGGAGAGAAGGGGCCTCCCTATTCTCTCTAAGGAGGAACTATGCCAAAACTGCTTTAAGTGTAAACTGCTACATTCTTTTCCAAGCATTGCTGAGGTAAGCGGGCCTTGTTACTTATTTTTGCCTTGTAAATAATAAAAGATTTTGTGCAAGAACAGCTGGAGTCCAGACTCCTCTGTCCTCTGCTACTTGTCCTAAACTATGGACTGCTCCCAGGCTTCACAAGGTGGCTTATTAAACTGTAGCCAAAAAATCAATGTAGGAGATACAGCCTTAAAGAAACAGATGACCACATACCAGCCCCATCAGTGGCCACCTGAGGAAGCCAAATTATCTGCTAGGATATCAGAGGAAGTGTACCAGGTGCACTGTACCATACTTTCTCACTCTGCATACCTCATACACTCCCCACATACCCACTGACTCCTCTCTCCTCTCTCTTTCCCACTCATATCTTAGCCTGCTTATTTCAAACACTTTACCATACCCAAAATTGCCTAAATCAAACTAAAAAAAACTCTCCTAGACATCTCACTCAGGAATGGAGTTCCAGCATTCAGACATTTGGGTGCCACACCCACAATCCATTAGTCTCTCTCGGAGACTAAGATATATGTCAAATTGTAATGGCCATGATTCAGAATTTGAGATTAGCACCCATCAATGGAGGAACTGGCCAGGAAGAGAAAATTCCTTTAATATTATCCATGGACAAGGTTCTGAAAGAGGAAAACCCAGAAAATCATTTCACAACTTTCATCTGAATCTCTAGTACTGCTGTTGCTGCTTTTGCTATATTCTTCCACACCAAAAGAAGTTTTTTTAATAAGCTCTTAGCTCTGTGTTTGTTTTATAGGTTTTTAAATTTCAATTTGTCATAATCTGAAAATCAGGATTTTTTATTTGGCTTGGTTTTTCAGAAGTTGGAGATGGAGAACCTTCTTTTAAAAGAAAACGTAAGTGTTCTTTCATAATTATACATAGAATGAGAGCAGAGGCCCAAACCTGTCTGTCCTTTCCAGATAGTTTAACAAACAGATGCAGTGCTACATTCTCATCAGTGATGGCTGGCATAGTGGAGGCATTGTATAGGATTTAGTAACATGGCTGGGATAGTGCTGGCATGGCTCAGGATTTAAAAACATGGTTTGGATAGTGGGGGCAGGGTATAGATTTTAATAATATGGCTGTGATAGTGCTGGCAAGGTACAGGGTTTAATAAAATGGTGGAATAGTTGGGGAAGGGTAGAGGGTTTAATTCGGTGTTTCTCAATCCTCTCCAATCCTAGTCAGTTGGGTTTTCAGGATTGCCACAATGAATATGCATGAGGTAGATTTGCATACCCTCGGTCTCCATATATGCAAATTCATCTCATTCATATTCATTATGGATCTCCTGAAAACCAGACTGGCTAAGTGTGCCTCCAGGAGAGGGTTGGGAAAAACTGGTTTAATAGCATGATTGGGATTATGGGAGCAGTGTAGAGGGTTAATAACATGGTTGAGATAGTGAAGCCAGGATACAGGATTTAATAACATGGCTGGGATAGTGCTAGGTTTGATGACATGGTTTGGGATAGTGGGGGTTGCCATCAGACCTGATTGGTTTAAATGCTGTACATCTTTGTTGAAATTCTTTTTTTCAGATGATCATCTTTGATTTTAAATATTTTTTTTAAATTAAACAGGTAGCATTTCTACATGAAAACCATAGTGCATTGCTAGATCTGGTAAGTACAATATTTTGTTAAGTACATTCACATAGTTTATTAGGCCACTGAGACAGGCAATCCTGAGCATTCTCATCGCCTCCCCCCCCCACTTAGAAGTGAAATGTCACACACAATAAGGACACCTTTCTTTTTAGCAGGAAAGAAACTGCAACTTAGTGATTTTATTAAAACGACAAATGCTCTCCACCCTAGACAATATGATTTTTCAAAAATTTTAGCATGAAGACTCTGCTTTATCTATGATAAATGAAATTAGATTAAATATTGACAAGGGAAAAGAGATTCTTTTGATTTAAATTGATATAAGTGCAGCCTATGACAGTTAATAATATTTTACTTTTAGCTAAACTACTTGATTTGGGTATTAACGGTGAGGTTCTTAAATGGTTTAAGTCATTTTTAGGAGACAGATGAGTGCATCAGTCATCCACACCATTCAATGATCATTTATTAAAGTGCTCCTATCAGCCAGCTGACTGAAGAACCCAGACATAGCATAGCACAAAACACAGCCACTTACATACAGCCTTTACATTAAAATATTGTAAACATTAAACAATTGTGCTGCCTTTAATTTGATGCTGAAAACAAATTGCCAATGAATCCTATGAAAAAAATGAATTCCAATTACAATATAGTAAACCTCACATCCCAAAACAGCACTCTGCCAGCACTCAAACAGTAAGTACACAGAAACTACATGCTAGCAGAATACCTCACCTCAGTCACACATGCAAAATGCAGACAGACCCTCAGCCAACACAGAATAAAGTGACCATAAATTATAAACAGAAATGTACAGACAAAAACTGAATTGGAAACTGCAAAAAACTAGACTCTGTATGCAGTTCAACAATGGAAAAAACAGAAATATCACTGTCACATAAAACATCAAACTATAAAATCAAGAAACATGAAACATGATAGTAAAAGCATACTAATAAAATAAATAAATATTTTTAAAAACAATCCAATAATTAAAAATTCATAAAAAAATTGTTAAATTTCCAAAACAGCAATAAAAAATTTCAAAACAGCAAACACATCAAATAACATGCAATAATTAAAACAAATAAGGATAAAAAATCCCCGATCCCCATACCTGGGAACTATTTATTTGCAGTCATCTTGAGTTTGTCGTCGACTAATGGGGAGGGGAATGCAAACTTTCCCCTCATTCACATACATGCATTCTCCAACCCATACACACACTCACCTACTCATTCATGCTTGCACATATTCTCCCTCTCCCTCTCATATACTCTCTCTCATACATACAAACACATGCTGTCTCTCTCCCCCCATATGTTCTCACATGCTCACTCTCACATGATCTCTCTCACATACACATACACACACACATAAACAGATGTTTTCTCCCTAGAACATAAGGACCTCCTGCTTGGATCTGCTCAGCAGTTCTCTCACACACACATGCTCTCTCTCACTTAAACATTTATTTATTTATTTATTTAGCATTTTTTTTATATACCGAGGTATAGCAGAGTTGCCTTCACTCCGGTTTCACATGCTTTCACACAATCTCTCCCATGCTCTGTCTCTCTCTCTCTATCTCTTTCACACAGATACATACACACACACATACACATGCACATGCATAAACATGCTCTCTCTCTCTATGATGTGTAGGCAGCAGCAGCCTCCTACTTGGGCCCAGGTAGCATCACCCATACACACACACACAAACACACACACAAGTTCTCATACATGCTATTGCTCACACATACATACACAAAAGCTCTCACACATGCTACTGCTAAATTGCATACACAAGCTCTCACACATGCTGTTGCTCACACAGATACAAGTTCTCGCACACGTTAGTGCTCACATAAACACAGAACGTTTCTCGCATGCTATTGTTCACACACGTTACTGCTCACTTACGTACACCAGCACTCACACATGCTATTGTTCACATACACTAGTTCTCACAGCTATTGCTCACACACGTGCGCAAACTTTGACACATCTGTTGCTCACACCCAAATACAAACACATACTACTTGGCTTGGGCCCAACACGGCTGCTTTCAGAAATGGGGTGGAAAGCTATTTTATAGGGGGCGCATTTGCCATACTTTGCACCTTAATGGTGATACCACTGCACCCACCAACCTTTTTATAGTGGCAGGACCTATCTTCTGAACTGCAACGTGCAATTAGCATTTTTATGTTAATGAGCACAAACAAAATATAATTGTTTTACTGTCAAGCATTAAATTGGCACCAAAAATGACATTAGCTTTGTAAGGCAGCATGAAGGCCAATAAAGCAGAAAAGGTAGCAGAAAAAACCCCAAGGCAAGCACTGATAAAAGGCACTCCAAACCTTCATGGGAGGTGCAAAGCAGCCCCCAGACTAGCAAGAGCAATTCCAGGTGTAAGGTCTGGGATACAACAGCAAGGCACAGTGCCAAAAGAACTGCAAGGTTATCTTCTGGGCATGGAAACAAGGTAGAGTGGCAGAAAAACGTCAAAGGCACAGGGTGAAATTTAGATTTTCTTGTGAAATGGGCTTTCCATATGAGACAGATATCAGACGCAGTACATTGAAATGGTTTCACAATGATAGGGGCTGGGGTTTACAGTAAGTTTTAAGGGGTTTTTTTTCATAGAAAAAATGTCCATATCTTATACCTGAACTCTGGCTGTTGCATTTCCTGATTTTGTGGTTTTGTATGAGTTTCCGCTTACTAATCTAACCTCATGACATTCAGTACAGAAAATTGTTTCTCTTGAGCATCTCTTGTCTTGTGCCAGTATTTATTCCTCTGAATGAGGAATTTTTTTGGTCAAACTATTCCAATGTAATCTACCATCAAACAGGATGTATTAGGATTTGTGGGTATGTGGGCCCTGGGCCGAGATGAGAGATGGTACTGCCCACGGGGAGGAGCTCCGTGAGCCTCACCATCGGGAGGCGAGGTCTCAGCAGTGGGTTGCTTAGAACAACAGGTGCTGGAGAGAGAGAGTAGAGATGAGAGGGTAGAAGAAGCTAAAGAGAGTGACCCCAGGTGGTGGAGCCATGGAACGTCAGCGCAGAGAGCTGGCTGACATCAGTTCTAGCTTGAGAGTCCTTGAATCTTTATTAGAGAAGTAGAGTGAAACTGCCCATGGAGGGGGGAGTGTGGCACAGAGACACACAGACTTAGAAGTGCTACAAAGTCTGTGAAGTAGGGTACACCCAGGAAGGAGTCCTCTGTAGTGATGATACTGCAATGGTCTGCGAAGCGGAGTACACCAGTAAGGGTTCCTCAGTAGCTATGGTACAGCAATGGTCCGCAGAGCGGGGTACACCGATGAGGGTTCTTCAGTAAGAAGGTATGAGAAAGGTCCGCAAGCGGAGTTCTCACTGAAGCAGAGCGATGGTTCCAGAGGAAGCCCCGTGGAATGGGGCAGGCAGCAGTCCTAGGCGCAGGGCCCTCCGAGGAGCAGATAGCCAGAGACAGGAAGAGCCCCCGAGGAGTGGGTACCCGGGACGTCTCACGCCAAGGAAGCAGGAGCTAGAACAAAGAGTCTGAAGTGAGTGAAGTGGATTCAGCAATGAGGGAACTCATTGTCAAGTCATAGGCAGGCAGGGCCAGCCGGCTTAAGAGTCGATGAGGAATGACGTCATCCGGGGGGACTCCCCCGACGTTACTGCCATGACATGCTTAAGACTGGCCCGGAAGCGCGCGCACATGCCTAAGGAACTCCAAGGGCAAGATGGTGATTGGCATCATCCACGCCATCCAGGGAGGCCCAGGAACCAGGGCATGCAGGCGGGGTTTTGGCAGTGTAGGTCATAACTATAGATAGAGACTTTATTATGCAGGAAGGAAAAGGCAGGTCCCGCAGGGCGGGAGTTGTAATAAGTACAATTCTGAGTAGAGAAGTATACCAGGATGATACCACAGCTGAGATGTTCCGGTAGTGGCCCACAGAGCGGGGTACACCAGTAGTTCCCTCAGACGGGTGTAGATAGTCTCAAAGGAGCAGTGGCCTGTGGAGCGGGGTACGCCGAGGAGTCTGTACTGTAGATGGAAGCAGAGGAACAATTACCCGGAGGTGAGGTTTGTAGCTTGCTGCGGCAGCGTCCCTGAACTCAGATTGTACTGCAGATGTCTGTACAGAAGAGGAGGCGATAGTGGCCCCGAGGACAGGGTACCCCGCAGGAATGCTTCAGTCAAGCTTGAGTCGTTGTAGTCAGAAGAGATTACTCAGACAAGTCCCAAGGTGAGAGTCAGGTAAATCTCCAGGTAGGAAGGCCCTTCGAGGAGCGGATAGCCAGGAATGCGGAAGGCCCCCGAGGAGCGGTTACCCAGAGTGTCCAAACCTGGAAGTGAAAGCAGGAACTGAAGTCCAAAGTAGAGCGGATTCAGCAACGAGGAAAACTCCTTGCTTACTCGTATTAACAGAGGGCCAGTTGGTTTAAGTACAGCTTCTAGTTGACGTCATCCGGAGGGGATGCCCCCGAGGTTCCCGCCATGATGTGTACACAGGAGGCCCTCGTGCGCCTGTGCGCGCCCTAGGTAATTCCAGGTCGAAGATGGCGGTTGGCAGTACCCACGCTGTCCCGGGGACACCGAGAAGGCCGGCTTTGGCTGAAGGAGACTGCCACTCTTCCCATGATTGACGGTGCGGGGAAAAAAAAAGAGGTGAGCATGAGAGGTCGCAGCCATCTGCATCTGACAGGCGCAACAGAGGCAGACACAGAGAGAAGCAGATACCTCATACTCAGACACTACACATCCAGGCTGACAGAAAGCGAAACAGACAAACATAGACATAGTTACCCACACCCAGACAAATGGAGAGACAAAAAAATCCCAAACCTAGACACATGACACCTACAGAAAAAGAGGAAACAAACACCTAGATAGGCACAGAAACACAGATATACCACACCTAGACAGAAAAAGCACAGACTGATACACCACCCTCAGACAGAAGTCAGCATACAGACGCACCAGAGACAGACATAGAGAGAGGCCTAGCCATAACATACCCAGACAGGCAAATCCAGGCACAGACAAAGAGAGAGACACAGGGAGACAGTCCACATCACACACCAAGACACACACACACACACAGAGACAAAAGCCCACCAGACAAACAGAAAGAAACATGATCCACACAATGCCCAGACACAGAGGCCACGTACCGCAATGGTAAAAGCTGGAAAAAATACGTTTAAACTTGGGTGCCAGGCAAAGTTTTTTAAGAGCTGAGAAAAACTCCATCCTTCCCTGCCCTGCCCAATTTTAGTTTTGCTTTTTAATTGTTTTCACTAATTATTCTTGGTTTGTTCATCTTTTTTATTTTCTCATGTTTATATTTGCTTTTCCCTGTACGTACCAGGATCAGTCCAGACACCTGGGTTGTGACTCCGCACCAGCAGATGGAGACAGAGCAAAACTTGTCGGGCACCCCTACATATAGTAAGGCGCCACCCACAGCTCGTCAGTCTTACTCTGTCTCCAGCAGATGGGGCAGGTCCACCCACAGTCTCTGGTGATCCTGGTTAGTGGTTAGCTAGTCAGGGGAATTTAAAAAAAAAAAAAAGAGACAATAGTTTTTCAATTTGGAAGGTTTATTTTAGAGTTAAGCTCGGGGTACTGGAAGCCTCCCAGGGGGGTTGCGAGGTTCTGAGGGGACCCCCCCCCCCTGGTTGAGGCCGCTGCTGGGGTTGAGGACCCGGCCTATCTGGCAGCAGCGTTGGGAGTGACACCGGGGAGCCCGGTTCACTCACCCCCGCTGGAGAAGAAGGATCAGGACCAGGGTCAGCGGCAGGTTGTAAAAAAAAAAAAAAAAAAGTGTTGGTTTTTATTTTCCTGTGCCGGCGGGCCGTCCTCACTCGGAGTTCGTCGAGGGGGGAGGGGACGCCGTTGTTTGTCGTTTTCGCCGCAAGTATCGCCCGTTCTTTATTTTTAATTGTTTCACTTACTGTGCTGATTCTTGTCCCGGCCGCGGGCGGTAGAAGGAAAGCGCATGCCGCGCAGGGCCGCTTGCCGTGCGTGCGGCTAGGCGCGCTCGCGGGTGTCTCGGTCGGGCATGTGTGCCTCTTGTATTTCGGGAGGTGAGGGACCGTCCGAGGGCGGTCGGGGGGCTCGCCCCCGGCCGCTGTGATCACCGCCGCGCGAGGCATCGGCCGCGGGGGACAGTGCTGACCCGTTCCCGCTGAGCGCGGGAACGGCGGCCATTTTGGCGACGGTGCGCGAAGCCACGAGGAAAGCGGCTGGAGAGGCCATTTTGCCTCCCGCGCTTTCCCCACAGCAGCGAGCCCCCAGGGGGGCCCCCCCGGGGGGACCAGATTCGCCGGATGGCCAGAGCCGGGAGGAGGCCTCCACAGATTCGGAGGCCTCCTTTTCTTCAGATTTTGCAGGTTTACTGCATAAAATTTTAAAGTACAAGCAGTCTAGAAAGAAGAGAAGAAGACATGGGGGCTCGGACAGACGGTCGGAGCCCCGGAAGAAGAGGGCGGGGGAGGGTCCTCGGAGGCCCGCGGACCCGCCCAGGGAGCACCGGCCGCTGCGGGGGGTCCCTCAGGACACCGAATCGGATTCGTCCTCCGCAGCGGAGGAGGAACCGGACGGGGAGGCCCCGAGGGTCCCCGGAGCTCCCACCGGTGAAGAGGTGGCGCATCCAGGGAACGCCAAGGGAGCGCCAGCTGTGGACGGCGACGATCCCAAAGTGGTGCGCTTGTTTCGAAAGGAGGAGCTGGCGCCCTTGATCCCGGCTATCCTGCAGGAAGTAGGAGTGGATGCCCCGCCGGTGGGCTCTAAACCAGATGCAAAGATGGATCCGGTGCTGCTGGGCCTCACTGGATCAGCCGTGGCTTTTCCGTTCCACTTCTCAGCGACCGACATCCTGTTCCGGGAATGGGATACCCCGGACTTGGGCCTGAAGGTGAGTAAAGCTATGGACAAGCTCTACCCGTTGCCAGAGGACGCGCTGGAACTCCTTCGGTTTCCCAGGGTGGATGCAGCGGTATCGGCAGTGACGAAACGATCCACGATTCCGGTCACGGGGGCTACGGCTCTTCGAGATATCCAGGATCGGAAGTTGGAAGTACAGCTTAAGAAGGTGTTTGAGGCTTCGGCCCTGGGGGTCCGCGCGGCTATTTGCAGTAATTTTGCATTGAGAGCAGGTTTGCGCTGGGCTCAGGTGCTTCAGGCTAATGCAGGTCTATCGGGAGAAGAGTCGGCGCAGGCGGATCACCTGGAGGCAGTGATCGCGTATAGTGCAGATGCCATGCATGACCTTCTGCGGACGTCGGCCAGGGCCATGGTCTCGGCTGTGTCAGCGCGCCGGCTTCTCTGGCTCAGAAATTGGGCAGCGGATGGGTCCACGAAGGCTCATCTGGGATCTCTTCCGTTTAAAGGGAAGTTACTGTTCGGTAAGGAGTTGGACGACTTGATGCAGTCGCTCGGAGAGAACAGGGCTTTCAAGCTGCCTGAGGACAGACACCGAAACAGGACGTCTTTTTCCAGTAGGGCCCGGTTCAGGGGGCCAAGAAAGTCCCGACCGCAGAGATCGTCGGGGCCCTCTTACCGGACTGGCTCGGGATCCTCGAGGCCTCAGGCATGGTCTCAGTCCTTTCGTGGGAGAAAGTTTGGGAGGCGAGACGGTCCCTCGTCGGGGTCGGGTCCAAAAGCCTCACAATGAAATACGGACGGTCCATTCCCTACAGCCGGCGCCCTCGGTCTTGGCCGTCCCAAACGTAGGGGCCAGGTTGGAGCGTTTTTACGGGGAATGGACCAGAATAACTACGGACCAATGGGTCCTCAGCGTGATAAGACACGGTTACGCTTTAGATTTTGCACGAATCCCTGCGGACAAGTTTTTGATCTCCCCTTGCAAGGGTCGCAGAAAACAGGCGGCAGTCCAGGATACCCTGGATCGGCTAGAAGGCCTGGGCGCGATAGTGCCCGTACCACTGGGACAACACCGTCAAGGGCGGTACTCCATCTACTTCATCGTGCCAAAGAAGGAGGGTTCTTTCAGACCCATACTCGACCTGAAAGGGGTCAACAAATGCCTTCGCGTTCCGCGCTTCAAGATGGAGACGATTCGATCAGTGGTCGCAGCGGTGCGCCCGGGCGAATTCCTGGCGTCCCTAGACCTCACGGAGGCTTACCTTCATATCGGCATTCAGCCGGCCCATCAGCGGTTTCTGCGCTTCTGTATCCTGGGCAGGCACTATCAGTTCAAAGCACTCCCCTTTGGCCTCGCCACCGCTCCGCGGACGTTCACAAAGGTCATGGTAGTGGTCGCCGCCGCGCTCCGAAGGGAGGGATTACTGGTACATCCCTACCTAGACGATTGGCTCATACGGGCCAAGACAGAAGTCCAATGCTGCCAGGCGGTCGACAGAGTCCTGCAACTCTTGCGCTCGCTCGGATGGGTGATCAATCTTTCCAAGAGCCGCCTGGTTCCCGCCCAGACGCTACAGTACCTGGGAGCACCGTTCGACATGAGGCAGGGCAGAGTGTTTCTGTCCCAGGAGCGGGTGTGCAAGCTTCAGGGTCAGGTGCGTCGGCTATTGGCCCTGCGGTGCCCTCAGGTCTGCGATCATCTGATGGTGTTGGGGTCGATGGCGTCCACGCTGGCGTTAGTGCCCTAGACGTTTGCTCATCTATGGCCATTGCAGTCCGCATTGCTCTCCCGATGGCGTCCGGTGACGGAAGAATTTCACCGGCCGCTTCCTCTCACGGATCAGGCGAGATCCAGTCTGCAGTGGTGGCTCAACTCCGACAATGTGACGCGTGGAGTGTCCCTGCTCATGCCGGCCTGGACAGTGGTCACGACGGATGCCAGCTTATCCAGCTGGGGGGCTGTTTGCATGGGCCGCTCGGTGCAAGGACAGTGGTCCAAAGCTCAGTCACAGTGGTCCATCAATTGCTAGGAGACCAGAGCGGTTTGGTTGGCACTGCAGGCCTTCCTCCCATTAATTCGAGGGAAGGTGGTCAGAGTGTTGTCGGACAACGCAACCACGGTGGCGTACATCAATCGCCAGGGAGGAACACGGAGCCGGGCAGTCGCGGACCAGACGAGTCTTCTGATGGGCTGGGCGGAAACACATCTCACCGATATTGCGGCATCCCATATCGCCGGAGTCGACAATGTCCAAGCGGATTTCCTCAGTCGCCATCGCTTGGACCCGGGGGACTGGGAGCTGCCGGAGATGGCTTACCAACAGCTCTGCAACAGGTGGGGAACACCACACATGGATCTGATGGCCACCGCTCAGAACGCCAGGGCCCCGAGGTTCTTCAGTCGAAGAAGAGAGAGAGGAGCCGAGGGGGTGGATGCTCTGGTGCTCCCTTGGCCCACAAACGTTCCGCTGTACGTGTTCCCTCCTTGGCCACTGATCGGCAAGGTCCTGCGGAGAATAGAGATGCATCCCGCGGAGGTGATCATGGTGGCACCCGAGTGGCCGCGGCGCCCTTGGTTCGCGGATCTCCTACAGTTGGCAAGGGAGCCCCCCCTCAGGTTTCGAGGGGCGGCGGCTCTTCTACGTCAAGGACCCGTTTGTTTGGAGGACGCGGATCACTTCTGTCTCGCGGCCTGGCTTTTGAGAGGAAACGCTTGAGGAATAAAGGGTATTCGGACGCGGTGGTAGCCACCTTGCTGAGTTCTCGGAAGCGTTCTACGTCCTTTGCCTATGTTCGGGTGTGGGCGGTTTTTGAGGATTGGTGTAGAACCCGGGAGGTGAATCCTGTGCTGCCATCCGTGCCGGATGTCCTCGCCTTCCTCCAGACAGGACTGGCAAAAGGTCTCTCTTGCAGTACTCTTAAGGTCCAGGTAGCGGCGCTTGGTTGTCTCAGGGGGAAGGTGCACGGCCTATCCCTAGCGCATCATCCGGATGTGGCGCGTTTCCTTAGGGGGGCTAAGCATTTGCGGCCCCCATTACGTCATCCCTTCCCGTCCTGGAATCTCAATTGTGTTCTTTCTGCGCTGTGTACATCACCTTTTGAGCCTATCAAGCGTTCCACGCTGAAGGATCTCACTATCAAGGCGGTGTTTCTCGTGGCTATTGCATCGGCAAGACGAGTTTCAGAATTGCAGGCGTTATCTTGTCGTGAGCCATTCTTACACTTCTCTGACTCTGGGGTTTCCCTAAGGACGGTTCCCTCCTTCCTCCCAAAGGTGGTGTCAGCTTTTCATTTGAACCAGTCGGTTGAGCTGCCCGCTTTTCCGGAGGGGGAGCGTTCTGATCCTAACGCTAAATTGTTGAAGAAACTTGATGTCCGCAGAATTCTGCTCCGTTATCTGGAAGTGACGAATCCATTTCGGGTTTCCGATCATCTCTTTGTTTTGTGGTCCGGCCCAAAATGCGGAGGGGCAGCTTCCCGTGCCACAATTGCGCGCTGGCTCAAGGAAGCCATTGCTTCGGCGTATATACTGAAAGGTAAGGCTGTTCCGGTGGGGCTTCGGGCTCACTCGACACGAGCTCAAGCCGCTTCCTGGGCGGAATCTTTGCAGGTGTCGCCGCAGGAAATTTGCAGAGCGGCGACTTGGAAGTCACTGCATACATTCACGAGACACTACCGGTTGGATGTTCGGGGCCTGGATGCGGGGGATTTCGGAGAGAGGGTTCTACGAGCAGGACTCTCTGCTTCCCACCCTCAGTAGTTCAGCTCTGGTACATCCCAGGTGTCTGGCCTGATCCTGGTACGTACAGGGAAAGGAAAATTAGTTTCTTACCTGATAATTTTCGTTCCTGTAGTACCAAGGATCAGTCCAGGGACCCGCCCAAGTAATCTGTAGTTTAATGGAGTCCGCTCGGTTGGGCTGTTTGGTATGTTTTTTATTATCTGTTGATTGGACCTCTGGTTCTGGAAGATCTGATCCAGTTGGGGGTTCTTTGAATCGGCCCGGGGGTTTCGGGCGGTATAGTTAGTTAATGGAGTTTTCCATTTTGCTTTGACATTACGTAAGACTGACGAGCTGTGGGTGGCGCCTTACTATATGTAGGGGTGCCCGACAAGTTTTGCTCTGTCTCCATCTGCTGGTGCGGAGTCACAACCCAGGTGTCTGGACTGATCCTTGGTACTACAGGAACGAAAATTATCAGGTAAGAAACTAATTTTCCTTTTTAAAACTCTTTGACACATTTTGCCTTTATTCACCCTTTCCCACCTCCTTCCTCTCTCCCCTCCACCTCCTGATTCTCTCTGGCCTCTTTGCCCATTCCCCTTCCCTTCCTCATCACTTCTTTTCCCCGGCGGGCAATAGCTGTGATCTCTCCAGCAGCAGCAGCAGCAGGAACTCCTCCCGGGCCGAGGTCTGAGAGTGGCAGATCTTTCTAGGCTGTGGAACACTGCAATGGCTGCTCCTTCCACCAAATAAGAGACTCCCCGTCACAGCCGAAGCAGCTCCTCTCTCTGGCCCATTGAACGAGAAGCAGGGCTCAGCTATGGCATGCTGAGAACGACATCACAACATCCTTGCAGCTCCCTTCCTCCGGAGCTTGCACTACCTCCGCCTCACTGAGACTCCTCAGCACAGCCTTCCTTTACTTCCATGATTGGGCAGCCAGTGGGCCTCTCTCAGGATTATTGAACTCTCCACTGGGGGACCCTGCCCTCAGTTTGCTCAGCCTTGTTGTAAACAATTGAAGGCTTGCCTATTTTAACTGTTTATTGGTTTCATTTTGTTTTAACTGGATTAATATATGTGTACTTAAGAAGGAGGACCCTCTATGTAGGTGGATTATAAATGACTCCCTGAGTCTAATGATACCAACTGCTCAGAAGAAACATCATTTTCATGGCTGAAAAAGAGCACAAATGAATGCAGATAACAATGCCCCAGGTCAAGCTGTCCGCACTAAGACTTATCCAGTTAATTTTCAAAGGGCCACGTGTGTAAAAGACGGGTTCCGTGCGTGCATTTTAGAATGGACTCGGCCACGCGAGTAACCAGAAGTGCCAGGCCCTGAGAAAGGGGCGGGCTGGGGGCATGGTCTGGGTGGGGAGGGGCAGGATGGGATGGAGGCCGGCCGTGACAGTGGCCATTAGCCGCTGTTCTGGGGAAGCGTGCGTCAGCAGCCGGCCGATGCATGGATAATACTTCTGCTCCAGAGGAGCAGTAAGTAGTGTAAGAAAAAAATTTGGCGCAACTAGGTAGTGGTTAAGGGTCAGGGTAAGGAGGGGAAAGGGAAAGGAGGTTAGGCAGGGGGGTAGGGAACTGGAGAAAAGGCCGATCGCGTCGCCGTACATAATTTGAAAATATCCCTCCTTGTGCGCGTGAGTCACGGTCCGCCCACACATGCACACGCGGATGTTAAAACCCAGCACACATGTGCAGGCGCCGACGAGCACATGTTATAAAATTGGCACATCCATGTGCAGACACTGAAAACCTTGCACACATGGATGCGTGTACCACGGTTTTGAAAAACGACCCCTATGTGTATAGCAACTGAGATAAACTTTTAGCTTAACATTTGATGAAATCACCAATTACTTTATTCTCATAAAATCATGAAAGTAAGTGCTTTAAAATTAATGTCATGTGTGTCTTCCCTTAGGAAATGCAAAACTGTGTAATTGCTCTTGTGTTGCTGTATATTAAAAGTTTCACATATGCTAAAGAAGAAATCAGAAGGTATTTACATCAAGGTATCTCATATGTAAATAGGCGTATATACCAGTACATAGGCCAGGATGCAACTAAAAACTATGAATCTAACTAAAAAAAGGATCAGTTCCACTGGGAGAGAGCAGGAACCGGGATGGTTGGACTGGCGATCTCTGGGAGCTCCAGACAAGTGTTGATACCATCCGGAGTCACAGAACTTTCACTTAATTCCTGCCCTGACCCCGGTGCTAAAAAACCCGCTAACCAATCTCCCTGCTAGTATGGCTCCCTGTATAGCCTGTGAATAGATAATTACAGAGCCGTAGCCAGGCAATGTGGCGCCTATGGCCAAGTGAAAGTCTGCGCCCTCACCTATTACACAACAGATGACAGCACATGACACCACAAGTTAGGAGACTGTGAAATGTTTGTACAGCAATGCCCACGGCTTGTGCAAGGGTATTAGGTGACCTAGGGAAACCTTACAGCCTTGCACCCCCACCCTATCATGCCTTCTTCACATACAATCAAAAATGCATTTATAATAACAGATTTTATATGAAAAATGACATTCGAAACACAGTCCTCTGAGGTAAAAATGTCACAATATGTATATCATATTTACTTACACTGCTGTGGTGCCAACCAGAAAATCCTGCAAAAAAGCAAGAGACACTTGGAACTCATATGGTATTAGGCCTACTGTAATGCATCGTGGGCATGGGCATGACCCTCAGACAATGAAATAAACTTTCTTTTTCAAAACAACACTAACTGCCAGCACACAAACAGCAACAACCCTGTTTATGAAAGCTTAGATTGCAAATATTATACCAGACCTAAAACACCAATTCACCCCTTTCTAGGAAAACAGAACAAGTCAAGCTGCTATAGATCCCTATATAAAAACTTCATACTTCAGTGAGACAAGCAAGACACAGATAGACCCTCAAATACAGAATAAAGAGACCATAAAGTATAAATAGAAATGTGAAGACAAAAACTGAACTAGAAACTGCATCAACCAGCATTACCATTCCTCTTAAAACAATAAAATTAGTAAAACCATACCAACAAAAAGAATAAATCAAAACTAATGAATACAATAGCATTCGTTACTTTAAATCTCACATACAATGTTTCCAAATACTAACAAAATATTTCAAATAACAAATCAAATAATATCCAATAATAAAAACTACCGTATTTTCCGGCGTATAAGACGACTTTTTAACCCAAGAAAATCTTCTCAAAAGTCGGGGGTCGTCTTATACGCCGGGTATCGTCATATAGGGCACACCTGCTCTCTGACCACTTTCTCTCAATCACACACATGCTCTCAATCAAATGCATTCTCTCACTTACACACAGGCTGGCTGGCTGGCTGCTTTTCTCTCTCTTACTCACTTCCTCTCCCCTGCCCCCCAAGCACAAATAGTAGCTGCAGCCCCCGCAGGCCAAGAAAGAAGAATCCCATCGGCCGCGGGAGGCCCATGGTGCTGTCTCCTTTCCCTATTATCAGCTGCTTCGATTGCTCGGGGGCCGATGCTGCTGTCGCCGCTGCTATTTTTTCATGCGGCATGGCTTTCTCCTTCCCGCGCACCGCACTGCCGTTGCCGCTGGGCTATCAGCACGTTCAAGCCCAGCGGGAACGGCAGCAGTGCAAAAAAAAAAAAAAGCTGTGTCATCCGCGGCTGGCCTTTTCTTCTTCCCGCCCCCCCCCCCCCCCCTTTGAACCGGAACAGGAAGTGATGCGCGGGAAGAAAGAGCCGTGCCGCGTGAAAAAATAGCAGCGGCGACAGCAGCATCGGCCCCCGAGCAGTCGAAGGAGCTGGTAATCGGGAAAGGAGACCGCAGCATGAGCCTCCCGCGGCCGATGGGTTTCTTCTTTCTTGGCCTGCGGGGGCTGGAGGAGGCTGCTGCAGCTACTATTTGTGCTCGGGGAGGGAGTAGAGTGGAAGTGAGTGAGAGAGAGAAGCAGCCAGCCTGTGTGTAAGTGAGAGAATGCATTTGATTGAGAGCATGTGTGTGATTGAGAGAAACTGGTCAGCGAGCTCATGTGTGTGAATATGTGAGAGACAATGAAAGTGACTGCTCAGAGAGATGACTGATGTGAGTGTGAGAGAGAGAAAAAGCATGGAAGTGAGAAATCTGGGTATGTGAGAAAGCATGGGAGTAAGAAGCCTGATTATGTGAGAGAGCGCATGGGAGCGGGAGAGCTGTGTGTGTGTGTGTGTGCGTGCATGAGAGAGAGACTGGTTGATAAGGTGACGGTGTGTGTGAGAGAAAGAGACTGGTGTGTGTGAATGTGAGAGAAAGAATGTGATTCAGGGAATGAGAAGCCTGTGCACGTGGAGAGCAAGCATGGAAATGAGAGAGAGACTGGTGTGTGTGTGTGTGTGTGTGTGTGTGTGTGAGAGACAGAGAAAGTGATTATGAGAGTGAGAAGCCCGTATATGTACGGTAAGCAGAACACGGGAGTGGGAAGCCTGTGTGTGTGTGTATGGCATGAGAGAAACTGTTCAGGAAGGTGTCTGGTGTGTGTGTCAAAGACTGTTTGGGAAATGATTGGTGTGTGAGAGACAGAAACTGGTCATGGGGGCATGACTGGTATGGGGTGTGTGTGTGTGAGAGACATGGGCCCTAAGGAAGAGGACCATGAGTATAGAGCTTAGCCTCTACTGCTTCTTCTGCTGTGTGCTACGGCCTGCATGGAAGAGGAGTAGGAGAGCTGCTGGAGGGGGTAAGGTGGCTTTTAAAGTTTATTTTTCTTGATTGACTGCCATTTTAATTATTTAATATTATGTGATCTGTCTGCTTTTTTGAAATATTTTATTGGTGTTTGGAGAATGTTTAATAGTTTTTATGAGTTTTTAATTGTTGGATGTTATTCTGTTCATAGCTGTTTTGAAACATTTATTCTGCTTATTAGTATAGTTTTACAATTATTTCTGTGTGGGGATCTATAGCCGCTTGCTAGTTCTGTTTTCCTAATAAGAGGTGTATTGGTTTTTAGGGCCTGATATACGGTATTTGTAGTGTTGCCTTTTCATAGATAGGGTTGTTCCTGTTTGAGTGTAAAATTATTTTTTTTCTTAAAAATATGTATAAAAAAAGGGGGGGGTCGTCTTATACGCCGGAAAATACGGTAATAAGAATTTTAAAAACTTTCCATTATCCATACCTGGGAACCTTTGATTACCAGATGCCCTAAAATTGCCATGGATTAGTAGGCAGAAAGGAAGTGGGGTCAATCACATTCTCTCTCTCCTTCATTCTCCCACACACATGCTTTTTCTTACTCTCACACATATACACGTTCTCTCTCACATCCATGCTTTCTCTTCCACACACACATACACACATCCTCTCATTCACTCACTCACTCTCCTCTGAAATAGCAGGCAGCAGCAGTCTCCTTTTTCAGCTCTCACGGCCAAGGGAATAAATTCAGGCCACAGGGGCCAACCCAGCTCTGACTTTGGGCTCTTCCGGCAGGGCAGGGCAGGGCAGGGCATGCACCTCCTCCTGCTCCAAAGCAGCATGGCCCCGGCAAAACTGACAGGGCCATAGTATTAGTAAGTAGAAATTTCACAGCCTCTTTCTCATACACAGACTCTCATTCATACCATTATCCCTCTCTCTCTTTCTCTCTCTTACACATAGACAGGGTCTGTATCACACACATAACCTTTCTCTTTTTCACACACAGGCTTTTGGCTCTCATACACACACATACATGTACAGGTTCTTTGGCTGTCATATGCATGCACACAAGCACAGGCTTTCTGGCTTTCATACACCCATTCTCAGCTGTTGCGTCCGGTCTCAGACGGCTTCAACCTCTGTGCCTCACCTTTCTTCCTTCTCTCTCCTCAAGCCTTGGGAAGATGGCTGCGGCCGCGTCTTCATGCCATTCTCTCCGGCGTTCCCGGATCGGCAACGGCGACGGCGTTCGCCATGTTTCTCCTGAAGGCCTCCTAGGGTGCGTGCGCTCACGCCACCCACATCTTTATTCACGTCATGGCGGGAACCTCAGGGGCGTCCCCTCCGAGTGACATCATCCCAGCTGGATATTTAGCCTGCCCTGTATTTGCTATCAAACTGAGTTAGCAAGGATTGGAATGTCTCCGGTCTAAGCTGCTCTGCCACTGGAAGTCTTCGCTGTCCTTCGGAGTTTCTCTAACCTGGGTACCCGCTCCTCGGAGGCCCTCCTTCTTCTTTCATATACCTATCCTGGGATACCAGGTACTCGCTCCTCGAAGGCCTGCTCTCCCTATTTGGTGCCTGACACTCTACAACTTCTGCCTGACTGGAACTCTACCACAGCTTCAGCTTCAGTGATTAACCCTCTCAGTCTTTCCTCAGCTTCAGCGTTCATCTCTACATCCGGGACCTGTTCCTGCACCACCGCGCTGTATACAATCTACATGAATGTGAGACTGGTCTCCTCTGCTGAGAACTACTGGACTGTGTTTCTGGGTTCTTTCCACTGCTGCCCGCACCCCAGGCAGTGCCATCAGCTGTATAATAAACTCCACATCTCTGTGTTGTTGTGTCTCGAGTCTAGCCTAGTACTGCGGTTCCTCACGGGGCTCCTCCCCGTGGGAGTGGCCATCACCACAGTACCCAAGAATCCACCCCAATACCTCAAAACCATAACAGATTGCTAACTCCATGGATTCGGCTCAGCTCACCGCCTTGCAGGCCATTCCGGGCCTGGCCCAGCGAATCTCCGAACAACACACTGTTGCCTTTAACCAGTTCCACGCACAGACACCTACTAACTCAGGTAAAGATGTTACACCGCCAGAAGTGATGGTCAAGTCTACAGTACCTCTATCTGCTCCAACACACTTCGCGGGTGAAGTTTGGAAATGTAGAGGATTTATTAATCAATGTTGCATGCAATTTTCTCTGCAACCTAATCATTTCCCTACAGCGTATGCCAAGACCACCTATATCCTTTCGTATCTGGATGGAAGAGCGCTGGCTTGGGCCTCACCGTTGTGGGAGCGTAATGATCCTATCCTGAATGATCTTGCTGGGTTTCTTGAACTGTTTAAGTCAGTATTTGATGACCCAGCCCAGTACTCGACATCAGGATCAGCTCTAGTTCATCTAAAACAAGGTAACAAACCTTTATCAGACTTCACCATAGAATTCAAGACGTTGGCTTCTGAATTACATTGGGACCCTAGATGTTTGAAAACATTATTCTTTGAAGGCCTGAACTCCCGGTTGAAAGATGAGCTGGTGGCTTGTGAGATGCCCAAGACCTTAGCTGAATTTATGAAGTTGGCCGCAAAGATTGATCGCCAAATTCGTGACAAAGTTCAAGAGGTCAAGAGCCCCAGAAAACCACTCCAGGTAGAGACTCGTGTCAAGTCTGTATCCAGGCCTACACCCCCAGGTCCTGCTGCTGGCGAAGAACAACCAATGCAATTAGGCCGCAGTCATTTGACTTCAAAAGAGAGACGATTCCGAAAGAGGTCGGGACTGTACATGTATTGTGGACAAGCTGGCCATGCTGTTCAAACCATGCCCTATATGTCCGGGAAACTGGCAGACCTAAGTCCTGTGGGAGGACTCTTCTTAGGTCTAACTGCACCCTCTCCTCCACTCTTTCTTTTCTGCGGGCCCTTGGAATTTCAGACCCTTGCCTTAGTGGACTCTGGGGCAGGGGGAAACTTCATTTTGAAATGTCTAGTGGAACACTTGCAGATCCCTACCACTATATGACGTCTCCATTACTGTTGTCCTCTATTCATGGAGAGCCTTTACCAGGAGAAGTGACTCTGCTTACAGAACCAGTAAGCTTACGTACCGGTATGCTTTATAAAGAGACTATTTCCTTCTTTGTGCTAGAGAAGGCCATGCACCCTTTGGTACTTGGATTACCGTGGCTGCAGAAACACATGCCACAATTCAACTGGACCACGTTGGAGCTTTCACGTTGGGGTCCAGATTGTCATGGCAAATGCCTAATGGAAGTCTCTCCAATACCTTGCATGCTAACTACCCCATTGTTGCCTGAGTTTCCGCCTTAATATGCATCTTACCAAGATGTATTTTCAAAATAAGCTGCTGATGCGTTACCTCCTCATAGATCCTACGACTGTGCAATTAATTTAAAGCCAAATACGGAGCCAACCAAAGGAAAGGTCTACCCCCTCTCCGTGGTGGAGAATATGGCAATGCCAGTATACATCCAAGAGAATTTCCAGAAAGGCTTCATAAGACCCTCTAAGTGTCCTGCCAGCACAGGATTCTTTTTTGTGGGGAAAAAGGACGGAACACTATATCTGTGCATGGACTACAGAGGTCTGAATGAGATCATCATAAAAGACCGCTACACTCTACCTCTCATCTCAGAGCTATTTGACAGGTTACAGGGAGCCAAGATATTCTCCAAGCTTGACCTCAAAGGAGCATATAATTTAGTTCACATCCGAGCTGGCGATGAATGGAAGACGGCTTTTAATACTCGGAATGGACACTTTGAATACCTGGTGATGCCCTTCGGCTTGTGCAATGCCCCGGCTGTCTTCCAAAACTTGATGAACAACATTCTGCGTGATCTACTCTACAAATGTGTCATTGTCTACTTAGATGACATCTTGGTATTTTCTCAGGATCTGCAATCCCACCAAGATGATGTCAAAAGAGTTCTGCAGAGACTTCGCGAAAACCGCTTGTACGCCAAGTTGTCTAAATGTGAATTTCATAAAGAATCCGTACCCTTTTTAGGTTACATTGTCTCAAACAGTGGTTTCCAAATGGACCCTCAGAAGCTTGAGAGTATTCAACCCACAACCCACAGGCCTAAAAGCTCTGAGACGATTTTTGGGATTTACCAATTACTACCTGACCTTTATCAAAAATTACTCTTCATTGACTGTTCCATTAACAGCTATGACTAAGAAAGGAGCCAACACTGCCAATTGGTCTATGGAAGCTGTGACTGCATTCCAGAAGTTAAAAGATGCTTTTCAAAGCAAACCATGTCTTTCGTCATCCGGACCCTACTCGATCCTTCATCGTAGAAGTTGATGCCTCTGATGTAGGTGTAGGGGTCGTGCTAAGCCAGACCGGTGATTCGAAGATCTTATACACCTGTTCATTCTTTTCCTGACGCTTCTCGCCAGCGGAGAAGAACTACGGTATTGGGGATAAAGAACTGTTGGCAATAAAAATGGCATTCGAAGAATTGCGCCCTTGGCTTGAAGGTGCCCAACATCAGATTACTGTTTACACTGATCACAAAAATCTGGAGTACCTCCGTCACGCCCAGTGCCTCAACCATAGACAGGCGAAGTGGTCCCTGTTCTTCAACAGATTTGACTTTGTGCTGAAATACCGCCCTGGTGACAAGAATGTCAGAGCAGATGTCTTTTTGCGGATGACACTAAGATCTGCAACAGAGTGGACACGCCGGAAGGAGTGGAGAGAATGAGACGGGATCTAAGGAAACTGGAAGAGTGGTCGAAGACATGGCAGCTGAGATTCAATGCAAAGAAATGCAAAGTCATGCATATGGGGAGTGGAAATCCAAATGAAATGTATTCGATGGGGGGGGGGGGAAGGCTGATGTGCACGGAGCAGGAGAGGGACCTTGGGGTGATAGTATCTAATGATATGAAGTCTGCGAAACAATGCGACAAGGCGATAGCAAAAGCCAGAAGAATGCTGGGCTGCATAGAGAGAGGAATATCGAGTAAGAAAAGGGAAGTGATTATTCCCCTGTACAGGTCCTTGGTGAGGCCTCACCTGGAGTACTGTGTTCAGTTCTGGAGACCGTATCTTCAAAAAGACAAAGACAAGATGGAAGCGGTACAGAGAAGGGCGACCAGGAAGGTGGAGGATCTTCATCAGATGACGTACGAGGAGAGATTGAAGAATCTAAATATGTACACCCTGGAGGAGAGGAGGAGCAGAGGTGATATGATACAGACTTTCAGATACTTGAAAGGTTTTAATGATCCAAAGACAACGACAAACCTTTTCCGAAGGAAGAAAATCAGCAGAACCAGGGGTCACGATTTGAAGCTCCAGGGAGGAAGATTCAGAACCAATGTCAGGAAGTATTTCTTCACGGAGAGGGTGGTGGATGCCAGAACTGTGAGGGACTTCAAAGGGGCGTGGGATAAACACTGTGGATCCATAAAGTCAAGAGACCGCCAATGTAGAGTGGGTGGCTCACCAGAAAGATGGCTACTGCCCGGAGACAATACCCTTATTAAATAAACATACAGATGCTTACTGTGACTCCAACATCGCTCTAAGCTTCAACGGCAAGAGGAAATGTGGAAAAAAGGATTTGCTATCACAAAGAGGGGAGTAGCTGGCTTGTTACGGCGGTTACTACCCCAAACCAAATAAGCCTAATACTTCACTTTCCAAGCATATACAGCATAGTTCTCTGCTTCAACGGCAGGGGAGAAGAAAAGAGGGTTCGCACTCACAAAGCGGGGAGTAGCTGGCTTATTACGGCGGTTACTACCCCAAACCAAATGTGCCTGATACTTCGCTTTCGATGCATATCCAGCATGGCTCTCTGCTTCATGGCATGGGAGAGGCTGATACATCAAGCATTTCCAGCATAGCTCTCTGCTTCAACAGCAGGGGAATAAGAAAAGCTGAGGCTTCACGCATATCCAGAATAGTTTCAACTGCAGGGGAGAAGAAAAAAAAAAAAAAAAAAGGATTCGCACTCACAAAGCAGGGAGTAGCTGGCTTGTTACGGCGGTTACTACCCTAAACCAAAAGGGCCTGATACTTCACTTTCAATGCATAACCAGCATGGCTCTCCGCTTCAACGGCAGGAGAGAAGAAAAACAACCAATAGGGGCTGTATGACATAGTCTGGGTAAAGGGAATAAACATGGGTGTAGCTTGCTTATTGCAGCAGTTACTACCCCTACTACCCCTAACTAATCAAGCTAGGTATTTCACTTGGATGCAGCTCCATCACTGCTCTCTACATTAATGGTGGGGGTGGAAGGGAAATAGAACCAAGAGTTAAGAGAAAATGATAAGTATGAGAGAAAAAAATGTGTGAAGCTTGCTGGGCAGACTGGATGGGCCGTTTGGTCTTCTTCTGCCGTCATTTCTATGTTTCTATGTTTCTATGTTTCTTATCTCGCTCTTTTCTCTCAGAAGACGTACCTGATGAACCGCAGCATATTATTGACCCAAAGAGAGTGATTCTCACAGCTACACAACTGGTACCCCCGGGCAAGACCATTGTACCCTGCAATCTACGCAAGAAATTGCTAAGATGGGCTCATGATTTGAAACTGGCCGGACACCCTGGTGAATAGCGAACACTGGTCAAGCTACAAAAGTACTATTGGTGGCTCACCATGAAAGAAGATACTCTAGCTTATCTGGCATCTTGTGCCAATGGTGCCAGACAGAAACCTCTGCCTGGACGTCCTTGGGGCCTGCTTCAACCCCTGCCAGCACCGGACGAGCCCTGGACTCACATTGCAACAGATTTTGTGATGGACCTGCACTCTCCGGAGGTAACAACACCATCTGGGTTACAGTGGACTGATTCTCGAAGATGGCTCACTTCGTGGCCCTCCCTGGCTTGCCATCAACCATGGAACTTGCTAAGTTATTCCTCACTCACATCTTTCGCCTACACGGCATGCCTAAACACATTGTTTCCGACAGAGGAGCGCAATTTACAGAAATGTTCTGAAAGCCTTGTGTAAGAAGTTCGGCATCACACTTGACTTCACCTCTGCGTATCATCCTCAGTTGAATGGCCAAACAGAGAGAATGAATAGAACTCTCAAACAGTTCCTCCACGCCTATGTCGGTTCCTGACAGAAAGACTGGGCTGAACTGTTGCCCTGGGCTGAAATTGCCATCAATTCTCATCCAGCGTCATCTACTGGATCTACACCATTTGAAGTGGTCTATGGACGACAACCCTTACCAGCTTTACCACTTCCACTTTCTGTGTCGTCCCCGGCAGCTCAATCTACTGCCATAAACATCCAGCAGCTCTGGAGAAAGACTAAAGAGATGCTTCAAAAAGCAGGACAAAGAGCAAAGAAAGGCTATGATGCTCACAGCAGCAAGGCTCCTGAATTCCAGCCTGGTGACAAAGTTTGGCTGTCTACCAAACATCTGAGACTTAAGCTTCCATCTGCTCAGTTTGCTCCACGCTTCGTTGGACCCTTTCCTATTCTCCGATTGGGCTCTCTTACTTACAGTCTGAAACTTCCACCAGCCATGCGGATCCACAACGCATTCCATGTGTCACTACTGAAACCGCTTGTCCTTAGCAAGTTTTTCACCAAGACACCTGAACCATCTCCAGCTGATGCAGAAGAAGACATCGAATACAAGGTTGATGCCATCCTTGATGTTAGAAAGAGAGGCAGAAGAAAACTCTTGGGAACCTTTGGCTAATATCATGGACAAAGAGATGCTCCAACAATTTCATCGCTCGCATCCTCAAAAACCAAGACCAGGTAGGGGGTCTGGAGGGGGCCCTTTGAAGGGGGGTACTGTTGCATCCGTCAGTCTCAGATGGCTTCAACCTCTGTGCCTCACCTTTCTTCCTTCTCTCTTCTCAAGCCTTGGGAAGATGGCTGCGGCCGCGTCTTCATGCCGCTCTCTCCGGCATTCCCGGATTGGCAATGGCGACGGCGTTCGCCATGTTTCTCTTGAGGGTCTCCTAGGGTGCGCACGAGCACGCCACCCACATCTTTATTCACGTCATGGCGGGAACCTCTGGGGCGTCCCCTTCGAGTGACGTCATCCCAGCCGGATATTTAGCCTGCCCTGTATTTGCTAACAAACCGAGTTAGCAAGGATTGGAATGTCTCCGGTCTAAGCTGCTCTGCCACTGGAAGTCTTCGCTGTCCTTCGGAGTTTCTCTAACCTGGGTACCCGCTCCTCGGAGGCCCTCCTTCTTCTTTCATATACCTATCCTGGGATACCAGGTACTCGCTCCTCGAAGGCCTGCTCTCCCTATTTGGTGCTTGACACTCTACAACTTCTGCCTGACTGGAACTCTACCACAGCTTCAGCTTCAGTGAGTAACCCTCTCAGTCTTTCCTCAGCTTCAGCACTCATCTTTACATCCGGGACCTATTCCTGCACCGCCGCGCTGTATACCATCTACATGAATGTGAGACTGGTCTTCTCTGCTGAGAACTACTGGACTGTGTTTCTGGGTTCTATCCACTGCTGCCTGCTTCCCGGGCAGTGCCATCAGCTGCATAATAAACTCCACTTCTCTGTGTTGTCGTGTCTCGAGTCTAGCCTAGTACTGCGGTTCCTCATGGGGCTCCTCCCCGTGGGAGTGGCCATCACCGCAGTACCCAAGAATCCACTCCAACACCTCAAAACCATAACATCAGCAGTCTAACTTATCAGCCCCCAGCGAACTTGTTCCCCAGCCCCTGCTCCCCTCCTAGACCTCCACTCCCCAGCACCTTTAGTCCCAACCCTCTTTCCCCTCTCAGACCCACAACTCCCCAGCAGTCTTGCTTCCCTCTCCTCTCCTCTCCTATCCCAGACACCCCACTCCCAGCAGTCTTGCTCAACAGTTCCCCTTCCCCTGCCAGGTCTCTACTTCCCAGCAGTCTTGCTCCCCAGCCCCCTTTACCCTCCCTACTCCCCAGAAATCTTGTTCCACAGTCCCCTCTCCCCTCCCAGTCCCCAGCAGTCTTGTTCCCCCTCCCACACCTTCTCAACCACAATCCCCTCACTCACCGCTAGTGACCAGTGCATGATTTCAGTTCATGCTGCTCACCCCCATGGTGCTGCCATGATCCCCTCCCTGTTCCTAAACAATTGAAGGACTGTGGCCTTGCAGCGCAGGCTGCTTCCTCCCTCCCAGCTGCCGGACTCTGAACAACATCATCTGGTGCCACCAGCTGAAGAGAAAGAAGCAGCACTAACCACATAACTTCACTGGCCAAATCTAGGCCCTGCAATAACAGACCTCAATCTGTCCAGCCGATGCTCACCAATCCTCCCTCCAAACCCCACTCCTTCCTCTCTTCTAGCACCCAATCTCTGTTCCTAATTTGTCTCCTGAACCTCTGATGTCTGACTGGTAGCCCAGTGACCTCCATAGCCTGCCTTCCATCCACCAAGCCTCAGGAATCAGCGCTTACCTTGCCAGAGAGTCCACTCTCCATAAGCAGGAGGGATAGGACAGCTCATCTGACAACTTGTGACTCCTAGCAGTTTCACACAGCTGGGGGCCCCTTTATTGAGATATTTGAAAACTCCTGGAAGAGGATATGTGGTAGAATATATAGAGGATGCACTTTAAGGACTTTTTGTGCTTTTCCATGTATATTGATGGCTTCTGTTACCTTCTCTACACATGATGGGGCGAATGAGTGGAGGGGGGCACAGGAGAAGGGGTCAGTGTTACCTTTTTCTTTATTTTAACTTCCTTGATCATGTGTATTTCTTTTAATTTCCTTTATCATATTATGGGAACAATATTCAAACTACCCATCTTGATTTAAAGTCTGCATAGGCACTTTACCCGAGGTCTTTGCACCAGTTCAAAGGGAAAGCACATGCAGAGATGGAGGATACTGTGGGCTGGAGGGACTGAGGACGAAGGAAGGCAGGAGGAGGTGAGTGTTGCAGTCGGACACTGCTGCCGAGATAGTGGACCCTTGGGCCGGCCTACCTAGAGTGACAGGGTAGGCTGGGAGGCGGAGCCACAGGCAGGAGGTGTTCACCCGGGAACCAGGAGCCCCCCGAGAGGAGCCCGTAGGGCACTGGGACCTTGGGACTTGAAAATACAGGCAGAAAGTCCAGGGACTGAGAAAGGCTAGACCGAGACCAGAGCAAACAGGTGGGAGTGGAAGTCCAAAGGTACCCGGGAAGCAGAGGGCCGGCTGAAGACAGGGCAGTGGGCGGCAGCGGAGTCTGTAGCAAACCGGAGGCTGAAGCAGGCTGTAGGCTGAAGTGGAGTCGGTAGCAAACCGGAGGCTGAAGCAGGCTGTAGGCTGAAGCGGAGTCGGTAGCAAACCGGAGGCTGAAGCAGGCTGTAGGCTGAAGCGGAAGCAGGCCGGGGTCAGAGGCTGGCTGCAAGCTGAAGCGGAGTCGGAGGCAAACCGGAGTCGGAGGCAGGCAGCAGGCAGAAGAGGAGTCAGAGGCAAACCGGAGTCAGAGGCAGGCAGCAGGCAGAAGCGGAGTCAGAGGCAAACCGGAGTCAGAGGCAGGCAGCAGGCTGAAGCGGAGTCGGAAGCAGACCGGAGTCCAAAGCAGGAAACGAGGAGATCACCAGGAACGCAACTAAGAACAACTATGGAGTTGTGAACCTTGTTGCAAGGCGATGAGAGAGAGTTTGAGCGCCGGTTATATCGGGGCTTGGGCGTGACGTCAGCAGCACGGGCGGGGCCAGGCTTCCGGGAGTTGAGCGCTCAAGACGGGCGTCCTCGCAGGCACGTAATGGCGGCCGCCACGTGGAGTGAGAGAAGCCCCCGGGGTCCAGAGCGGGCGGAATGCAGCGATTCCTAAGGCGGAGGTAGGCAGGTTTGAGTCGTAGGTGGAGGGAAGCGGTGGCGACCGCAACAGTACCCCCCCCCTTTACGGCCCCTCTTGAGAGGACCAGGTTTCTCTGGGTGGTCACGGTGGAACTGCTGCAACAAGGACTTGTCCAGGATGTTGCGGCTAGGTTCCCAAGTGTTGTCCTCATCACCGCAACCTTCCCATGTGAGTAGATATTCTCACCTGCGGTTGTGGAAGCGAACGTCCAGGACCTCACGTACCTGGTAAGTGGGATCATCATCAATGGTAGTAGAAGAAGGATCCGGAGGTTTGCGGTGGTAGCGGGAGAGGACTACGGGCTTCAGCAAGGATACGTGGAAAACATTGTGGATTCGAAGGGAGGACGGCACCTCAGCCGATACAAAACTGACCCCACTCTTTCGGCAACCTGGAATGGCCCACAGAATCTGGGCGCAAATCTTCGTGAGGGGAGACGGAGACGGATGTTCTTAGTGCTAAGCCAGACCCGGACTCCTGGCTGGTAGGTAGGGGCTGGTCGTCGGTGGCGGTCAGCCGCCTGTTTGGCGGAAGAGGCTGAGCGGAGCAGTTTGTTCTGGGTCTTCTGCCACAAGGTCTATAGCTGGTGCGCCATCAACTGGGCGGCTGGAGAGGCGCTGGGGATAGCGAGTGGAAGTGGAGGTCTCAGCTGTTTCCCGTAGACTAGCTGGAATGGTGAGAGCCCGGTGGCTGTATGAGCTTGATTGTTATAGGCAAACTCGGCCCAGGGCAGTAGTTCCGACTAGTTGTCTTGCTTTTCATTGGTGAAGGCTCGAAGGTAAGTTTTCAGAGAACGATTCATTCGTTCGGACTGTCCGTACTCTGCAGGTGGAAAGCTGTAGAGAAGCTGAGCTTTACCTTGAAGCACTTGCAGAGAGCCCTCCAGTAGCGTGCAACAAACTGGGGTCCCCGGTCGGAAACGATGACGTGCGGGAGGCCGTGTAGCCTGAAAATATGCTGAGCAAAGCGGAGAGCTAGTTCGGGTGCAGAGGGTAACTTGGTCAATGGCACAAGATGCACCATCTTCGAGAAGCGGTCGACGGTAACCCAGATAACCGTTTGACCATGAGACGGGGGCAAGTCCACCATGAAGTCTGTAGCTAGATGGGTCCAGGGCTCTGTGGGGACGGGCAGAGGCTGTAGGAGACCGCACGGGGGTCCAGGACTGGGTTTTTGACGGGCACAGGTGGGACAGGAACCAACATAGGTGCGCACATCTTGTCGGATGTTGGGCCACCAGTAGAAGCGATTAAGGAGTTCCAGGGTTCTCTCGCATCCTGCATGTCCTCCAGTGAGGGAGTCATGAGCCCAGCGCAGCGTCCTTAACCGGTCTCGTCAGGGAACCACGGTCCTATCTTGTGAGAGGACCGTCAGGGCGGACAGGCGAACCTTACTAGGGTCGAGGATATATTGCGGAGGTTCTTGGTCCTCTTCGGTAAAGGAAGTCCGAGAGAGAGCATCAGCTCGGAGGTTCTTGGCCGCCGGGCGGTACTGTAAAATGAAATCAAAGCGACTGAAGAACAGGGCCCAGTGGGCTTGGCGAGGGTTAGTCGTTGAGCCTGGGACAGAAATTCTAAGTTTTTATGATCCGTATATACGGTGGTCGTGTGTCGGGCCCCCTCAAGCCATTTCCTCCATTCTTCAAAGGCGAGCTTAATCGCCAGGAGCTCCTTGTCGCCGATGGAGTAATTAATCTCGGCGGGGGAAAACATCCTGGAGAAGTAAGAACATGGCAGGAGCTGTCCGGAGTCAGAGTGTTGACCGAGGACCGCTCCGACAGCAATGCTGGAGGCGTCAACCTCGACGATGAAAGGTCTGGCGGGATCTGGATGACAGAGACAGGTGTCCGTGAGGAATGCCTCTTTCAAGTCAGTGAAAGCTGCAATTGCAGCATCAGGCCAGTTCTTGGTGTCGGCTCCCTTGCGGGTCAGGGCAGTAAGGGGAGCGACCCAATGCGAGTACTGTGGAATAAAATGTCTGTAAAAGTTAGCGAAGCCCAAGAATCTCTGGAGGGCCTTGAGCCCTTTCGGGTTGAGGCCACCTAGTTATGGCAGCTACTTTTTCGGGGTCCATTCGAAAATCTGTGGAGGAGATGATATAGCCGAGGAAGGGCAGGGCCTCAGCCTCGAAAACAAATTTTTCAAGCTTGGCGTACAAGTGATTGTCTCAGAGAGCCTGCAGGGCTTGTGCGACGTGGCGACGGTGAGTCTTCAGGGCCTTGGAAAAGATGAGCACGTCATCGAGATAGACAATGACATGCGAGTGGAGCATGTCACGTAGGACCTCGTTCATGAGGTTCTGGAAGACGGCTGGGACGTTGCAGAGTCCAAAGGGCATTACCAAGTACTCGTAATGCCCATCCCTGGTATTAAAGGCCGTCTTCCACTCATCCCCGGGGCGAATGGGGACGAGGTTATAGGCCCCTCGGAGGTCTAGCTTGGTGAAGATGCGTGCTCCCTGAAGGCGGTTCAAAAGCTCGGGGATCAAAGGAAGCGAGTACCGGTCTCGCTTGGTGATGGCGTTCAAGCCACGATAGTCTATACATGGACGGAGGGAGCCATCCTTTTTGGCCACGAAGAAGCAGCCAGCTCCAGCCGGCGAGCGATAAGGACGAATGAAGCCCTTGGCAAGGTTCTCAGTCACATACTGAGACATAGCAGTGGTTTCAGGCAAAGACAAAGGGTACACCCGGCCACGAGGAGGCGTGGTGCCCGGCAACAAGTCAATAGGGCAATCAAAAGGCCGGTGTTGAGGGAGTATTTCAGCCATCTGTTTGGAAAAGACGTCAGCAAAGTCTCGATATGGCTCGGGCAGCAGAAGCGAGGAGCAGAGGTGCAAGGCTTTCAGTGGACGTGGGAGACGTAAACAATGTTCAAAACAAAAGGGACTCCATTGGGTTAGCTGAAAGTTGTCCCACTGAATTACAGGCAAATGCTGTCGCAACCAAGGTAGTCCAAGAACCAGGGGGTGCACAGCTCGCTCCAGGACTAGCAGAGAGATCTCCTCGGAATGAAACAAGCCTGTCTGGAGAGTCAAGGGGGCTGTGGAGCAGGTGATGACCCCAGGGAGCAGGGTGCCCCAGATAGAGGAAATCCGCAGTGGGGGAACTTTCTGTAGCGTGGGGAGATTCAGCTGATTCACCAGGTCAGCCACAATGAAATTCCCCTCAGCACCAGAATCGATGAAAGCGCGGATCTGGAGTTCCCCACCGGGGTATTTCAGAGTCACTGGCAAGGTACATAGAGGAGCTGATCCTGTAGAGCCTAGGTGTAGCTCCTCGGTATAACCTAGGCACGGTCGTTTCCCAGACGTTCCGGGCAATTGGCGAGGAAGTGCCCCTTGCCTCCGCAGTAGAGACAGAGGCCCAGCAGGCGGCGCCTCCTCCTTCCTTCGGGAGTCAGTGGAGATCTACCCAATTGCATGGGTTCTCCACTGCTAACAGAGGCCGGGGGAGCCTTAGGAGCCGGGGTTCTGGAGGTAGTGGACGACTGTGGTGATGCCTTACGGTAGGAGCGGGTCTCCTTATCCCGCTGCTGAAGGCGACGATCCACCCTGCCAGCGATGTCTATCAAATCATTTAAGTCCTCCGGGAGGTCCTGGCCTGCTAACTCATCCTTGATGCGACTAGCAAGCCCCTCCAGGAAGATTCCCCTAAGGCAGTCATCTCGCCAGCCAACTTCCATGGCCAGCGTGCAAAAGTCTATGGTGTAATCGGCCACCGAGCGTGTCCCTTGCCTGAGGTGCAAGAGCTCCGAGGCCGCGGTGGTCTGGCGGGCAGGATCATCAAAAGCAAGGTGAAAGTTGAGGACAAATGCCTGCAGATTCTGTAGCAAGGGGTCCTAACGCTCCCTCATGGGTGAAGCCCAATCAAGGGCCTTTCCGTCCAGTAGCGAGAATATGTATGCTACTTTGACTGCGTCAGAAGAAAACTGTGCAGGAAGGAGGGCAAAACGCACGTAGCACTGATTTAAAAAGCCACGGCATGTCTTGATATCCCCGGCATACCGGGTCGGCGTGGGTAACTGAGTCACTGAAGCTGAACTGGGTGCTGGTGCCGGAGGCGGGGCTGGAGGCGGTTCCGGAGGAGAGGCCTCCAGGCGGGAGACCAGCTGTTCCACGGTAGCAGCAAGTGTGTTGATACAGTGCTGTTGCTGCTGGAGGCATTGTGCCATCCCTGGGATGGCCTGCAGGCTTGGGGCCTCCGCCGAGTCCATGGCCTTGCAAACTGTTGTAGTCGGACACTGCTGGCGAGATAGTGGACCCTTGGGCCGGCCTACCTAGAGTGACAGGGTAGGCCGGGAGGCGGAGCCACAGGCAGGAGGTGTTCACCCGGGAACCAGGAGCCCCCCAGGAGGAGCCCGTAGGGCACTGGGACCTTGGGACTTGGAAATACAGGCAGAAAGTCCAGGGACTGAGAAAGGCTAGACCAGGACCAGAGCAAACAGGTGGGAGTGGAAGTCCAAAGGTACCTGGGAAGCAGGGGACCGGCAGTACAGGGCCGAGGGCCGGCTGAAGACAGGGCAGCGGGCGGCAGCGGAGTCTGTAGCAAACCGGAGGCTGAAGCAGGCTGTAGGCTGAATCAGAGTCGGTAGCAAACCGGAGGCTGAAGCGGAGTCGGTAGCAAACCGGAGGCTGAAGCAGGCTGTAGGCTGAAGCGGAAGCAGGCCGGGGTCAGAGGCTGGCTGCAGGCTGAAGCGGAGTCGGAGGCAAACCGGAGTCAGAGGCAGGCAGCAGGCTGAAGCGGAGTCGGTAGCATACCGGAGTCAAAAGCAGGAAACGAGGAGATCACCAGGAACGCAACTAAGAACAACTATGGAGTTGTGAACCTCGTTGCAAGGCGATGAGAGAGAGTTTGAGCGCCGGTTATATCGGGGCTTGGGTGTGATGTCAGCAGCACGGGCGGGGCCAGGCTTCCGAGAGTTGAGCGCTCAAGACGGGCGTCCTCGCGTGCCGCAAGACTGACGAGAAGCAGGCACGTAATGGCGGCCGCCACGTGGAGTGAGAGAAGCCCCCGGGGTCCAGAGCGGGCGTTATGCGGCGATTCCTAAGGCGGAGGTAGGCAGGTTTGAGTCGTAGTTGGAGGGAAGCGGTGGCGACCGCAACAGTGAGAGAGAGGTGGAAGGCTGGGGGACTGGGATGGAATCAGGGAGGACTAGAAGGGAGAAAGTGGAGTCAGAGGTTGAGGCTTAGAGGGAGATATTTGATGTTCTAACTACTCTCCAATTCACTCAACTAGTCAACAACCCAACACACAAGGCAGGTCATACCCGCGACCTGATTTTCTCAAACGACAACTTTTTCTCAAATTCTTCCATCCACTACTCCCAAGTACCATGGTCAGACCACTACCTTCTACAGTGCAAAACCCACCCCACGGCAATCAAAAAGCTCGAAACCAACAACTCACTCTCACTTAAATACCGACCTCCATCCTCCCCCGACCTACTCCAACAGGAACTCGAAAAACATCTACCAAACATCGATCTCTCCAATATCCCCAACGCCACTCAATCCTGGCACCAAATAACAACACAAACAGCCAACTCCATAAACCCTGAAAGAACCAAAAAAATTAACTCAAGAACCCAAAACAACCCATGGTTCAATCCACTGCTAAAAGAGACCAAATCTAACCTTAGAAGGAAAGAGAAAGAATGGAGAAGAAACAAAGACCAGTTAACTCTTCAAAGATACCGAACCTACCTCGCCTACTACAAAAACCTAATAAACAAAGCAAAAAAAGAATATTACAGCAAAAAAATCCTAAACTCCACAAACAAACCCAAATCCCTCTTCAACATCGTAAACAATCTAATCACAGTGAACAATAATACCAACATATCTCAAAAAAACCTAAGCCAAGACCTCGCAATTTTCTTCAAGAACAAAATCAGAAAGATATCAGAAAAAATTACAAATACCTCCTCCTTTAATACAATCCCAAATCGCACAAACATTCCACCCTGGGACCATTTCGATCCGATATCAATCTCTGATACAGAGAAACTCATCAAAACTCTGAATCCAGCCAGACACGAGCTTGATACAATACCTACCCACACTCTAAAAGAAATCTCCCAAACAATTGCACCGACCATCTCTTCAATCATTAACAAATCTCTGGAAGAAGGTGCTCTTCCAACCAACCTAAAAGTAGCCACCATAAAACCAATATTAAAAAAAAAGAACCTCGACCCCTCAGACCTAAGTAACTACCGCCCAATCTCAAACCTCTCATTCCTCGCCAAGCTAACCGAGAAAGCCGCTCTTAAACAGCTGAACGACCACCTTGACGCAAAGAACATCCTGTACCCATCTCAACACGGCTTCAGAAAAAAAATAGTACAGAAACACTGCTCACCAACCTAACCAACACAATTTTACGAGGCTTCGACCACGATCAACGGTACATTCTCATCCTACTCGACCTTTCCGCTGCATTCGACACAGTCGAACACAGTAGCCTAATCACCAGGCTCTCCGAGATAGGCCTATCTGGAAAAACACTAAAATGGTTCTCCTCCTTCCTCCAAAACAGAACCTACAAGGTCAACCTAAACAACCACATCTCCGACCCCATCCCTCTTGATACTGGTGTACCACAAGGTTCCTCACTATCCGCCATCCTTTTTAACATCTACTTACTACCTCTCTGCCAACTTCTATCAAGCCTCTCCATCACCCACTTCCTATATGCTGACGACATCCAACTAATCATCCCTGTCTCAGCCTCCCTTGAAAACACTCTAAAAATCGCTGCCTCAACCATCAACCGAATCAAACTCCTACTTAAGCTCTGCATCAACACCGATAAAACTGAATGTATGCTGATCAAAAAAAACATCTCTGGCGATCACTTGACCCACCCCATCTTCATCGATAACACCCCCATCAAACTAAGAGAATTTGTCAAAGACCTTGGATTCTGGATCGACCCCCAACTCAATCTCAAGAAACATATCACCACTAAAACAAATGAAGGCTTCCACAAACTTTCCATCCTCAAACACCTCAAACCCTTACTCAACCACTCCGACTTCAGAACCATTCTCCAAGCCCTGATATTCTTTGGCATCGACTACTGCAACTCCCTCTTGTTAGGGCTACCAAAATCAGCCATACACCCACTGCAAATTGTCCAAAACTCCACTGCTCGAATTCTCACCGGCCTCAAAAGAACCGATCATATCACACCTGTACTGAAGGAACTACATTGGCTCCCCATTGAAAAAAGGATAGAGTACAAAACCCTGACAATCATTCACCACGCTGTCCACCACAACAACTCTGAATGCTTCGAATCCCTAATCCAAACTCACCAATCTCAACGATGCACTAGATCAACCAACAAATCTCAACTCGTAATCCCACCAGTCAGCGCAGCCAAATTATCCACCACAAGGAATAGAGCATTCTCAATAGCCGGACCCCACCTCTGGAACTCCCTCCCATCCAACCTCCGGACACAAAACAACACATCTATGTTCAAAAAACTACTCAAAACATGGCTCTTCAAACGAGCATACAAAGATGGGATTGGATAAGCCAACAAGTTTGACACCCACAGCACTTCCCCTACCTCCTCCACCTTGTCCTCTCCTCCATTTCCACACCCTGCCCCCACCTTGTATATTCTTCACTCTCCTCCTCTTGTTCCCTCCTAGCCCACCCCAACCCCCCCTGCTGACCTCTCTGATAGCACTGTATTTTCCAACACAGCCTTTTCATATTAAAATGTCTTTCTCGTCTAACCCCTCTCGAATATACTACATGTAAATACCCCTCGTTTAATATTATATGTTAAAGTTATCACTTGATTGTTTTTTTTGTTAAGCTACATGTTAGTTATCATTTGATTGTTCTCTGTATCTCGTTGTTTAAAATGTAAACTGGAGTGAAGGCCTTCACCAATACTTCGGTATAAAAAAACCTATAAATAAATAAAATAAATAAATATGAAAGGGATGAGAGAGAGATGGAGGAGTGGAAGAGCTTGAGAGGTAGAAACGGAGGATAAAAGATGCTGAGAGGGAGGAAAAGATGACTGGGAGGGGGCTCAGAGCCAGAGAAAGGGAGATAAAGATGTTGGATGCAATTCTCCATCCACACCAGTTCCCTCAGTCTCTTTTTCTTCCAAATTGAGACCTGATTCCTGAACTCCTTCACTCCAGCACCCCACTCCTCTCTTGAACTATAACAACACTCCTGGTTGAACCTCCTTATCTGCAAACATCTCTCATCTCAGTATCATCTCAAATCATTCTCTTCTTAGCAGCCCTGTTTATTTTTTTTTGGGGGGGAGGGGTTCAGTCTTATATCTCCCAAGCTTTGATGCCCTACAACCTTTATACAGAAAGTCTCATCACCCTCCATAGTCTTTGGCTTCTGAGTGCAGTGATATATGGAGATTGTGCTTGCTTATTCATTCATGTAGAAAAATAAAACATGTAATTAACCATATATTTATTGCTTTCCAGCTAAATTTAGAGCAAATTCGGATAAGAGGTAAACATTATCAAAACATGATTTTTATATTAATGTCTCTTTCTTCTAAGCTTTAGATTGTATCAGGCTAATGCAATATCGTGCGCTGAGCCTAGTGCATAGGTTAATGAATGTTTGGACGTGCATTTTGGAAGTGCGTTCATAAACCTGATTGCAATAAGGAGATCAGCACGTCCAAAATGTGCCTCCAGACTTGCACATAGCTAATAGCGCTCATCAGATGTAAATTCCATTAGCCATTACCCCACGATGCAAAAAAACCCCGTGCAGCCGAAGCACACTTTTTAACTTGTCAAATTTTATACCTGTTGGAGCAGGCTTAAAGTCTTCCCACATGTCAAGGACTCAACTTAAAAACAAAAAATGTGCTTTTCTGTGCTTCTACTTGATAGTATGATGCAAAAAATGTCTTGACATTAAAAAAAAAAAAATTTCAGCGCACACAATATACATCCTCAATATACACGCTCAGGAGCATGTATATTGTGTGTGCATATTGTGCCAGTAAATTAGCTGCTGGGAATAAAACAGACACTCATAAATTCAGCATCCGTTTTGGTAACATGCATACACAGGGCACTTTATTAATATATTCACTGCTTTACGTACTGCTGATTGGTCCATTCACTGTCACATGTCAATGAAAGGTTCAATCCCCTTTCTGAAGGCTGTCCGGAAATGGGATTGGTGCATCCCTTGCGCTCTGCATCGGATGCCCAGAGCAGCCTGGCCAGAGCTTCCTCCTCCATCCTCTGGCAGGGATGTTCCCATTTGGTTCTTTTCACTGACAAGGATGGGGGAGGAAGCACTGGCCAGGCTGCTCTGGGCACCCGATGCAGAGCGCAAGGGATGCACCAATTATCCATTGTGTGTCCTTTTAGCACGGCAGCTCATTTGCATATTGCATTGAGCACCCAGGAGACGTGGATGTGCACACGTTTAAAAATATGTGCGCCCATTTTGGATGCACGTTTTTACATGCATGATATTGCATTGGCCTGTGACAGATATTGTATTGCAAAGGTAAAGCAGAAGAATAGGGACCTGTTTGTTTGACATCTGAAGGAGGCAAATTAATAGAGAACTATTAAAGGAAAAAATAGTGCAATACCATGAAGCTAGTGGATAAAAGGAATCACAAAAGGAAGATCTTGCCAGGCAAAATTGATTGTTTTCTTTGATGAAATGACCACAGATCAAGGGGTACAGTAGATGTGGTCTATCTGGTTTTACTAAGACTTTTAACAATTTTCCACACAAAAGACTAGTGAGTGAGTTATGAGAGTTAGAACAAAAATTATAAACTAAGAGAGAAGTTGTTTAAGCACCAGAACAGTTATGGACCATGGTGTCCAATCTGGTGAAGGGAATGTGGCCAAGGTAATGCCCTAAGGATCAGTGCTCGCCCTGATCCTTCTCAGAGTCTTTACTATTGACATTGTGAAAGGCTTAGAATGGAAAAAGTGCCCATTTCCAGATGACTTGAAAATCTGCAGTAGTAGAAATGTCAGGGGGATAATTTTATTTAGTTATTTATCTATTTTAAAAATGTATAGACCACATTATCCCATGTCCAAAGCATCTTCCATTGAAAACATTCTTAAAATTACATGAACAACAAAAAAAATTACAATAAAAAGCAGCTGCTCTGAAGATTTATAGTTAAAGTGTAGGGTGACTTTTAAAAAACTGAAAGAATGGAACAGCTTAGTAACCCAGATAAATCCCATTCCCTGTATGTACCCGGATCAGTCCAGACTGTGGGTTGAGCCTCCTTTCCAGCAGGTGGAGACAGACTAAAACTTGAAGGATGCCCTATATCAGGACAGAGCCTATCCTCTAACCCTTCAGTATTCGTCTGTCTCCAGCAGGTGCAGCAGCTCACCCTTCGTTCTCTGCTTAGGCTAGTCAGCCTTTTCTTTTTTCTTCCTCTCGGATCAAGCAAGTATTTATTCTTATTTTCCTTAGTAGTATGGGACTTCTTCTTTAGTGATTTTTTCCTTTTCTTCTGTGTTTGACGGTTCCATCTCCCAGCTCTTGCCGGTCTCAGGGGGGCTTTGCCCCTTGTGCGCTGCATAACCTGAGTCCGTTCCTCTTCCAGGTGTGGGGACAGAGTCTCTCCGGGTCTCATCTCCCCCCCCTCTGGCTGCCGAGAGGGTTTAGAACCCGACTGCTGCGCTCAGTTAAAAAAAAAAAAAGTGAATAAATATTTAAAAGAGGAATTTCACTTATTATAAGTTGCAGGTATTCCCCTACCTCCAGCTTATTTGCAGCAGTAGACCCATATTTTTCTTCTTCGGGTCTCAGGAGGCTTGAACCAGCAGCCAGACAGGCAGGAGTTAGCAGGATTCTCCCCTGCTTCACTCCTGGCCTCCAGGCTGTCAATCAAATTGTTTCTCTGCAGGCTTTTTTTCCTCAGAGCGGCTCTCTCTTTGCCGCGGGCAGGCAGCCTGCCTCTTTTCTGCCAGCCCCCATCAAGTTTTTGCCGTGGGGATTTCTTCTGTGCCTCCCTGCCGGGTGGGGAAGGTCCCTCCTCGGCAGGGAAGGCAAATTTATCCCGGGGATCTCGTCCCCAGAGCTTGGCCAGGCCGTTCTCGGGTCGGGAAACCCGGGAACGGTGGCCATTTTGGATTTTTTATCGGCTCCGTTTTCGGAGCTCCCTGGGGCTGGGGGGCTGATTTTTTTGCAGCTACCCCCTATTTGAGCCCCCCAGCCCCCCAGGAAGGGTTTTTTGTCACCCCCTCGCCTCCCCCTTCCCCTCCCCCACCCGGGATTTTTGGGCTTGTTTTTTCTGTGTTTTTTCCCTCCTCCTCCTGCGTAAATTCCCTTTAGTGAGCATGCAGGAGGAGGTGGCAGGTCCCCCCCTTGCCTCCCCCTGGGACAAATCAATGTAAAATTAATTAATTAATTGATTAATTAAATCGGTAATTCGTAATCGATTTAAACAAAAATGTCCCCACTCCGTGCCGTTCATAGTTCGGCCGGCTGCGGAGCCCCCGGGGTCCCTTAGGCACGGGTGGTCCCGGAGGTGCCCCCTCCCTGCCCCCCCGATGGATCCCAGTACTCCCGGATCCTATAGACAACACGGTTGCGTTAGCTAATCTTCCTGGTGCCGCCTCTTGCTTACGGATATGGCCCCGGTCCTGGCGGGATCCTGGTTTTGGCAAGCGCCTTCTCCTTCCTTCCACGCCCAAACAGTTGCGCCTGCGGCTTTCGCAGGCTCCACGGTCGGGCCGTGCCCTGAATGAGCTTCCCCTCCCGGTGGCATGCTTTGTTTAAAAAAAAAAAAAAAAAAGGAAACCCCATAATCACTCCGTGGACTCCTTCTGCGGTCGCGTTTCAGGAGGGTTTTTCCCTGTTTTCAAGCAGCCTCGGTATGCCTGCTCGAGGCTCCTTTGATGCGCTCTCTGATGTTTTAGTGCCGGGGATATGTTCCACTATTTGCTGCAGTTCCTGCTGTGGGCAGGTCTCACATGGGGTCATCGGCAAATTTCCTCTGCGCCCGGGACCTCCTGTGGCCAGAGGCTGCGCATTCGACCCTTCTCCACCTCCAGCCGGAAGCGATTGCCTCGGAGATGTTCGCCACATGGCTCCTCAAGCTGCGCCACTGGTCGGCCGCTCCGGCCTCCTCAGCCCAGTGGGGTACGTTGCCATTCAGAGGTAATCTGTTCCTTGTCCAGGACCTTGAGAGACTAGGGATTCCTTAGGGGACGGTAGGGGCCATCAGCTCCCGGTGGCCCGTCCGTAACCATCCTGGTCCTTTATACCCTCTAGTCCACGCTTTCGGGGCCAGAGTCGGTATACCCCACGTGGGCATGGTGACTCCTCAGGGGGGTTTGTCCTTTGTGATCACAGTTTTTGTCGCAGCATTCTTGTGGGTGCCATCACTCTCGCGAGGGTTAGCCCACACGCTCAATCCTTATGCCTGCACATACTCCGGAGTATCTTTGCCTCATTCTTCGGTCCCCTTTTGAGGCGGTTGCCTTTCCCTCTTCTCCGCGGACTGGGTCCGGCTCCGGTCGGACCAAGGGGTCCTCGACGTTCTCAAACATGGGTACGTCTTCGCCTTCCTCGAGTTTGGCGGGATCTTTTTTCCCGTTTCCCCGGGTGGTCGGTCCCTGCGGCATACGGTGGAGCAAACCCCCGCCAAGCTCCTGTGTCTGGGCGCGGAGGCCCCGGTCCCAGCCAACGTACTTGCCGCAGGCCACTATCCTATTTTCTTTGTTCACTCTTAGACCTCACAAGAGTCCCCGGGCTCTCTGTTCCCGCTTCTCCGCATGCACACCCTGTGAGCATACTTGTGCCGTCCTGCCCCGGGGCATTCCTCGCCCCACTCGTTTCTCACAGTGGCATATTCCATTTTCCGTTTCATCGTGGCTGCCATAGTCTCTTCGCGCTCGCGTCCTCCGCCGGGACTTCGAGTTCTGGGCGCTTCCCTTTGGACTCGCGATGGAACCTTGCATCTTCACCAATGTCTAGGTGTTGATGGCAGGACTCCTCATCTACTCTTATCTAGGCATCTGGCGCGCCAGGGCCAAGGCGGAGGTTCTTTGTCGGCGGTCGATGTATCACTTGCTAGCTCTCTTTGCGTCCCTGGGGTGGATACTGTATTTCTCTTAGAGCAATCTTCAGCCCTTCCCGGAGTTAGAGTACTTGAGAATCCACTTCGACACCCGGGTAGGCAAGGTCTTCTTGCCTCGTGCGCGGGCCCTCAAGTTGTTCGGCCGGTTTCAGAGTCTGCCCTTGCTTCCTTCTTTGACGGCTTGTGCCTGCCTGCATATCTCGGGCTCCTCGGCTCCTACCCTTGACCTAGTCCCTTGGGCCCTTGCTCCAATATGACTGTTCTAAATAACTTTGCTGTCCCGTTGGCAGCCACTGGCAGAACAGTCTCACACAGTTCTCCTGTTCTTGGGCTCTACCGTCGCCGTCTTGCAGGGGTAGATTCCCCCATCTTCTTCTTTTGCTACCGGGCCTACCTCTCCAAGTTCCCCAGTGGACGATAGTGCCCACGGATGCTAGTCTTTCGGGCTGAGGCGTGGTCTGCCTCTCCCAGTATGCCCAGGGAACCTGGCCAGCGTCTCCGTCTCGCTGGCACATTACGGAGGCTCGGGCGATGTTCCTAGCTCTTCTGGAGTTTCTTCCTCTCATACGCGGCAAGGTGCTACGGGTCTTGCCCGACAACTCCACCACCGTGGCTTGCTTCCATCACCCAGGTGGCGCTCGCAGTCCGTGAGTGGCCCTGGACACCAGCCTTCTCTTCGCCTGGGCAAAGCGACACCTACAGTGCCCGGCGGCCTCCCACTCCGCGGGCTAGGGGAATGTTCAGGTTGCTTTCTCCGTCGTCAGTCGCTAGATCCCGGGGAGTGGGAATGCTTTGGCTGAACCATGGTTTTCTCATCGACAGGTGGTCCCCTCCCAAATGGGCCTCATGGCGACTCTTCTCAATACCATGGTAGATTGGTTCTTCCGCTGGAGGGACCACGGCTCGGCAGGCGTAGTTGCCTTGGCTCTCCCTTGGCCGGCGGTACGTCTTTTTCTACTTCCCGCCCCCCGTGGTCTCTGGTCGGGAAAGTTCTCAGATGGATAGTTCTCCACCTGTGTCCCATGGTTCTGGTAGCACCCGAGGGGCCGTTCAGGCCTTGGCTCGCAGTTTTTCTTAACCTAGCGATGGTCGGACCTCTACGGCTACGCCATCTTCCTCGGCTCTCTAGTCAGGGACCTGTATTTTTCGAACAGGCCGTTCACGCTTGTCTAGCACCCTGCCTTTTTGAACGGCGATGTCTCCGGTGCGAGGGTTTTTCGGAGGAGGCCGTCTTCGCCTTGCTTCGGGCCCGGAAACGGTCGACTCCCTGGCGTACGTGCGCATCTGGAACGTGCTTGAGTTTGTTTGTGCGAAGTCGGGTTTTTCGGCGTACTCCGCACCGATCTCGTTAGTCCTTTCTTCTCCAAGGCAGTCTCTCAGAGGGTCTTTCCTTCGCTCTCGGCGCGTACCAGTCAACCCCCTCAGCTCTCTCCTGGGTCGAGTGGCAGTTCGTCCCTGAGCGGCCACCCGTTTGCGATTTGGACTTTCAGGGGCGTCAGGCATCAACATCCACCTTCTCGCCCACTTGTCCATCGTAAAGTTTTCACTCGGTTGTTCGGACCCCTCTGTACAGCTCTGTTCGACCCTCTCCATCGCATCACCCTGCAGGCCCTTACGCTTAAGACTGTCTTCTGGTCTTATCTCCTCTGCTCGTCAGATCCAAGCGCTGTCCTGTCGGGAACCCTTTTTGCGATCTTCTGACTCCAGGGTAGCCCTCGTACGGGCCCTTCCTTTTTGGTGAACCTTTGTCTAACTTCTTTGTCCTTCGGTCGGCGGAACTCCCCGCATTTCTCCTGTGTCTGGTGACGGTCCCCGTTATCTTGATGCCATACGGGTCTCAGTTACCTCGCTTCCATACGAGTTCTCTTGCTCTATTTCCTGGTCCCCAATGGCCTTCGTGCATCGGTCCATCTTCCTGTTCCCTAGAGTGGGTCCAATCGGGGAAAGCCGGCTTCTGAGTCCACTATAGCGCGCTAGTTGCAGGAAGTGATCTCTTCGGTTGTTCTTTGTCATGGCCTGGCGGTTCCCCGAGGGTCTTCCGACTCATTCTTTGCGTTCCTGAGCTCCTTCTTGGGCGAACATTCTTTGTTCTCTCCAAGGGCGATTTATGCAGTTCATACTTGGGCGTCCTTATCTCTTTTTGCTCGACACTATCGCCTGGATGTGTAAGCTCTGCTTCGGTTCTTTTGGGCTACCAGTGCTTCGAGCGGGACTGTCTTGATCCCACCCGTTTTAGGGAAGCTTTGGTACATCCCACAGTCTGGACTGATCCGCGTACGTACAGGGAAAGGAAAATTAGTTCTTACCTGTTAATTTTCATTCCTGTAGTACTACGGATCAGTCCAGACACCCTTCCCTGTTTGTCTATTTCTGTCCTCTCGAAGCAGTTTTTTCTTGCAGATCTTCAGAGTCTATCTCAATTTTGTACAAAAATACTGAGCAAAAACACCGGAAGCCTTGGTTGTTCTCATGCCAAGAATATGCAAGAGTGGGTAGTTACACCATGTTCCTTACATTTTTCTACAGTTGCTCCATTGAGCTTTATGGTTACTTGCTTGATCCTACTTTGGTTTTCTTGTTTTCTGCTTTGACATACGTTATACTGAAGGGTTAGAGGATAGGCTCTGTCCTGATATAGGGCATCCTTCAAGTTTTAGTCTGTCTCCACCTGCTGGAAAGGAGGCTCAACCCACAGTCTGGACTGATCCGAGGTACTACAGGAACGAAAATTAACAGGTAAGAACTAATTTTCCTTTGAAAATTGACTTCTAACTTTTCAGCCATAGAAACTATAAATAATTCTTCATTTTTTCTTTTTTTTTTACAGATTTGGAAATAAAATTGGAAAGGTAAATGGATCTGTCACATTGCTTAAAGTAATTTTTCCGTCCCATGTTCTGCACCAATCATGGGGCCTTCACCTGCTGCTTCTATCACACGAGCTGCGGAGGGATGCATGCGTGGTGTGTGATGTCATCTCTCAGGGACCATCGAGATCACTGAGGATGCGTGAAGTCACCCGTATAACCTCCATCCCAGTTTGTTCATTCTCATTCTTTTCAGCAGGAGGGAACTTGAGCTCTTCTCGGGCTGGAGGTTTGGAGAACTGGCTCTGGGATGATTCACTTTACCATGCCATTAGATCAGAGGGATTTAGGACCGCTTCCATTCTGGGGAAATCACAGATTTTGCCACAGTTCCTGAAAAAGAAAATATCCACTTCAGCATTTCTTTAAAATGCAGTAATTGCTGGCAAACTCTGCCTTTGATTTTGTCACATCTGCAAATTCTTCTCCAGTCCACAGTAGATTTTGTTGCAAATTGCATCATTATTTGGAGTAAACTATGATCCACAGGTTATATGGATATTCCAAAAATAAAGTGGGTTACAAACGTATAATGAAAAGAAATATTCCTAAACCAAATTTTTATGTCTTTATTTTGTTAGCCCCTTCCTTCCCTTAACGGTCTCTTTTGACCCACACCTCCTCCCCAGATGGTCTTGCCAGGCAGCACAGGAAACAACCCTCACTCCAAGGTGCATCCTCAGCAGTGCTGATTGATTGGTCGGGGCCATCTTCCCTTCCTCTCTGGTCCTCAGTACGGCACTGCCCTGCTGGCTGGGTGATCTGAATATGAACCCTTGTGCTGTGGCCTGAGCCATGAGCCAGATTTTATTGGATTTACACATTCTTACTGGTGATTTAAATACCAAGATACCTGGAAAAGATTCCCCTACCCCGGGCTGAGAGACTGAAGGGCTTTGTAGGGAGGATGCTAGACTTTTTATGTACTTATGCCAGTCTTATCCTAACCATCTTCTAAATGATTTTTCCCCTAAGAAAAGAACAAGAAATGGAAGCCCTCACTTTGGAGCTCCAAAATAATTTGGACAATTGGGTGAGTGCCCTGTCAAAAATCTTGATCTTTTAAAATATGTAGAGTTCTTCTGGCTTAATTTTAAGGGCTTGATATTCAAAAGCCCCAGGGAAATACATGAAGCCATGTTAGCCCTCAAACATGAGTTATATTGCATATATCACGTGATATTGCTGAGGTAGAGCACTAATGCTGCGATATTGCATGATATACATGATATTTTGCATTTGTCTCGGCTGTGTGGCTGAGGTCCGATCCCTGGACCTTGCCCAGTCACAAAGCTGGATCAAGGTCATGTTAGTGCCATTATGGAAAATGGCACCGACTGGGTGGGGTGCTAGGGGACATCCCGGCCCAGACGAGGGATTCACTACCTAATTTGAAGGTTTGGGGAGTGCAGGAGGAGGGTAGGGGTGGGGGATGGTGCTGCAAGGTGGGGTCGAGTAGTGGGGTAATGGTCAGGGCCATCATTTATTTTATTTGGCTTTCGGTGGCTGGGTATAGGGAGGGAGGACCAGGAACCTGTTTGACTTAGAGAGGTGGGGGTGGGTATGGGAAGGGGGTCGGGACCCTATATTTTATGGTTGACTTGGGGATGGGGGTGGAGGGGCCTGTATTTATTTATTTATCTATTTATTTATTTATTTTAAACTTTTTTTTATACCAACATTCATGTGCAAAAGAACATATCAGATCGGTTTACAGCGAAACGAGAAACAGCATTAAACGAATGCATTACATCGAACAAGGGATAATGGAACTGGTATCAAAGGGTACAAATAACATAATTTAAGGGTACAAATAACAAAAAATTAAAGCTAAACTTAGGTAGGACGCCATGTCAGGATCAGGAGACCAGAACGCGAAAACTGAGATTTGGTCTGGATACAGATGTGTCTATAAGGATGTGATTTGGTCTGGATACAGATGTGTCTATAAGGATGTGATTTGGTCTGGATACAGATGTGTCTATAAGGATGTGATTTGGTCTGGATACAGATGTGTCTATAAGGATGTGATTTGGTCTGGATACAGATGTGTCTATAAGGATGTGATTTGGTCTGGATACAGATGTGTCTATAAGGAAGGATGGGTCGATTGAAGATTAAGTAAAGGCTTGACTGAAGAGCCAAGTTTTGAGTCTGTATCATTTGAGTCTGTATCATTGCCGCACGGCAGTATTTTTACTTTTTTGACCATTTAGGGGGTTTGGGCCCCCTCTTGTGGAAGACCTGGCTTGAGACGGGGGTCAGCACTGACTCCCACTCAACCTCCCAGTTTATCCACCATTTTTCTGGGGCGGGGGGGGGGGGGGGGGCAGTGGCTGTTTAAGGTGATTGTGGTCCCATGAGGTTGAGGCCACCTTTGTGTTAAAGGGACGCTCACCACATTCTTTTGTCCGGTGGTATTTGGACGTGAGACAAAAGAACGTGCCATACAGCCATAATGTTTTTTCGGAGAAGGGGCCCCCACTATCACGGTGACCCCCCTCCTTGATAAAACATTGTGACTTAGTGGCTCTAGGCCTACGTTACATAAATAAGACTGATCTAGCTAACATACATGGGATATTCAACGGCATGGCTATGACACCGAATATACCCAAATAAGTTTAAACTTAACTTGATAAGTTTTATCCGGCTAATTTTAGACCTACTATTCAGCTGCAGCCACTTGGCAAAATAAATCCTTACTTATCCAGCTAAGTAGTGCTGAATATCACCTGTCAAGTCTTTGACCCTTATAGAGTCAAATTTTCCTTCTTTCTTGGTTAATTGTAAACCGGTGTGATGTTTTCTACGGACATCGGTATAATAAAGTTCATAAATAAACAAATAAAAATAAAGATGAGTGATGCTATTTTTTCATTTCTTTTTCTAGCAGGATAGCATGGCATTTTTTGATCGGAAATGTAAGTATTTACATTTTTTTCCACCTTTTATTGTAATCTAAAAATGCCTCATGCGAATTCAACAAAATTACACAACAGCACATAAAACAAAGTTAAACCAAAATAAAACAAAAGAGTATTCCTAAAAGCACAGACACACGAGAATGAGGGCAGTAGCATCACTAGACAGAAGTGCATAGGGACAAGAGGGAGATGAAGTAGGAATAGGGGGCAAGCCAAAGTGACATGACATTTCTATACATCAGGCCCACTCCCTGCAGCACGACCACCCCTCAATTCCTGCATGCAGCGGCGGTGTGCACATTTCTGTACCATGGCCATGTATGCAACTAGGGCCATAGCAAGGTATTTGGGAACACAAGACAAACTCTCAGTTTGGTGATCCCCCTTTATCATCTCTGTGAGTTGTAAAAGAAATCTAAATGCCACGCAGAGGCCTCAGGCAGGAGAGAGAGGGACAGGAAGGTGACCTCAGTCCTGTCCTCTTAACATCTGCATCAGTGATCTCCACACACTAATGGAGAGATTCTCTGCCCTAGGACTGAATCTAAATTACTCAGAGATAGTAACACAACAGAGGAGAGCGGATAAAGACCAATTGGCCCATTGAGACTGCCCAGTTCTTCCTGACACACTGCTAAGTGTATATCCCAGCTGCTGTTGAAGCTTGACTGCTTGTAGGGTATCGCTCCTTAAACAATCTGGTAATTCCAGGGAAAGTCTTCAATTGCCAGCAGGGTGGGAAATTTAATTGAGCTCTTGAAGCCTGTTAAATTTACAGCACATTTACAAAGGGAAAAAATGGAATCAGTCTGTGATGTTTGCCTTTGAAGATCAGTATCTGCAATATCGTGCACTGATAGAATCCATATACTCTGGACCTGCTATTTCTATGGGCAGACAAGTGGGGACAAAATAGCATGGAAGCAATGGAAATCACCTGTATGTCTGCTGTGTTACACCCATTAGCTACCTGCGCCCAGGAAAGACTCTTTCTTTTTTTCATAATTAACTGTTTATTGAGAAAAACAAGTAGCAACACTATCACTTTTACAACCTTCACACATAAGCTCTGAAATACAGTAATATGTGAGCATAATGCAAACAATAAAAATCTTTACAGCCAACAAGCAAAAAAGGAATGGCTGTGTTCTTTAAACCCAGAACCCTTCAAACCCCCCCCGGTCATACTCAGTGTAAAGACATCAGGTAAGACAGTGTCCAGATGAAGAATGATTGCGGATAAGGCACAGAGAGAAGAATACTAGCGAACAGTACAGGAAACCATGGGCAAAAGCTTAGATAACTAGCAACTTGGAGTTGAAAGCCTGTATATCCTCTCATTTCCCAACACTCATCGTGAACTTGAGCTTCCACCGTAAGTAGGGATACCGTATCCTCTCAAAACTAGTTAGCCTGTCATTTCTTATATTTGTTAATTTCCCCGTATAACAAACTCTGTCAATTCTGGAACATACATCTAGTAAGGAAGAAACTGAGGACTTCTGCCACCAGAACGCAATCTCACATCTGGTAGTAGTGAAAACCTGCTGTACCCAACATTGGAAAGACTTATCTCCCACAGCTCTTGCTATGCACAGTAAGCAGATTTTGGGATCTCTGGGGACTGTGAAACCAATTAATGTGTAAATAAAGTGGAGCACGGCCTCCCATAACTTAATTACTTCCGGACAGGACCACCACAAATGAAAAAACATACCCTGGGCTCCCCAGCCCTTCCAACACCTATCATTAGATCCATGAGACATCTGACTCAACTGAGCTGGAGTCAAATACCAACAATATAATACCTTGTACCCATTCTCCTTTATTAGGGAGGAGACCGAGCCCCTGCTAATAGCTAGGAAACATTGATCCCACTCCTCAGCTCCAAGGGCACCCTCCAGGTCTCTCTCCCATGCAAGCTGGAACGCCATTTTCCCCTGGGATTCCTGATTGATTAGGGCATAGATCTTAGATATGGGCTTGGTAGGCTTCTCAGCTCAAACACAATAATGTTTAAAAAGAGATCGGCTCATTATAAGCTCCTGACCGACCCTCGCTGAGGTAAAGAAATGAATAAGCTGGTTATAGGCAAATCCGTCTACTGTAGAAACCGGGTAATATTGTTGTAATGTATTAAATAGGAGGCAATTTGGCCCATCCCATATCTGCTCCCATTAAACAAACCCTTCTCCACCGCTCTATCTCCGCAGGTTCCGTCAAAAGTTAGGTGAAACAACTGTTTATCACCCACTAGTTTCAATCTCCATCTTCCCCATAATTTTAAAATCAAACTGGAAAAGGGGGAAAGCCCAATAAGACACATCTTACCCCGTTGCCAGGCCCTAATATGCAAAGGTGGATCACCCTCTCCCCATTGAGCTAACCGGACCAAGGCTTTAGCTCTCTGCTTGTATGCAAGTGAACTAAAGCACTCAATTGAGATGCAGCAAAATGTCAGGCCAAATTTGGGACCTGGAGTCCCCCTCTAAGTTTATTGTGAAAGAGAACAGCCTTAGAAACCCTAGGTGGTCGACGTTTCCAAATAAATCTAAGAAGTTTACTCTGCCATAGCATTAGAATGGAGTCAGGATCGGGGGTGATCTTTAGCAGGTGACCAAGATGGACATGTGAGATTGGAGTTCTTCCCCACTGAACTTTAAAAACTATAATCTAGCCCCTAAACACTAGTTTTGGCTGTTCCAATACATGACTAAGGCAGCAAAAGACTCCACCATGATAACTAAGCAGAAAACTGCTGATCTGAAGCAGTTTTCTTTCAGCAACCACGTGACAGAAATCCTGGAACATGAGAGCGGGCAGGCCATTCAGGCCCAGGACAACGTGATTGAAGCAGGAGTAAAAGATGGCGCCGGCGGCTTCATTGCAATTACCCCACTGACAATCTCTTCTAGCCCGATAACGAGAGAAGAGATACGAGAGTGGTTCATAGAGCTGCGCTCCGACATGAAGCAATACAAGACTGAACTACTGGTATCCATATCTGAGGTATGGGAAGACCTCGCGATGCTAGGTCACCGGGTCAATGAAGTGAGAACACAAATAGAGGGCCATGATGAAGCATTAAATACTTTAGCTGCTCAGCATAAAATCCTTACCGGAGAGATTTTGTCTCTGTCAGATAAATTAGAGGACCTGGAATACCGCACGAGACGGTGTAATCTCCGAATAATAGGAGTACCCGACTATCCTGACGTGGCCACAAAACTCTGCCAGTTTATTATAGCAGGAGGCAATGCTACTGTGAGGGAAAATGAATCTGCACCGCAGGATATCACCATAGACTGCGCACATTTTGCTTTGGGTCCCAGATCCAGGACACGACCGCAGGACATTATCCTCTGCCTGAATAGTTTCACTCAGAAGACTCAAATTCTAGAAGCAGCCTGGAAACAGGTTAATTGGACCTGGGAAGGCCACATTATAAATATTTACCAGGATTTGGCACCATCAACACTGAGGAAAAGATTTGAGTTTAGAGAGGCGACTTCTCTCCTCAGAGCAGAGGGAATTCAATATCGCTGTACTTTTCCATTCGGCCTTCAATTTACATTTCAGGGAACTTCACCCTGGATAAAGACTCTTGAAGTGGCGGCAAATGTTTTCAATGCTTTGGATATTAAGATTAACTTTACTATACCCAAAATGGTGCCTCACCAACAGAAATTAGACACTTTGCCACGCTAGCATAGAGCAGGTAAAGATGTTGTTAGGATTCATGGGTTTGTGAGCCCTTAGCCCGAGGTGAGTGTTGTTATAGTCTGAGAGGAGGAGCCCCACAGATCCTCCCCATCAGGAGGCGTGGTTAGCAATAGTAGAATACACAACTGTAGTATAGCGTGGTAACAGATGACGTAGGGGCTGCCCCGAGGAGCGGGGAAGCGCAGAGTCAGTTCTTGCCGCAGTGATATAGGCTACCCGGAGTTTGGAGAGCAGGAGCAAAGACACGAGTAGAGGTGTAGACGCTGCCCTGAGAAGCAGGAAATGCAAAGCAAGTTGCTGGCATCGAGACAAAGACACTGCCCCGGGGAGAGGGGAAGTACAGAGCCAGTTGCTGGTGGAGGGACGTAGGCACAACCCTGAGGAGTGAGGAAATGCAAAGCAAGAGTCTCTGAAAGTAGCTCCAGGACAGCTCCGAGGAGCGGGAAGGCCAACAGGCAGGACCTCTGGAGAGGCGCAGGGACTACCCCGAGGAGTGGGGAGGTCCAGAGACAAGTCTCCCGAGAAGCGCGCACAGGCCCCTGTGGAGCGGGTACCCGAGCCAGAGTCCAGGAACCGAGGGAGAGATCCGAGCAGGTACAGAAGTCTGGGCAGACAGGAACAAGCACCAGTAGTGAAGGAACTCCTTGCCAAGTCGATTAGTGCAAGCCCAAGGTGGTGCTTATGAATCCTGGCTGGTGATGTCATCAATAGGAGATGCCCCTGAGGTTCCCGCCATAGCGTCCTTAAAGGTAGGCTTGGTGGTGCACGCGCCTTGAAAGACCCGGAAGAGACATGGAGGTCGGCAGCATCCCAACCACCATGAGAAGTCCTGGAAGATAGGCGGCATGTGTCGGGAGTAGCTAGTCACAGCCGCGATTTTACCCGGAGAGGAGAGCAGGGCCACACATGATGTGAGTTGGGTCGGCCGCGGCCGCCTGCGGCTAACGTTCATAACACATGGCCACCATCTATGTCGCCATTCTGAGAATTAGGGAGCTACCATGTCAGATCAAGGATGAACTTTGCTACAGACTTTGATATGGTAAATTGATGGCAGTCTGGAGCGCTGTTTTATAGAAGCCTCGAGTCACTGCAACTTTCAACTTAACCAATAATTTCAACCCTGGCTGTTAAGTTTGGGAAACTGAATGTTATCATTATGTAACACATAATTTTGGTATGTTTGGTATTCCGTGAGGGGAGGTATGATGGGGGTATTCCCTCTTGGTACGCTGGCAACACCCCCCAGGCTAGAAGGGATCGCTTTGGTGGTTGGGTGGTTCAAAATAAGGGGGATGGAGTGAGTAAAGAGGGGTAACGGTTTGTAAGCAGATGGGGGATTTATTAATATCTATGCTTTATGAAAGACCAAGAAATATTCAAGGATCTACTAGAAGGGGGGCAGATAGAGCTGAAGTGTTTACTATTCTGTACATTCTTTTCATATAAATGGCAGAATGAATATTTTCCATAAACGTTAAAGGAAACCACTATCGCAAATGCCACTTGTTAGCTCGAGAATTAACAACCTACAGGATAGCGATAGCAACGATCCAGAAAATGCACTTGCGCAAGCGCCACAAGCAGTTATTATCCTTACACAATTACCCTCATATGTTTTTGGCAGCAAGCACCAAAGAAACAAAGAAATCAAGATACCCACTCCTGCATACAAGCTCTGTGGTTCATGAGGTACTCTTTCAGATTGCTGACACCCAAGGCCTTTATCTGCTATTAGTATTAAGCCTAGGGAGGAATATTTTCACTCTGGTCTCCATTTATGCCCCCAATTCCATTCAAGGGATGTTATTTGAGAAACTGGCTACCCTTTTGGAAACACCATGCAGAAGGATTGGTGATTATTGGTGGCGATTTTAACCTATCCAGGAATATAATACTGGATAATTCATCCTCCAGTGCGAGTGGCTCAAAAAATGCACGGATATCTCTGATGGATCTTCTAAATATTTGGAGCTTAGTAGATATTTGGCGACAGAGGAATCACACATCCCGTTGCTATACCTTGTATTCAACCCCTCATAAATCTTACTCTTGCCTTGATTTCTTTTTAATTCACAGGAACATTCAAAATAGAGTAATGGGAGTGAATATGGGCAATGCAAATTGGTTGGATCATGCACCAGTATGGTTCGATCTACAAATTCTAGATGCAACCCCTGGCCAGCAACAAATTCTAGATGCAACCCCTGGAGCCTCATTCAGATCTGAATGAGGATCTCCTAAAAGATACAACATTTGTTAAGCAAATTGCAGATGCTCTCCTTGACTATTTTCAGCATCACATAAATACAGACTCCTCTTTCAGTACAGTATGGGAATGCTCAAAGGCTGTGGGCAGAGGCTTGATTATCTCCCAGGCGTCCTATTGTAAAAAAGGAAAAAGAAAATTGCAGGCAAGGTCTCCTACTAACCATCTCGAAGCATATGATCTCTCAATTGCCAAATGATCTTAAACATCTTACCGCTGCTAGGTCAAAATTACAGACCCTGGATAATGAGGCTATTGCTTATTCGCTAGAGATATCTAAGCAAATCTATTTCAAAGGGGGGAATAAGGCAGGACATTACCTGGCAAGGCGATTGAAAACAATTATGGCCCAGTCCTCCATAGGCGAAATTAAGAGCTCAAAAGGTGAAATGTTTACCACCTCGGAGGGTATTCTATGCCTCACTATACAGTACTGATGAGAGCATACAGGATGGGGACATAGATTTATATCTAGACACCATCACATTACCCACACTCTCAGATGAACAACAAAGTCTATTAGATAGCCCTATCAAGGAATCTGAAGTTCTACAAGCCATTCAGTCACTTAAATCAGGGAAATCCCCGGGTTTGGATGGAATATCCAGTAGCTACTATAAAATCCTCTCTCATATACTTGTAACCCCACTAACAAATATGTTTAACTTTCTTAGAGAGGAGAGTTCACTAGCGAAGCACTCTAACATGGCGGGGATTACGGTCATCGTGAAACCAGGCAGAGACCCGGCTGTATGTGGCTCTTATTGCCATATATCTCTGATTAATCTGGATCTAAAGCTGTTAGCAAGGGTATTGACAGCTAAGAAAATAGAGTCGGTCCCACTGGCCCAAAAGAGAAGAATTTGGCTATGCCCATCATCTAGGCAGGAGTGCAAACAGAAGCCAACTGTGCCCTTCATTGACCATGGGCAATGTAGCATCTCCCACTCTTATCAAAGGTCTGCATGAAGAGATGCCTCTTCAACTCCCTTTAGGGTGTGGAAGCAGATGTGTAAGGGAGTTTACCATTTTTAAATACTTCATAGAAACATTCTTGTAGGCTTATGGCATCATCTTGACCAGCTTTATGGAAAAGAGCATCAAGCATCAGTCTTTAAGCTTGTGGAAGTCATACTGCTCACAAATGTAGGTCAACATTTTCCAATGCAGGTAACCATCTCTTGTGATTCCCAGAAACTCACAGATCTCTTCAATCCAGTTTTGGGATGGTGAAAACAGAAAGGCATGCAACAGAAGAGGAAATGAGGATTTTAAGGGGATGCCTTCTTCCCTATCCCAGAGCTACACAGGAGCTGAGGGTACCTTGGCACTATGGCTGGGCCATGTATCTCTCCCTCCTCATGTAATGGCCATGCTTGTGATGATTTATTTATTTATGTGTCTTATAAACCGTTATTCCATGTGAAAATCAATAGTTCATAATGGTGTACAGGTTTGACATTCAGAAATAAATCATGAGAACAGGTAGATGTATTCCCTTCCACCCCCTCCACCAATGCTCTCTGCATTGGTGGAGGGGTGGAAGGGAATTGGGGCCGGAGGGTGCTGGAAGCCAATAGTGACGGGGGAGGGGGAGAAAAAAAGGGGTGGGGGGGAAGATAAAAAAAAAAAAAAAATGGATAAACTGCGTAGCTTGCTGGGCAGACTGGATGGGCCGTTTGGTCTTCTTCTGCCGTCATTTCTATGTTTCTATGTTTCTAGTAAACTAGGGGAACATTTAGAGACAATGGGTGCATTTCAAAGGCAGAAGCATTTAGGAAAACATAATTGGGTTATAGAGGGGCTAGGGAAGGGGGGTAATGATCAGTATCTATTTCATTATCTGACCCATGGTGAACTGGAGGCTTCTGTCAGACACTAGGCATTTTTGATGATGCCCAAGAGAAACACTAATACTTGGTGAATAAGCACAACAAGCAATATCCAGAATTTTAATGGGTTCTTTCTATGACAGCTCATTCTCAGCAGAACTTACAGGCTGTTGGGTACATGGTGACTAGAGAATTGGTTCAAGGACATCTTTGCTGGATGTGGTTTATTGGATTTCAGCAAAGCTTTTGATACTTTCCTGCATAGAAGGTTCATTAATACATTTAGTAGCCAGGGAGTGGGTCTCAGGGCAATGAATTGCATTAAAAACTGGTTAGGTGACAAACAGCAGAGGATAGTGCTAGATACAAGTAATTCTGAGGAGAGAGAGGTGATTAGTGGAGGAACTCCAGGATCGGTCTTGAGGCTGGTTTTATTCAATATATTTGTAAGCAATATTGTGGAGGGAACAGAAGAAAAAATTTGCCTTTTTTTGGAGGACAAAAATATCTGCAGCTGAATGGACACCTCTGAGGGAATAGAAAGAGCGAGAAGTGATATAAGATTTACATTTACATTTATTACATGTTTAACTTTCTTAGAGAGGAGAGTTCACTAGCGGAGCACTCTAACATGGCGGGGATTACGGTCATCGTGAAACCAATCTTGATCTAATACTTAGGCCTAGGTGGTGAACAAAATAACATATACAATTTGAATCAGAAAACAATAAATAAAACAACATACAATTAAAATTAAAATAAAAGATTAAGATATATTACAATGGTGCAAAAATAAGAAATATTTGTTGTGATCCTGCCCGTGAGGAGCGTGGGCAGGCTCTTACCTTCTCACAGCCAGTCGGGCTGCTGATGCTGCTGCTGCTTCTTTCTCCCTGAATCAGCTGGGGCTGTCCCCGCAGCTGTTGCCATACGGCTGGCTCCTGCTTCTGCCTTCCTCCGACATTCTGCTGCGATCCCGGGACCTTTCAGCCAGCAGGGAGGCCATCCTTGCTGGTGCCTGCTCCAGCCCGGGTCCTTGCCCAGCAGGGAAGTCGTCCTTGCCGGTGCCTGCAGCCTGCTACTGCTCTCTACTCTGCCTGCAGTCTCTCTGTTCTCTCTGCAGCCAGCTTATCTTGCTTCTGTCTTCCTGCTTCAGTCCTTGCAGCTGGGAGCTGCTCCAGTGACCTGCCTTCACCCAGCTCCAGCCCAGGGCTGCTCCATGGCTTCCTTGGGCCCTCCACGTGGCTGAGGACGCCACCAGCTGCCAGCACTCATCTCTCCAGCTTCCTAGGGCACGAGCGCGCCTCTCGTCTGTTCTTCAGGGGCCAGCCAGGTGTGGCCCCCTGCTGGCTCCTCCCTGGGCGTTGTCCACTTCAGCTCTACAAAGAGATTCAAGGTTCAGTCTGTCTTTGCAAGAAGTTGGTCACTCCTGAGACCCTCGTTCCAGGAGTTGCTGTGAGTTCCAGCCTTCTGCAAGGTCTAAGTGTTTCATGTTCCAGTTGTTTCAGTCCTGATGTTTGCTTGTTCATGTTCCTGCCTTGAGGTCTGATTCCTAATCCGGTATCCATGATCCAGTCCAGATATTACAAGCCTGTACCTTGATCCTGAAACTTGCCTGAAAGCTAAGTACTTTGCTTCTGAATCTCTTGAAAGCTATCACCTTGATCCAGTGTCCTCCAATGTCCTGGTACCTCGCGGCAAGCCACGCCGTGGTCCATGACCAGCCCTCGGGGCGGGCTGATTAGGGTCATCTGTGATGCAAGCCATGTACCTTGTTTCTAAGTCCCTGAGAAGTCCTTGTTCCTGATCTTGTTTCCTGCCTTGGCTGCCGGTGTGCAGCAATCCTGCTTTGGCTGCCGGTATGCAGCAATCCTGCTTCTTCCCTGTTACCTTGATGTCGGTGCCAGATCCAGTTCCTGATCCAGTCCATGTGTTCTGCCCTTCGTCTTGTCTGGCTCCTGAGCCTTCTGGTCCTGTTGGGCCCTGGAGTGGCCAACAGGTGGGATTTGTCCCTGTGCTTTGGAGCTTCCCTTCCTGCCAGCCGATGGGGCTTCGGATGTCAGTATCCCAGCATCGGAGTTCGCTTTGCCTGGATCCCTCCAGCATTCTCCTGTTCTCAGTGTGGTCCGCGACCAGCCTTCCTGGGCTGAGTAGGGTGCGCATGGGACAGGGTGGTCCGTGACTCAGTCCCGCGGGTGGTCTGAGTAGGGTGCCCTGAGGGACAATGCCCATGTCTTCCTTCAGCCCTTGTTCCTGAGTCTACATCTGCACCCTCAGTACCTCGCTTCTGAATTTACCTCTGCATCTACAGTATCTCGCTTCAGTACCTACCTCTGCATCCTCAGTACCTTGCTTCTGAGTCTACGTCTGCACTCCCAGTACCCTGTTCCTGAGTCTCGTCTGAATTTATGTTCCAGCCTTCGCTGTCCTGGCCTCTGTCCGGCCTGCCGCTTCATGCCGTACCCTGCGGCAGGTCCGAAAGGGCTGGGAACAGTCGGAGGACTGTTCACAAGACCAACATTGCGTTGTTGGGTCTCCCGAAGCGTGCAGGTCCGGAGGAGGGCCTGTCGCCTGGTCGTCACTCCCGTCTTGTTTCCGTCCTACCCATGCTCGGGCATGCCACGCCTCCCGCTGCCCTCTTCGGAATCCTCTGGGGTCGAGACGTGCCCGACACACCTCTCTCAGGAAGTGGGATCGCTCTCCTAGCGCTCCACAACAATATTAAGTTAAAACACTTGATAAATACAAGAGTTAAATGATAAAAACAAACTTAACCATAAGCTAAATTAAATAAAAAGGTCTTAATTAATTTTCTAAATCTGTTGAGTGAATCACATTGTCTGATTTCTATTAGAAATGAATTCCATAAGGTTGGTGCTGCGACAGAGAAAGCACACTCACGAGTAATGTGAAGTTTGGCTAGTTTTGGTAATGGAATTTCCAGTAAGCCTCTTTGCGAAGAGCGGAGAAGTCTAGCAGGTTGATAAAATCTTAAAATCACGTTCGCTCAGTGACAATTTTGATCATTAAGAAGTTTGTGTACGAGCATTCCAAGTTTGCATTTGATGCATTCGTTGATTGAGAGCCAGTGTAATTCCACTAGGATGGGAGTATAATATGGGCAGCCAGGACTGACGCTTCTGCCCAAGCCTGCCTCTTTACAACCACATAATACACAAACACAGATCTGGGAGTCAACAGGCCACAGCTTTATTAAACACCCCGGAGCCCAAGTCATACACATATAACTCTGAATTCCCCCATTTGCACCCATCCACCACAAGCCAGCAAGATGGGCAACCCAGAATCAGACTGAAGGACTGGGCAGAAATGATCATACAAAATCCCCACAAAAGTGAGTAATTAAGAAGTAATTTTCAAAGATATTCTCCTTGGTTTAATAGGTGCTTATCCATAGAGAATATCCCTTTGAAAATTGCTTCATCCTCCCCAGTGTGGAGAAAAGTGGCAGGGACATTCCCTTATGATTGGGGCTTTCATTTGGAAATCCTGGCACATTCTTTACTGCACATATGATGCACATGAAAAGGAAACTCCATGGATAAGCACCTATTAAACCAGGGAGAATATCTTTGAAAATTACTTCTTAATTACTCACTTTTGTGGGGATTTTGTATGATCATTTCTGCCCAGTCCTTCAGTCTGATTCTTAAATTAGAGCTGTTCTTAGCTTGCATCAATATTTTTATTTGCTTACCAGTTCCATGTTTTCCTTACAGGCCATCTTATCGAAGACTGGTAATATATCAATTATTTAGTAATTGGGAAGGGAAATGACCCATGGGAAAGGGTCACTACCCTGGGTGAGAGGAGGAGGAGTGGTGGTGAGTGAGGGGTGGATCATTGTCCTGAGGGAGAGGAAGTCTGATGGGGAGTGAGAAAGGTCATTGCCCTGGGTGAGAGGAGGGGTGATAGCGAGTGAGGATGAGTGAGGGATGAGTCGCTGCCCTGGGTGAGAGGAGGGGTAATAGTGAGTGAGGATGAGTGAGGGATAAATCGCTGCCCTGGGTGAGAGGAGAGGTGATAGTGAGTGAGCATGAGGGAGGGAGGAGTCACTGCCCAGCGTGAGAGGAGGGATGATAGTGAGTGAGGATGAGTGAGGGATGAATCGCTGCCCTGGGTGAGAGGAGAGGTGATAGTGAGTGAGCATGAGTGAGGGATGAGTCACTGCCCAGCGTGAGAGGAGGGATGACAGTGAGTGAGGGATTAATCGCTGCCCTGGGTGAGAGGAGGGAATGAGATGAGTGAGGGATGAGTCACTGCCCTGGGTAAGAGGAGGAGTGATAGTGAGTGAGGGATGAGTCACTGCCCTGGGTAAGAGGAGGAGTGACAGTGAGTGAGGGATGAGTCACTGCCCTGGATAAGAGGAGGGGTGACAGTGAGTGAGGGATGAGTCGCTGCCCTGGATAAGAGGAGGGGTGACAGTGAGTGAGGGATGAGTCGCTGCCCTGGATAAGAGGAGGGGTGACTGAGTGAGGGATGAGTCGCTGCCCTGAACAAGAGGAGGGGTGACAGTGAGTGAGGGATGAGTCGCTGCCCTGGGTGAGAGGAGGAGTGATAGTGAGTGAGGGATGAGTCGCTGCCCTGGATAAGAGGAGGGGTGACAGTGAGTGAGGGATGAGTCGCTGCCCTGGGTGAGAGGAGGGGTGATAGTGAGTGAGGGATGAATCGCTGCCCTGGGTGAGAGGAGGGAATGAGATGAGTGAGGGATGAGTCGCTGCCCTGGCTGAGAGGAGGGGTGATAGTGAGTGAGGGATGAGTCGCTGCCCTGTGTGAGAGGAGGGGTGATAGTGAGTGAGGGATGAGTCACTGCCCTGGGTGAGAGGAGGGGTAGAGGTGAGTGAGGGATGAGTCGCTGCCCTGGGTGAGAGGAGGGGTGATAGTGAGTGAGGGATGAGTCGCTGCCCTGGCTGAGAGGAGGGGTGATAGTGAGTGAGGGATGAGTCGCTGCCCTGGCTGAGAGGAGGGGTGATAGTGAGTGAGGGATGAGTCGCTGCCCTGGCTGAGAGGAGGGGTGATAGTGAGTGAGGGATGAGTCGCTGCCCTGGGTGAGAGGAGGGGTGATAGTGAGTGAGGGATGAGTCGCTGCCTTGGGTGAGAGGAGGGGTGATAGTGAGTGAGGGATGAGTCGCTGCCCTGGGTGAGAGGAGGGGTGATAGTGAGTGAGGGATGAGTCGCTGCCCTGGCTGAGAGGAGGGGTGATAGTGAGTGAGGGATGAGTCGCTGCCCTGGCTGAGAGGAGGGGTGATAGTGAGTGAGGGATGAGTCGCTGCCCTGGCTGAGAGGAGGGGTGATAGTGAGTGAGGGATGAGTCGCTGCCCTGGCTGAGAGGAGGGGTGATAGTGAGTGAGGGATGAGTCGCTGCCCTGGCTGAGAGGAGGGGTGATAGTGAGTGAGGGATGAGTCGCTGCCCTGGCTGAGAGGAGGGGTGATAGTGAGTGAGGGATGAGTCGCTACCCTGGCTGAGAGGAGGGGTGATAGTGAGTGAGGGATGAGTCGCTGCCCTGGCTGAGAGCAGGGGTGATAGTGAGTGAGGGATGAGTCGCTGCCCTGGCTGAGAGGAGGGGTGATAGTGAGTGAGGGATGAGTCGCTGCCCTGGCTGAGAGGAGGGGTGGAGATGAGTGAGGGATGAGTCGCTGCCCTGGGTGAGAGGAGGGGTGATAGTGAGTGAGGGATGAGTCACTGCCCTGGGTGAGAGGAGGGGTGGAGATGAGTGAGGGATGAGTCACTGCCCTGGGTGAGAGGAGGGGTGGAGATGAGTGAGGGATGAGTCACTGCCCTGGGTGAGAGGAGGGGTGGAGATGAGTGAGGGATGAGTCACTGCCCTGGGTGAGAGGAGGGGTGATAGTGAGTGAGGGATGAGTCGCTGCCCTGGGTGAGAGGAGAGGTGATAGTGAGTGAGGGATGAGTCGCTGCCCTGGGTGAGAGGAGGGGTGATAGTGAGTGAGGGATGAGTCGCTGCCCTGGGTAAGAGGAGGGGTGGAGATGAGTGAGGGATGAGTCACTGCCCTGGGTGAGAGGAGGGGTGATAGTGAGTGAGGGATGAGTCACTGCCCTGGGTAAGAGGAGGGGTGGAGATGAGTGAGGGATGAGTCACTGCCCTGGGTGAGAGGAGGGGTGATAGTGAGTGAGGGATGAGTCGCTGCCCTGGGTAAGAGGAGGGGTGGAGATGAGTGAGGAAGGGGTTGTTGCCCTGAGAGGAAGGGGTAATTAGAATATCTTCCTTGTAGATTGGGCTTTTTGTGTATCCTTAATTACATCTAATAATTCCTTTCTTTTTCTTTTTTGCAGTCTGAACAAACTTCTTTTTGGGGCTTCTCCAAGACCTCCGCCCTCTCCTGACCCTGAATCCCCTACCCCCTCCATTAAAAGTATATATATTAGGCCCCCCTCCCAAACTTCCCTGCCCCCTCAGACTTCCCTTATTGTGTCTCACCCCCAATCCCCTGTGCTGTCTTTCTTCCCCAACCCCTCCCCTAGTTCTACCCGGCCCCCCTCCCCCAAACCCCCCTTAGAGGAGCCCCCAGCAGAACCCGACAGGCCGTAAGTACTAAAGTCTATTCTCCTGGGGGAATTCTGTGAGAAAATGCAGAATATTGTAAAATGTTGAATATTTTATTTGTTAATGTAATACACTATGGTCACTGTCTTTGTTTAAAATGTAATAAATCATTATATATATTATTATATATTATTTTTAATGTAGAAACAGTTATTATAAAGACATAGTTGTTTTTGCCCCAGAATTCCTTCCAACATACTGTAATAGTCACCCCCTCCCCCCAGGCTCTTGTCCCTCACCAGTCTCTTTCTATCACTCTGTCTCATGGCTCTCTCTCCCCCCCCCCCCCCCCCCCCCCACCTCTCTTTTTCTTCTACCCCCTTCACTCTCTCTCTCTCTCTCTCTCTCCTACCCCCTTCACCCTCTCTCTCTCTCTCTCCTACCCCCTTCACCCCCTCTCTTTCTCTCCTACCGCCTTCACCCTCTCTCTCTCTCTCTCTCCTACCCACTTCCAGCCTCTCTTTCTCATCCCTAGCCACCTTCCAAGCTCTCTCTCTCTTTCTCCCCTCCCCTTCCCTTTCAGCCTCTGCAGTATTCTCTGAGTCATAGCTGTCACTGCTGTCCTGTTTTCATCCCAGAATGCCCCTATTTCTAGCATGGACCGATGCTGTCTCTTCCTCTGTCTTTCTGCCCACCAATGATGCTGCCGCTGTCTCCTTCTGCTCCATGATGGCAGATGCTATGGTCTCCCTGCCCACTCTGTCTCCTGCCAACCCTCTACTTTGAGGCCCGGATGCAGCATGGGATCCAGTCAAATGCTACACAAAATCTGTCAGGCAGAGGAATGCGGGGCCAAAATTGCTTTGGATCTATAAAACAGTAGCAGATTGTGAGGAACTGCAGAAGGACCTTATAAGACTAGGAGATTGAGCTTCTAAATGGCAGATGCAATTTAATGTGGACAAGTGCAAAGTGATGCATGTAGGGAAAAAGAATCCAAACTACAGGTTAATTATGCTGGGTTCAGTGTTAGAAGTCAGCACCCAGGAAAGGTCCTCATAATCCTTGTGGACAATATCTTGATAGCTTCAGCTTAGGGTTTGGCAACAGTTGAAGAAAGGAAATAGATTATTAGGAATTATTTGGAAAAGAATAGAAAACAAAATTGAGAATATCATAAAACCTTTGTATAGATTCATAGTGCAGTAGCCCATTCTTTGTGTTGTCATACTTTGTCAATCTTTCTTTAACACTATTTATTTTCTTTTAATTCTAGAAAGACTAGCAAGGCACTATGGTAAATAGCATTATACTTATTTATACCACTAACATAGTACAGTGCTGATAAGCATGAAAGAAGTGACATGAGTTGGATGTATTAAGGGGTTCTTCCAATTTTGTGTCTGTGAGAGAAACGCTCAATACCCCTGTCCCATAGTATTGTAACAGCAATCACAGAACTGAATCAGGCTTCAAGGATATTTGCTCTGTTCTCTCGGAGAGTTCCCAGCTTCTCCAGGGCAGGATGCAAGAAACAAACAGGAATCTGCATCCTAAAGGTCTCCCTGCAGGTCATAGTTTCTGCTGCCTTAAAGAAGCTTGCTGTTGAGAACCCAGACTGCGGGGGTCCGCAGTCGGCTCCCCAACTCACCTCCTGTTCTTCTCAGCTGGTTGCAGCATCCTCTGTTCGGCCCCGGGCCATGGCTGGGTCTTCTAGCAGCTCTCCTTCCACGAGGGAGATGCCGCGGTCCTTCACTGCAGACTCTGCCCCTTAGGTGCTCGCACGTGCAGGAGCTCCAAATTTAAAGGGGCCAGGGCGGGAAACCTCAGTCCGGCCCCTGGGATGACATCAGACGCTCTAGGGTATTTAAACCCAGTCTAGAGCACAACTCCTTGCCTTGGCAACAGGTCGACTCCTGGGAGTTACTAGTTGCAGTTCTAGCTTGTTCCTGATTCCTGCTCCATTCCAGCTTGTTCCTGATTCCTTCTCCGTTCCCACCTCTGTACTCCAGATCCTGACCTTACTTCAGCTTGACTCTCTTTTTCCTGACTTCGGCTCATCTTCTGGTATTCCCCATTGCTGCCCATCTTGATCCCTGGCTTGTCTCTGGTCTCCGCTGTCTGCTGCCTGCCTTGACTTCCGGTCTGTCTCTTCGTCTTGCTCCTCTGCTGCCTGCCATGACCTCCGGACTGACCCCATCTCCTCTGCTCTTCCACCTGCCTTGACTCAGACCATCTACCGGATTCCTCTTCGCCAGGAGACCCCGCCTGTCCTGCCGGCCCCGGCACCCAAGGGCTCAACTTACGGGGAACGAGGGTTGGTATAGGTGAAGGTCCTGTCAGGTCTCCTGGTCCTGGTCCGCCTCCTGGCTACGAGTTCCACTGGAGCCCATCCTTCAGCGGATCACCTATACACTCTAGCCGGCTCAAGGGTCCACATCCGTAATAGTTTACCAAGGCGTGGACCTGGTGGATCTTTCTGGTCTTCAAGCCATTCCTGGCATGGCTCAAAGTCTGCAGCAGCAGCAACACTGCTTAGATGTCGTGGTGGCTACCATGGAGAGATTGGCTAATTGCCTGGATGGTAGCCCTCCTGTAGCAGTGCCACCTCCAGTCCCGGCTCCTGTTCCTGGACCAGCCGCATCGTTACACCTACCAGCACCGCCACAATATGCAGGAGATCCAAACCAGTGCCGTGGCTTTTTGAACCATTATTTCATGAGATTTGCCTTGCAACCAGCGCAGTTCCCATCAGACCAGATTAAAACAACATACATGCTATCCCTTTTGGATGGGTGAGCCCTAGCTTGGGCCTCACAACTTTGGGAACAAGGCGACTCCTTGCTTGGGGATATGCAGCAGTTTATCCACGTGTTCATGACTGTATTTGATTAACCAGCTCAGCAATCTACTCCCGCTACTGAAGTCTTGCTCCTCCGTCAGGGGTCCCGCCTTCTGGTTGATTACGCAGTGGAGTTCCGCACACTAGCATCGGAGCTAGGTTAGCGAGATGATAGCTTGCGGAGCATTGTCTTGGAAGGCTTGTCTCCCCGAATAAAGGATGAACTCGCTGCTCGGAATCTCCCAGAGGACGTTGAGACTCTAATAGACCTCGCAGGTCGGATTGACTGCCGGCTTCAGCAACAAGCTCAGAAAGTCAAGCCTGCTAGAAGGGCAGTCTCACTGGCTCCCTCCTTCTCATGTCCTCTGGCTTCCTCGTCCGATTCCTCGACCAGTCGCAGAGAAGAACTTATGCAGCTGGGACGCATCCCTCTGACCCCAGAAGAGAGGAAGCGCCATCACTCTCTAGGCCTCTGTCTTTACTGTGGTGGTAAGGGCCATCTGCTGGCTTAATGCAGTGAGCGGCCGGAAAACTCTAGGGCCTAGGAGTCATTGGGGAGCTGACCCTAGGCTGTGTAAATCCCGCTCCTCAATGTACTGTTCCAGTTAACCTTGAATATTCTGGGGGAACATTCTCCACTCTTGCCTTCATTGACTCTGGAGCTGGGGGAAACCTTATCTTGGCAGACCTCGTACAACAGCTGCAACTTTCTGTACAGCCTTGCACGCCACCACTACGGATCTCTTCCATCCATGGCACACCACTCCCAAGCTGTAAGTTTGCCTCTACGACTCCGGTGACTCTTCGCACAGGAGTTCTTCACAGCGAAGAGATTTCCTTTCTGGTTCTAGAGAAAGCCATTCATCCTTTAGTCTTTGGCTTGCCGTGGATCCAGAAGCATTCACCCGTCATCCAGTGGGATAATCTCCAAATAATGTCCTGGAGCCCATCTTGCTTTTCTTCATGTCTGCCTGCAATTCCACGACCTTGCATACCCCTATACATTACTCCATTATCTTTGCCAATGCAATACTCCGAATACTTGGAAATATTCTTGAAAGAAAAGGCAGAACTTCTTCCAGAACACCGTCCCTTTCATAGTACTATATACTTACTTCCGGGCAACATGCCACCCAGAGGGCGTGTATACCCTCTATCTCTTCCAGAGACAAAAGCCATGTCCCGCTACATCCAGGAGAATTTGGACAGAGGATTTTTTCGACTCTCGACCTCACCAGCGGGAGCCAGATTCTTTTTTGTTGCAAAAAAAGGATGGCTCACTCAGACCTTGTATAGATTACCGTGGCCTCAATGCCATTACCCATCGGGACAGATACCCGTTACTGCTCATCCCGGAATTCCTAGACCGGCTACAGGGAGCCAAGGTCTTCACCAAACTTGATCTCCGGGGGGCCTACAATCTAGTTAGAATACGACCAGGAGATGAGTGGAAAACCGCTTTCAACACTCGTGATGGGCATTATGAGTACCTGGTTATGCCATTTGGCTTGTGTAATGCTCCTGCGGTTTTCCAAAACCTGATGAACGAAGTCCTACGAGATATGCTTCATTCCTCAGTCATAGTATATCTGGATGATGTACTAATATATTCCAAAGACCTCACTACGCATCGGCAACAAGTCAAGAAAGTGTTACAGAAACTTAGGGACAACTGCCTATTTGCTAAGCTTGAAAAGTGCCTATTTGAGCAAGAATCTCTGCCATTTCTGGGATATATTGTGTCCTCTACAGGATTTCATATGGATCCCGACGAAGTATCCGCCATTGAAGATTGGCCTCTGCCAGTAGGCATCAAAGCTCTCCAGCGATTCCTTGGATTCACAAACTTCTACCGGCAATTCATACCCCATTATTCACAAAGGGTGGCTGCACTTACTGTCTTCACTAAGAAGGGAGCTAACGCTAAAGATTGGTCTCCAGCAGCCCAACATGCTTTCAAGGATCTAAAGAAAGCCTTTCTCTTAGACACTTGTCTATATCACTCGGACCCTCAGCGACCTTTCATTGTAGATGTAGATGCATCAGATTTAGCTGTGGGGGCTGTTCGCAGTCAAATTTCTTCAAGGGCAAGTTACTTCCATGCTCATACTTCTTTCGGAAGTTTTCTGCTGCTGAAAAAAACTACAGCATAGGGGATAAGGAACTTTTGGCCATAAAACTAGCATTTTAGGCATGGTATCAGTGGCTGGAGGGGGGTCCAACATCCTATCATTGTCTATACAGATCACAAGAACCTGGAATTCCTGTGTCGGGCTCAGCGCCTGAACCCCAGGCAAGTTCGATGGTTCTTATTCTTCAGCCATTTCAATTTCTCTCTGTGCTACAGACCCACATCAAAGAAATTTCGTTCAGACGCTCTCTCCCGCACTACTGAGACAGAAGACACTTCTACCACTCCTCAATACATTCTAGAGTCAGCTAATTCCTTATAGCCATCACAAATGTAGTCCCCATGGGCAAAACTGTTGTTCCTCTCCACTGAAGTAGGGAGGTCCTATCTTGGGCCCATGACTCCCTAACAGCGGGGCACCCCAGTAAGGCACAAACCCTAGAGCTGCTAACAAGATACGATTGGTGGCCACATGTCAGGAGGGATGTCCAAGTTTATGTCAGTTCATGTCCTACCTGCGCTAGACAGAAACCCTTGCCAAGACATCCTTGGGGTCTTCTACAACCGCTTCTTATACCAACAGAACCATGGACCCATCTCTCTACAGACTTTGTAGTGGACTTACCTCTGTCTGAAGAGAAAACCGTCATCTGGGTTACTGTCGACAGATTTTCTAAAATGGCTCACTTTGTTTCTCTAGCCAAGCTTCCAACTGCACCCGAACTGGCACAACTCTTTACCCAACATATATTCCGCACTCATGGACTACCACTTCACATCGCTTCAGACCAAGGCTCACAATTTACCGCTAAATATTAGAGGGCACTCTGTAAAAGGTTTGGGGTTCATTTGGACTTTACATCTGCTTTGCACCCGCAAAGCAATGGACAGGCAGAACAAACTAATCGGTCTTTAAAGGCCTTCCTCCGATCCTTCATAGGAGACAAGCAGGATGATTGGGTGTCTCTACTGCCATGGGCTGAATTTTCATATAACCACCAGGTTCATTCTGCAACCGGAGCGTCTCCTTTCCATCTTGTTTATGGTAAACAACTAAACACTTCGTTGCCGCTTCCACTGACCGTGCCTTCACCTGCGGCTCAGCTCACAGCTCAACAGCTTCAAACCCTCTGGGAATCTACGCAGAACAAATTCCCGCAAACAGCTGACACAGCCAAGAAGAATGCTGATAAACATCATTATCCAGCTGCTATTTTCAACCCAGGAGATAAAGTCTGGGTGAGCACCAAGCACATTTGTCTCCAGATTCCCTCCATGTGCTTGGCACCTAAATACATTGGTCCATTTATGGTCATAGAGCGAGTGGGTACGGTTTCTATCACTTGCGCCTTCCATCTACTCTGAAGATTTACAATGTGTTCCATGTGTCACTACTTAAACCACTGATTCTGTCGGTCTTCCACAAAAATCCCCTGGAACCCTCCAAACCGGTAGCAGAACAGGAGACCATTTACCAAGTACGTGATGTCTTAGATGTATGCTTCTACCATAGGAGATGGGAATACCTTCTCTCCTGGGAAGGTTGTGGTCCTGAGGAGAACACTTGGGAACCTGCTTCTAACATACTGGATAAATCTCTTCTTCATCAGTTCCACCGGGACCATCCAAGCAAACCTGGACTTCTGGGGAGGGGACATAGGAGGGGGGGTACTGTTGAAAACCCGGACCGTGGGAGGCCGCGGTCGGCTCCCGAACTCACCTGCTCTTCTCAGCTGGTCGCGGCATCCTCCATTCGGCCCCAGGCCATGGCTGGCTTTCTTGCGGTGCTCCTTCCACGAGGGAGATGCAGCTGATCCTTCACTGCAGTCTCCTCCCTTTAGGCGCGCACACGTGCAGGAGCTCCAGATTTAAAGGGGCTGTGCTGGGAAACCACGGCCCGGCCCTGGGGATGACATCAGATGCTCTAGGGTATTTAAACCCAGTCTAGAGCACAACTCCTTGCCTTGGCAACAGGTCAACTACTGGGAGTTACTAGTTGCAGTTCCAGTTTGTTCCTGATTCCTGCTCCATTCCAGCTTGTTCCTGATCCTCGCTCCATTCCAGCTTGTTCCTGATCCTCGCTCCAATCCAGCTTGTTCCTGATTCCTGATCCGTTCCCACCTCTGTTCTCCAGTTCCTGTCCTTACTTCGGCTTGACTCTCTGGTTCCTGACTTCGGCTCGTCTTCTGGTATTCCTCATTGCTGCCCGTCTAGATCCCTGGCTTGTCTCCTGTCTCCACTGTCTGCTGCCTTGACTTCCAGTCTGTCTCCTCATCTTGGTCCTCTGCTGCCTGCCACGACCTCTGCACTGACCCCGTCTCCTCTCCTCTTCCGTCTGCCTTGACTCGGACCGTCCACCGAATTCCTCTTCACCAGTAGACTCCGCCTAAGTCCTGCTGGCCCTGGCACCCAAGGGCTCAACCTGCGGGGAACGAAGGTTGGTATAGTGAAGATCCTGTCAGGTCTGGTTCTGGTCCACCTCCTGGCTCGAGTTCCACTGCAGCCCATCCTTCAGCGGATCATCTATACACTCTAGCCGGCTCAAGGGTCCACATCCGTAACACATGCTCCAAGTGGCCACAGAATTGTATGAAATTGCTTCCCTCACTCTCCTCTGAGCAAGCCCCTGGTCTGAGCAATAATTGAGGACCCAAGGGAAACTTTAAGGTCATGAGTTTGTTTTTTTTTATGTTGCTGAAGTTAAGTTAAGATGGGGAGAGCAGCAATACAAAAGTGTGAGAGAGGATTGGAGTATTAGAAAGTGGGAGAGGAACGGGGAAGAAGAGCGAGAGAACATGGAGGACAGGAGATACTGTAAGGGGACATGGTGCAAGAGTGTTCTTTGTCTTGAAGAGGGATTGAAAGGGAGCTCAGTGATTGGGGAAGGAGTAGGCATAGGAGTGGGAGAGAATGTGAGGGGCGCATGGAGTGAGAGAAAGAGTGTGAGGGGAGCATGGGATGAGAGTGTGAGGGAGGGATGGCGTGAGAGTGTGAGGAAAGCATGGAAATGAGAAAAGGTGGGAGGGGAGCATGGGGTGAATGAAGACAGACGGGCATCACCCACAGCTAATTTACTAATTTGAAGGGGATGAGGGTTATTCCTTAGGCTTGTCCCATCCATTCTTATCATCATCATTGTTCTCAAAAGCACAATTTGGGAGTGAATTTCAAACTGTCCACATTAGGACAAAGACCGGGTGCACTGTTTACCCCTGGCCTTTGCACCAGTTTCAAACTGAAAGTATAATATTATCACAGCGGTTACTTGCTCCTGCATTTTGTGTGGGTAGAATTCTCCTGGTAACATAATAAAGGCAGCAGAAAAAGACCAAATGGTCCATCCAGTCTGTCCAGCAAGCTTCCTATGGTAGTACCTGCTGCTCTGAGCAGGTTACCCCCAAGCTTTATGTTAAGTGTAGTAATATTTACAATCAAAGTAAAGCAACTGTCAAATCCATAAAAAACTGTTAGCAACATTTTTACAGGGTGAGGAGCCACCTTGATAATTCAGACAATGCTTGTAAAGCGTACACAAAGATTTGAAAATGCAGTCTGTGCATTTTCCTTCCCTGACGTAAACATGCCCCCAGGAACACTTCCGTTCTCTGCCACTGAAAGTTCAGGCATTGTCCAAAAAAAGACCTAGCTCTTGACACATTTGCAGGGGTTCATTTTCAGACAGATGATTTACACTTTTACTTGCAGAAATCATTTTGAGGATTGGCCTCTTAGCTATATGCTTGTAAAAATCTCCCTAAATAGAGGAAATATTGAGAATGTAAAATAGCACCTTCTGTGGTGCAGTTTAATGACCACAGACTCCTTCCCCACCCCCAACTAGTCAGCCAGCTCCAGCCATTCCCAGCTCCAGCAGACTGAGCAGATGTTTTCTCTGTCCTCGTCCTCAGTATCTCCCCCCACCGAACAGACTGCAGCTGAAATAACCATCACATGTTCTTTTCCTTATAGGTTTCGCAAAATATTCCGCTGTTTTAGTGGAAAATAATTCGGTAAGTTTAGCCTTTTATTTGGAAATCAAATAAGGGTTGACAAAGCTGTTTAAAAAAATGTCTTCCATTCCAACTACCCTCCTTCCCCAGCAGACCCATCACTAAATCTCCCTTCTCATCTCAGTCCTGAGCCTGAAGACTAAGGCTTCACCTGGACCAAACCTCTGGTACTGAGGGAGGCAGCAAATTGATGTCCATGGCATTGTCTCAGCATTCACTTCCAGTTTTGTTCCTCCTTCCCTCTTCTGCCTCTTTCTCCTTTGCTCTCTGCTGCTTCCCTTCAGTTTCCCTCATCTTTGCTCTCTGCCCTCTCTTTTTCTTCTCCCTTGCTTTTTTCCTCTCTCTGTCCTATCCTTCTCCTTCCCTGGTTAATCTAAATAACCCCATGACACTGCGGTGGTGGTACAGCATTCACAGCTGCTAGGAGGACAAACACCGTAGCAGTGACAGGGGAAGGTGGATTCTGGGAGAAAATAGCCCCCATACTAACTGAAGGATGTTAGTGACTCAACAAGTCACACATTAATGAATACTTTTTAAAATTAAATTATTTTCATAGCAAATAATTCCCCAAGTTATACCTTTCTCTAGGACAGACTCCAGTCCCTGAAAAATCCTGTCAGCAGTGCAGCTTGAGCAGCTGAGGTGCAGGGCCAGGAAGAAGATCTTTGCTCCCCCCCTTCTGCTATTCCTCCATTCTTCAAAACCTATTCACTCTCCTTACTGTCTCGCTAAGAATCATTCCATTGGCAAGGGAGGATTATGAGTGATGTTTACATTTATTGTCTTACAGGCCCAGAACTTCTTCATCTCTCCCCTTAAGGTCATGCCCCTCCCCCTCATTCCTCTTCCCCTGTATTTAATCACCCCCTCTTTCCAAATCCCTCCCCCCTCTCTCGAAGAGGGATCCTTCCCCCATCCCGGGGCCACAGCAGGAGCGTCCACGTCGCAGCCCTGGGGGTCTTTATGACTGCTAATCCTGCTAATACCATCAACCAAGCAATAATACCAACTAAAGATGCCTGAAGACTGACACAGACATCAGGATCATCACAAAACTGGCGCCTCTTCAAGGGTTGGCACTGAAAGTTGTATCTCCCAACATTGAGAGACTCTCCTACAACAAACGACAGCTACTCTCCAAAACGTGCACGAAAAACAAGTGTCAAGTGTAGTGTTTGCAAGAGACATGCAAAGGACCAACCAGCAATCGACCACAAATACCTGACATGAAGCCGGTGACTGAAAGACCACATGAAGAAAATGCCAGCACAATCCTTGCAAAGGCAGACCTGGCTACTGAGACAACATTAATGACTGATATCAACGATCAGGGGCATAGCGCCCATATTGTACAGTGATGCACCGGAACCATCAGCTTTAAAGGGGTGTGCCGGTACCACCAACTTGAAAAGCTGTAATTCTGCCTCTCCTCCCCAAGCATAATTATTTTCTCCACGTGTAGCATCACCATTCACTCCCATAGACCCACCTGCTACTCTGGTAGCACCAGTTATATTAGTAAAGTAAAGTTCTCTTCCCACTTTGGGCTACCGACATTCTGAGCTGCCTCCCCCAGTCTGAAACCATCATCGAAGGCTAGCCCAGTTTTATGAGTATTATAAAGGGGGACATTTTGGGCCTGGCCATCACTGATGACATCAAGTTGGGCATGGCAGCCCACAGTACCAGTTTCCCAGAGCAGGAATGGAACTTTGCTTTGCCCGTGTGCACTGCCACTGGTGCCTTTTTTGCCACCCATGATGCTTGAGCCAATCAGAAGTGGGCATGACAGGCAGCACTACAGCAAGAGCAAGCTCAGGCACAGAGGATTTGATCTGCACCCCATGCCAGCAACCTCCAAACTTGCCCCCGCCATCCACCACCACTCCTGAAGCAGCTTCAACCTCGTCAAGGAGCTGAACGCCTCTCGTCCTTATCTCTAGCCTGAAGGTAGGTAATGGTGGTGGATAAATGCTGCTTAAAAGAATATAATGAAATGGCTGCATTTTTCTTGGTGGCTTTCTTGAGCAGGAGATTTTTTTCTCTCTCTCTCTCTCCCGCAGCATGTCAATCCTCAAGCTTCAGCAAAGGGAGACTTTCGTTTTTGGCCTGATGCAGCCTGAGGACTAACCTGCTGGGGAGGGAGAAGAGAGAAGGGGTGGGGGATAAGAAATGGAAGAGAGAGGGGGATGTTGAGGACCATGGAGAGGGGAAGATAGAGGTCAGGTTACTGTTGAGTGGGGGATTTGTAAATCAGTTTTTTGTTGTACATTAAGTATTGAAATAAAACTGTATTTCAACTTTTATTCAGCCTTTATGGTTTTGTATACTGTTCTGCATAGATTAGGTTTCTTTTTTAATTAAATCCTGAAGAAAACTTGTAATGTTTCTGTGTGTTTCAGTTTTGAAATAAAATTAATGAAAACACTGTAAGGAGGAGGCATCAGAGGACCGACTGTAGCAGGAGAGAAGAACAGAGGCTGTGCAGGAGGAGGGCAGGCAACATCAGAGAAAAGAGGCTTGCAGGAGGAGGAACGGCTGCAAAGGAGAAAGGAAGCTGTGCCGGGTGATTGGCTTATGAAGAGAAGACAGGCTATGAAGGATGTCTGGCCTCAGAAGAGGTTTGTGGGAGGAGAACCAGCTAGAGAGGTGACGAGAGGCTGTGTGGGAGGAGGACCGGCCACAGAGGAGGACTGACTGCAGAGGAAACTGTGGGAGAAGGTCCAGCCGCAGAGAGAAGAGAGGCTGTGTAAGAGGAAAATGGCCATGGATGAGAAGAGAGGCTATGAGGGACGACTGGCCATAGAGGAAGCTGTGTATGATGATTGGCTGCAATGGAGAAGAGTAGCATTGTAGGAGGAGGACCAGCCATAGAGGAGAAGAGCGGCTATGTAGGAGAAGGATCAGCCACAAAGAAGAGCGGCTATGTAGGAGAAGGATCAGCCACAAAGAAAAGTGGCTGTATAGGAGGAGGACCGGCCACAGTGGTGAAGAGTAGGGATGTGCATTCGTTTGCGATGAAATAAGAAATAGAGACGATATTTCCTATTTCGTTGCATTTCAGGGGGGCGATGAAATGATAAGAAAACCCATGAAATTTCGTGTGGTTTTCTTATCATTTTTCGGGGGGGGGAGAAAGGGCTCATTAAAAAAAACAAACCCCCAAACCCACCCCAACCCTTCAAATTTAATTAATTGCAACTCCCGACCCCCCAAGACTTGCCTGACCTCCCCCCAAGACTAACCAAAAGTCCCTGGTGGTCCAGTGGGGTCCCGGGAGCGATCTCCCCCTCTCAGGCCGTCGGCTGCCACTAATCAAAATGGCGCCAGTGGCCCTTTGCACTTACAAAGTGACTGGGGCTATCGGTGCCATCGGTCGGCCCCTGTCACATGGTAGGAACAATGGATGGCCCGCACCATTTTTTAAGATGGCGCCAGCCATCCATTGCTCCTACCATGTGACAAAGGCTGGCCAATGGCACCGATAGCCCCTGTCACACGATAAGGGCAAAGGGCCATCAGCGCCATTTTCATTACTGGCAGCCGACGACCCGAGAGCAGGAGATCGCTCCCGGGACCCCTGCTGGACCACCAGAGAATTTTGGCAAGTTTTGGGAGGGTTGCAATTAATTCAATTTGAAGGGTTGGGGTGGGTTTCGGGCTTCGTTTCGGGAGCGGCCGAAATAAAATCAGCTCGAACCACGGGAAAACGAAATTTCCCGTGGTGGGCCGATAACAAAGGCTGAACTGAAAGATTCGGCCGAATCACATCTCTAGTGAAGAGAAACTGTGAGAGAGGACAGGCTGAAGAGAAGAGGTAAAGCTGTGTTGAACTCAGCCGACATGGAAGGCCAGGAAGATCTTTATTCCCACTCTGCTGCTGTCCCACCTTCTCCACAACCTATTGTCTCTCTTACTATCTCATTAAGAATCAACCCATCGGCAAGGGAGGATAATGAATGATGTCTATCTTGCAGACCAAGAATCTTCTTCACTTCTTCCCTTAAAGTCATTCCCCTCCCCATCATTCCTCTTCCCCTTCTAATACCCTTTCCCTTCCCCCTCTTTCCAAATCCCTCCCCCCTCTCTCGAAGAGGGATCCTTCCCCCATCCCGGGGCCACAGCAGGAGCGTCCACGTCGCGGCCCTGGGGGTCTTTATGACTGCTAATCCTGCTAACACCATCAACCAAGCAATAATACCAACTAAAGATCCCTGAAGACTGACACAGACATCAGGATCATCACAAAACTGGCGCCTCTTCAAGGGTTGACACTGAAAGTTGTATCTCCCAACATTGAGAGCCTCTCCTACAACAAACAACAGCTACTCTCCAAAATGTGCATTAAAAACAAGTGTCAAGTGAAGAATTTGCAAGAGACATGCAAAGGACCAACCAGCAATTGACCACAAATACCTGACATGAAGCTGGTGACTGAAAGACCACATGAAGAAAATGCCAGCACAATCCTTGCAAAGGCAGACCTGCCTACTGAGACAACATTGACTGATATCAACGATCAGGGGCATAGCGTCCATACTGTACAGTGATGCGCAGGCACCACCAACTTGAAAAGCTGTCTCCTCTGCCTCCCCTCCCCAAGCATGATTGTTCCCTCCACCTGCAGCATCACCATCCACTCTCATAGTCCCACCTGCTCCTCCGCTGAAACCAGTTATATTGGTAAAGTAAAGCTCTCTCCCATTCAGGGATACCGACTCTAAGCTGCCTCCCCCGGCCTGACATCGTCATTGAAGGCTGCCCAATTTCATGAGTCATAAAGGGGGACATTTTGGGCCTGGCATTCATTGATGACATCAGGCTGGGCGCGGTAGCCCAGGGTGTCGGCCTCCTGGAGAGGGAGTGGAGCTTTGCTTTGCCCGTGTGCTCTGCCTCTGGTGACTTTTTTGCCACCTACGATGCTTGAGCCAATCAGAGGTGGGCATGGCAGGCAGCACTACAGCAAGAGCAAGCTCAGGCGCAGAGGATTTGATCTGCACCCCATGCCAGCAACCTCCAAACTTGCCACCGCCATCCACCCCCCACTCCCGATCCAGCTTCAGCGTTGTCCAGGTGCTGATCTCTCGCCTTTATTTCTTCCCTGAAGGTAGGTAATGGTGGTGAATAAATGCTGCTTAAAAGAATATAATGAAATAGTTGCATTTTTCTGGGGTCAAAGGCGATGGTGAGCAGGAGACTCTTTCTCTCTTCTCTCTCTCTCTCTCCTCCCTCCGCAGCAGGTCAAGCTTCAGTCTGGAGCAGGCAAAGGGAGACTTTCTTTTTGACCTGATTCAGCCTGAGGACTAACCTGCTGGGGAGGGGGTGGGGGAGAGACATGGTAGCATTGTGATGGGTCAGGAGGGGGAGGAGAGAGGAGATGGGGGACAAGAAATGGAAGAAAGAGGGGGATGTCATGGACCATGGAAGGGGGGGGGGGGAGACAGAGGTCAGGATACCATTGAGTGGGGGATCTGTAAATCAGTTCTATGGTTGTGCATTCAGTTTTGAAATAAAATGGTATTACAAATGTTATTCAGTCTTTATGTTGTGCACACTATTGTGCACTAATCAGGTTTCTTTTGTAAATAAATCCTGAAGAAATTTTGTAATGTTTCTGTATGTTTCAACCTTGAAATAAAACTATTGAACATATTGCCAGAAGGAGGCAAGAACAGCTGCATCAGAGGACCGGCTGCAGCAGCGGAGATCAGAGGCTGTGCGGGAGGAGGACCAGCAACAGAGGAGAAGAGAGGCTGTGCGGGGCTCAGGACTCACAGCAGTGAGAGGCTGAAAACTGGTCTGGTTGGCGGAGGAACTACTGCAGCCCCCGAAGAAGGAAGAGAGAGCAGTGCAGCAGCAGGAACTGTCCCAGGTAGGAAACGGTTATGTACTTTTCTCTGTACTGAGATCAGTGGCGAACCAAGGAGGGGTAGCAGGGGGGCCAATACCCCCGGGCACAGGGACATACTTTTATGAGGAATGGTGGTTCTCTTTTTCCATTGTTACACACAGAATTGGCTTCTTTGGGTTTCCATTTCAGTTTTTGTCTGCATATTGCTGGTTCTAATTTGTGACCCTTTATTCTGTATTTGGTGAGGATCTGTTTCTGCTCTGTGCATGTGCCCATGATGAGAGATTCTGCTAGCATGTAGTGTGTGTGTAGGGATCTATAGCAATCGGGTTTGTTTTGTTTTCTCAGTAGGTGGTGTATTGGTATTGTTGCGCTCGGGGGTGGACCCTTGTCCTGGAGCAGTGGAGAACGGCTCCCTGGTAGGGACCAGGAAGCACCTGCCCCCAGGAGGCGGAGCACTGAAGGAGACAGAGGCTAGGATGAGCTTCACCACTGGAAGCCTGCGGTCCCCTCGGGTGGAGCCTGAAAGGACCTGGGCCGCTTGGACTTAGGTGGGGCTCGCAGGGTCTCCTGGAGAGGTAGTAGACAGGCGTGCCCACGGACAGCAAGGGAGCAAGATCGTAGGTCAGATGGAGCAAGGAAGACCAGAACAGCGTAGGCGATGACAAGGCAAGGGACAGAGCCAGAATCAGGAGATGTAGTCAATCAGGCAGAGGTCAGAATCCGAGGGTCAGTCCGAGGAGTGGTCAATAATTCAGAGGTCAGGTTCCAGAGGTCAGAAGGCAGGCAGCAGGCAGAGAGGTCAAGGAACAGGCTGAAGTCAGTACCAGTGAGACAGTCCAAGGGTACTACCTGGTGAGATGGACAGACGGACGCTGGAACAGTAGGATGCAGGAACAAGGCTGGAAGAGAAGGATCCTGGAACAAGACTGGAACGAAACTGGAATGAGACTGGAACAAGACTTCACTCTCATAGCCTTATAGAATTAGTTGCATGAAGCTAACAAATAATTTTGATAGTAGTTTTACTAAAAGTGTGAATCTTGCCAGTTTTTTAAAATTACACAGAAGACCCTTGGGCCTTTAATATTAAGACTTTATTTTATAGCCAGTTTTAAAGCAGGGAGCCATACTGCGGAGGTAGGTGGGATATGAGGAAATGCCATTTTGGCTTGCTCCCTCCCCCCCAATTCTTCTGTCTAGAGATACCACTGATTCTCTGTGATCTTTAACCATTAGTACAAGAAGGATGGGGGGTGACACTGGAGGGGTACACAAATGCATTGGCCCCCTGAGCACCAGAGACCCTTGGTACAGCCACCCGCTGAGATTGTTCAAGATTTTATTTTAGATACTGTAAGTAGGGACAGCAGTTCTCAAAGGGACTTCGGCAGGTAAAGTTACATACTAAACGCCGGCAGATAAGGATAAAATGATCCAACCAGTCTGCCCAGCAAGGTGATTAGTGCAGTAATTGCCACCATGCAGGTTACCTTAAGCCCCATCAGAGCTGTTAAAGCCAGGACCCCCCCCCCCCCCCCCCCCATTGTTATTCATTTCTTCTGTGGTGCACAAAGACTTGGCCTGGTGATTAAAGCACAAGAGAGGAAGACTGCCCCTGCCCTACCTCATCATGCCTGAACTTGATCTAACTTCATATAAGTAATGTAGAGACTGATAAATTTCTGGGAAAAAATAAAACTGACAATGAAAGTCCCTAACTATAAAAAAGAAATAAATTAAAAGAAAATACAACAAAAGGAAAACAATGTAAGTGCACCTCCATAGCCCTTTTTAAAAATTGACATTATATTGGATGCTCTCCAGTCCCTAGGTATAGTGACTGATTTTAATGATATGTTACAGATTTCCAGTAGCAGGTCTGCAATTTCCTATTTCAGATCCTGGTTATTTTCTGTTATTCAGCCCTCATTGGTGATCCAGGAAACTAAAGATCAGCGAGTTGGCAGTCAGTGCTGGGCAAAATGGTAGAAATGTTGCCACTGATGCTTAACATAGTAACAGCTTTTGTGGGGTCAGTAAAGAAAGATTTATCCCAAACTTAGCTGGACAAACTGCTGGATTTAAAATCTGCCCCAGACATAGCCGATTAAAGGGCCAATGCAAAACAGTGTGCTCAGCAGAGCGCACTGTTTAACCTGTGGTTGGATGTACGTCCAAATTCCCTTATGCTATAAGGGGATTAGTGCATCCAAAATGCGCATCCAACCTCCCGCAAAGCTAATAGTGCTAATCATATGCAAATGCATGTTGATGAGGCTATTAGTTATTTGCCCCAGATCGAAAAAAAAAAATGTGCACCGGAACCGCACATTTTTATACTCAGAAATTATCATGGCAATATTAAGCCAGAAGAGCCAAAAAGCTTAAAAGTTAAAAAAAAAAAATTGTAGGCAGTCAGGTTATGGAAACAGACGCTCAATTAACGAGCGCCATTTTCCTGACGCATGGCTATGCACCAGTTAGAAAAACGAATGCTTGTAAAATTGAGCAACTGCTTTCCAAACCCTCCGACAGCCGACCTCTCCTGGGCACCTGCTACCAAGGAGGCGCTAGGAGCACGCAGTTGTCCCTAGCGCTTCCTTGGCAGCACAACCCTCATTTAAATATCGCATCGTGCACCCAGGAGAGGTGTCTGGGCTTGCATTAGGAAAGCGGGCGCCCAACACTGAGCACTCGCTTTCCATGCTCATTTATTTATCAGGATAATTTTTTATCAGGGGTGGACGGGGGCGTTCCAAGCTGCAGTGCTTTTCTGTAGTTCCTTAGACTTAATATTGTGGAACCGAAAAAGGAAAAACCTTAATAAATAAAAAAAAAAGTGTGCCGGCAGTCACAATTAACCACTGTCCATTTTCCTAACCCCTGGCTGTGTACAGATTAGAAAACATTGAGAGTCCGTTTTCCTAACCTGCTGACAGCCACCTCCCCTGGGCACCCGCTGCCAAAGAGGCACTAGGGGTGCACAATTTCCCCTAGCACCTCCTTTTTACCACGGCAGCCCATTTAAATATTACATTGGGCACCCCAGAGAGGTGCATTGGCGCGTTAGGAGAGTGGGCGCTCAATCAGTAACACCCGTTTCCCGCGTGCTGATATTGCATCGGCCTGGTTTGGAGCCTGCAAGGCTGCTGTTACTTGAAGAGTCAAGACTTTCCTTTTTCTACCTGCTGGGTCTGACAGAGGAAGGCAAGGATAGGAGCACAATACCTTTCAGCACCCAGTCCAATATCTTGCAGCTTCAAAGGAATATCATGTCACACAAGTAATACCACAACTAGCAGCATTTCAGTGTTTGCTCCTGAAATCAGCACCCAGTGGTAACAGAACAAACAGACAGCCTGATGCAGAACGGCCAACATTCAGCTTGCCTGCAATTGAATGCTTATTTTTGAGCATAAATTTTACTGCCGACGCAGCAAGGAGTTTTATGCTCATAAAATGAGCATTCTAAAATGGGACTACTACTTAGTGCCCTCACATGGAAATTCCATGCAAATGAGAGCATTAAGCATTACTTCTCGATGCAGATGGCTGCCTTGGGCTGGCCAGTATTTTCTTAGTACTGCAAATTTAACTTCAGGATTAGAGTTGGAGTTAAGTATCCAGCACTACTGCGCTGGCATTTAAAACCTGTAAAAATTATATATTTAAAAAAAAAAAAATGTTAGACCCACTTTGCTGATAATTTGGTGGATAAGGGAGGATGTTGTCTAGTAGACTGCTCCTATGAAAATTTGTAGTAATCTACTCTCAAAATATTTGTAAAAGCACACTTTATATTGTCAATGCATGCGCGCGTATGTCTGAAAATCTACCCCAATATTACTATGACAAGTAATATAGCAGAATCAGTCTGTGCACATTTACATGTGCATACTCATACTCTATAGGAAACAAGCACTTGGATCTTGGGTAAAAGAGAAAAGTATTAGCATTGGAAAATTAGCTTTTTGTAAGTTATAATAGAAAACCACTACTCCAAAATTCGCACTTAAATTCTGGCTAGAATATTAGCATAAATTGTCAGCTTAATCTCATATCATTTTTTAATCCTTTAGATGAACTATGCGGTCCAGATGGATGGTGAACAAGTGGCAGATACCTGGGATACTTGATCTCTGGATTACTGGAGCATTGGAAACAACTTGCCTCAAAGAGAAACTCTCACAAAAATAATAAATGCCTTACCTCTTAGCTATCCCTTTCTCTCCTTGTCTTTAAATAAAAGCATAATTATGTTTTATACTTAATTCAGATGGCTCATTAGTATTCATTTCTTGTCTCTCATTGGCTTCAGGCAGGTATCACCCACCCAAGCTCTGATGCAGAGATACAGTATACCATTCATCATTTCAAATATAACTTAGTGTTTCATGGAAAGTGAATTATAATAAATCCTAGCATTTTCCCTTCAGTAATATCCACTTGGTATTTCTGTTGACCAAAAAATAATACAGCACTGATTTCCAACTAAAGAACTCCCCCTGTTAACATCAAACAAAGGTGTTAATGACCCTTCCTTTGACTTTCAAAGGAATGTTTGGTATTTGCATTCTTCTGTAACTGCCTTAAAAGATTTCAAGGAACTTTTTCAAGTTACCACTGGGCATTGCCTGAGTTCAAAAGAAACTGGCAAGGGGTTATCTCTTTTATCATTTAATTTACTCTAGCCAGGCAGGAAAAGAACAATTTAATGACCCCCCCTAGATTTCCCAAATCAAGCACCAAAATCCAACTACTAACATTTAAATTCTGCTTGAAAGACATCTCCAGGTCAGAGACTTCAAACTGCTTACCAGGATATTATAAATTGATGTTAGAGATAGGGATGTGAATCGTTTTTTGACGATTTAAAATATCGTCCAATATATTTTAAATCGCCAAAAATCGTTAGGGCCACGATACAATACCAATTCCCCCGATTTATCGTTAAAAAATCGTAAATCGGGGGAAGGGGGAGGGCAGGAAAACCGGCACACTAAAACCCCCTAAAACCCACCCCCGACCCTTTAAATTAAATCCTCCACCCTCCGGAACCCCCCCAAATGCTTTAAATTACCTGGGGATCCAGCGGTGGTCCAGAACGGCGGCGGTCCGGAACGGCCCCCTCAATTGAATCCTGTTGTCTTCAGCCGGCGCCATTTTGCAAAATGGCCGCCGCAAAATGGCGGCGGCCTTAGACAAAAACGATTCGACGCAGGAGGTCGTTCCGGACCCCCGCTGGACTTTTGGCAAGTCTTGTGGGGGTCAGGAGGCCCCCCCAAGCTGGCCAAAAGTTTCTGGGAGTCCAGCGGGGTTCAGGAAGCGATTTCTTGCCGCGAATCGTTTTCCGTACGGAAAATGGCGCCGGCAGGAGATCGACTGCAGGAGGTCGTTCAGCGGGGGTTCCGGACCGCCGCTTTTGCAAAATGGCGCCGGCTGAAGACAACAGGATTCAATTGAGGGGGCCGTTCCGGACCGCCGCCGTTCTGGACCACTGCTGGATCCCCAGGTAATTTAAAGCATTTGGGGGGGGTTCGGGAGGGTGGGGGATTTAATTTAAAGGGTCGGGGGTGGGTTTTAGGGGGTCGGCTCACGATTTTAATGATTTTCAAGATAGTTTACACACCCAAACGGCAACAATACGATTCCCTCCCCCTCTAGTTAGAGATGTGAATCGTGTGATCGATCATCTTAACGATCGATTTTGGCTGGGGGGGGAGGGAATCTGATCGTCGTGGTTTTATTTTTTTAAAAATCGTTTAAATCGTAAATCAGGGGAGGGCGGGAAAACCGGCACACTAAACAACCCTAAAACCCACCCCGACCCTTTAAAATAAATCCCCCACCCTCCCGAACCCCCTCCAAAATGTTTTAAATTACCTGGGGTCCAGTGGGGGGGTCCCGGTGTGATCTTCCACTCTCGGGCCACGGCTGCGTTAATAGAAATGGCGCCGGCACTACCTTTGCCCTGTCAGGCAAAGGTAGCGCCGGCGCCATTTTGGTTCCTGTCCCCCGACGTCACGAGCACAGGAGATCGCTCCCGGACCCCTGCTGGACCCCCAGGGACTTTTGGCCAGCTTGGGGGGGCCTCCTGACCCCCACAAGACTTGCCAAAAGTCCAGCGGGGGTCCGGGAGCGACCTCCTGCACTCGGGCCGTATTGCAAAATGGCGCCGGCCGTATGGCCATTTTGCAGTACGGCAATACGACCCGAGTGCAGGAGGTCGCTCCCGGACCCCCGCTGGACTTTTGGCAAGTCTTGTGGGGGTCAGGAGTTCCTCCCAAGCTGGCCAAAAGTCCCTGGGGGTCCAGCAGGGGTCCGGGAGCGATCTCCTGTGCTCGTGACGTCGGGGGACAGGAACCAAAATGGCGCCGGTGCTACCTTTGCCTGACAGGGCAAAGGTAGCCCCGGCGCCATTTCTATTAACGCAGCCGTGGCCCGAGAGTGGAAGATCACACCGGGACCCCCCACTGGACCCCAGGTAATTTAAAACATTTTGGGGGGGATCGGGAGGGTGGGGGATTTATTTTAAAGGGTCGGGGTGGGTTTTAGGGTTGTTTTAGTGTGCAGGTTTTCCTGCCCTCCCCCTCCCCCGATTTACGATTTTTGACAATAAATCGGGGGAATTCCTATTGTATCGTGCCTCTAACGATTTTTGACGATTTAAAATATATCAGACGATTTTTTAAATCGTCAAAAAACGATTCACATCCCTAATGTTAATATTCTCTATAAGTCCCTTTTATTGTTGGTTTTTTCTCTGGTGTCCTTTTTACTTATCTGTTGAAATTCTTTCCCTTTTTCTTTTAAAGTGAATATATTAATACTTTCTCCTGCTTCTCTCCTTTCTTCTCATCTTCCTTGTTTCCTCTTCAGATTCTTCCTGCCTGCCCACTTTTCCCCATTTTTATTTCTTTTTCTCTTTTTCATATGTTCTCTCCTCCATTCATCTACCCACATTATCTTCTTGCCCCCCCCCCCCTCCATTCATCTACCCACATTATCTTCCTGCCCCCCTATTAAATTCAGAGTCCTGAGTCAGCCCCATCCCCCGACCCTTCTCGTTTCCTCTTCCCTCTCATGTTGGGTCCTTTCTCCCTCTCCCTGCAACCAATAACCAATCCACTTCCTCTATTTTCATTCCTTCTCCATCACATTCCCTCCCACTCTGTGTACTTTTTCCCCCAGTCACCAGTTCTCTGTGGCCTCTGGTCCTATCTCTCCATTCCTTCCTCCATCCTGGGTCCTTTTTCCCTTTCTCTAATCACCATATCCTCTCTCTCTTTCTGCCCCCCCCCCCCCCCTCCAAATCCCAGGTTCAATCTTTCCTCTCCTCAATTTCTAGAATACTTTCCCCAAATTTTCTACCCTTGACTCCCAGAAAGCTCTTTCCACATCCCCAACCTTGGAAAGCTCTCACCATGTCCTCTTCCCATCAGGAAGGTTTTCCCTGTCTCTCCATTCCAGCTCTAGAAGTCCCTCCCTGCAGTCACCTCCTTCTCCTGAAAGTTCTCTCCACATTCCTCCCCCCAAAAGCCCTCATACATACCCTCCCCAGTTCCCTGAATTCTCACTGCCCTACGAACTCCAGAGCAGCCTAGCCTCCTCTCAATCCTCCCTGCTCAGCAGAAGGAGCAGCACAACAGTGTCAATGTCCTGTGCTATGTGTGTCCAGCCTAATGATGTGAGCCCCATGGATTCCATTGATGTTGTGCCTCAGACCTTGAGACTGGTCCTTCACAGCACAGATAGCTGATACTATGTGGCATTCAGTGATGGGGACTATGAAAAGAAACAGGACACACAGACAATCCTTTATTCAGGCCCTCCTATGTTGCCTATGCCGATTTCTTACTTAGAAAGGAAACCAAAGAGGCAGAGGAAAGGCCACTATAGGGTAACATCCATGCTATGACCTCTCTCTCATTCCCCATGCTTCATACCTCACTGCTGCTGGGAAAGCCTGTAGTCAGTTGGATTGTCAGCAATCATATTAATGGTCTAAACGCCCTGACAACCACCAGCATTTCTGTATTAAAAGCCTTGGTCAAATTTATTTATTTATTTATTTGTGGCTTTTATATACCAAACTTTGTAAAGAAACATCAGATCGGTTTACAGTAAAACTTCAAAATCAGCAAACAAAGGCTTTACATAGAACTTATAAGAAAAACAGTGTTTAAAACTATAAAATTGGTAACGAAGCTTAATATCGAAACTTAAATACGGTTATTGGAAAACAGAGATAAAGTTGAGGGAATTGTTTGGGGGCAGAAGCAAGGAGGAAAAATTGGAGGTGGGGGGGAATAAGGATAGCATAGGTTACAAGGATCTATTTACAAAAAAATACATTTGTGTGGTTATATAGATAATGACATAAAAGGTGGGTTTACAAAATAGTTGCGACTGTGATAAGATAGGCATCATATACAAGACTATGAATTTAAAACTGAAGGATCTGTGCTGGTGGCCAGTTTGTAACTGCAATCTATTGCTTCTCCTTAGATATTTTTATCATGTGAGTTGTGAACCATTGTGATGGTACCCCCAAATGAAGGTATAGAAAAATTGTCAAATAAATAAATAAACTTAAATGAACCCATAAAGAGATATTTCTCAGACATAATTCATAGCATAGGCATTTATGCAAGAGCACTTTTTCTACAATGAGATGCCTCACTGAGAGTGCATCAGAGGAATCTCATGCACAGAAGGTCCATATGTCACATGTATGTCATACGGGAACCCTGTAGACGTTTCTCTGCAATATCCGACTCTCTATTAAGCCCTAGTTGCACGGTTGATTCTAACTGGGACTCCTTTGCAACAGTGTCTTCACTGGAGGTACAAGCTATTTTAAAAAATGTAAATTCATCATACTGCTCCTTGAATCCAATCCAAGTTAGTGCCCTTAAGTGATCCGCAGACATCTCGTTTATAGCCAAAATAGTTAACTTGTCCTTGGAGGAAGGCGCGATACCAGATCCATGAAAAAAGGCCATAGTAGCACCTATTTTAAAAAATTCTTTGTTGGACCCGATGGATCCTATAAATTATCGACCTATTTCTAATTTATCCTGTCTAAAATTATTGAAAAATCAGTGCACAAACAGTTGTGAGATTATCTGGAGGATACTCCTTACTACATCCGAGACAATATGGTTTCAAGAAAAACAGAAGTATGGAAACACTTCTGTTATCTTGGACAGATAGCATTATTCTGAGGTTTTGAGTATGGTCAAATAGTCCTTCTTGTATTGTTGGATATCTCTGCTGCCTTTGATATCATTGACTGACCCAACTGACAGAGTTTGGAATCCGCAACTCAGTTTTTAGTTGGTTTCAATATTTTCTTAGCAACAGGAAATTTGCTGTGAGAATAGGTTCCTCCTATTCCTCATGGGTTGACATAAAAACTGGAGTCCCTCAAGGATCGAGTCTGTCAGCCACCCTGTTCAATATCTATCTGGCCCCACTTTGCAAACTGCTGGATGGTCTGGGGCTTAACTTTCAGATTTATGCTGATAATATTCAGTTCTCATTTCCTATAGGTGTTAGGGAATGTCAGTTTAGTGAACCCTTGGGCCGACCTGCAGGAGACTGGGAAAGATATTCAAAAGTCTCTAGTATACCACAGGCCGGGAGGCAGATGTTCAGGCTGGACATAGAGGTGCTCTTCACCATAGAAGCTGGTACTCCCCCGGGAGGAGCCAGTAGGAGCCCAACCGCTGGGACTTAGGTGGCTTCACCCTTGGAAGCTGAAGCCCCCCCGGGAGGAGCCCGTAGGGGCCCGGCCGCTGGGACTTAGGCGGTAGTGGATCAGGACTGGGAACTGGAACCAGACTAGGACAGTAGGTCAGTACTGTAACGGGGCTTGGGTTCTGGAACCAGGCAGGAACTGTAGCAAGACTCGGATACTGGAACCAGGCAGGAACTGTAGCAGGTAAACAGGAACCAGGCAGGTACTGTAGCAGGTAAACAGGAACCAGGCAGGTACTGTAGCAGGCAGGCAGGAACCAAGCAGGCACTGAAGCAGGCAAGTAGGAACCAAGCAGGTACCGTAGCAGGCAAGCAGGAATGGAGCGATTAGCAAAGCAGGACGCTCCGGGGCACAGCGCAACAGGGATCCGGTAGGTAAGCCCATTGCAAGGCCAGGACTGGGTGGCCGCGGCCGGCTTATCAAGGCCACGGCGTCTGACGTCAGGATTTGGGCGGAGTCACCACTGGCGGGTAACAGCCTATAAAAGCGCCCAAGTGGCGTGCGCGCGCACCTAGAGACAGGGCGTCCATCCATGGAAGGCTTCCCGGTGGCGCGGCCCTTGCCGGGACGCCACCGAACAAGACAGGAACTAGGCCGGTGAAAACGGGAACAGGTCCAGAAACACGGAGGTAAGGGTCTGGTCGTGACGCTCGCGGCCAGAACCGCAACAATAGGGACCTCAGTTGCTACCTCCTTACAGGAACGCAAGATATACGTCAGTTATCTTGAGATGGTTACATCAGAACAGACAACATAAAAAAAAAAGCGGAAATTATATCTCAAGATATCCTAAGACTGAAATTTTCCCGGCCTTCCATTTTCAGAACCAAGAAATAGCAGAACGTGATCTGGGTGTCATACTGGACACCAGGCTGTCAATGAAGCCTCATGTAAAAAACCTAGTCAAGTTTGACTACTATAAACTCAGAATGCTAAGGAGACTCAAGCCTTACCTAGAACAAGTGGATGACTTTAGATTAGTGCTCCAAACATTGATCTTTTCAGGCTTGGATTATTGCAATTCATTATTGCTTGGAGTTCCATATAATACCATTAAACCATAAAATAATACCATTAATACCATTAAACCAAAATGATAAGGGGAATGGAACAGCTCCCCTATGAGGAAAGACTAAAGAGTTTAGGACTTTTCAGCTTGGAGAAGAGACGGCTGAGGGGGGATATGATAGAGGTGTTTAAAATCATGAGAGGTCTAGAACAGGTAGATGTGAATCGGTTATTTACTCTTTCGGATAATAGAAAGACTAGGGGGCACTCCATGAAGTTAGCATGTGGCACATTTAAAACTAGTCGGAGAAAGTTCTTTTTTACTCAACGCACAATTAAACTCTGGAATTTGTTGCCAGAGAATGTGGTTAGTGCAGTTAGTATAGCTGTGTTTAAAAAGGGATTGGCTAAGTTCTTGGAGAAGAAGTCCATTACCTGCTATTAATTAAGTTGACTTAGAAAATAGCCACTGCTATTACTAGCAATGGTAACATGGACTAGATTAGTTTTTAGTACTTGCCAGGTTCTTATGGCCTGGATTGGCCACTGTTGGAAACAGGATGATGGGCTTGATGGACCCTTGGTCTGACCCAGTAAGGCATGTTCTTATTTTCTTATGTTAATTTTTGAAGAATTCTGCAGCAAGAATTCTCTCTGGAACACATAAATATGACCACATAACTCCAAAACTAAATAAGTTACATGGGCTACCAATTTTGTACAAGATTCAGTATAAGGCACTTACTTTACTTCATAGTACAGTTTATAATAATGACACTTCCTAGTTAGTCACTAGACTACATCTTTATACACCGGTCCCTACCATTCAACAGACACATTTAGGAGAAATAAGGGACAGGACAATCTCTGTAGCAGTCACTATTCTGTGGAACAAAATGCATGAGGCTTTAAGATTACTGGTTGGCATAAAATGATTTTAAAAAGGGCTGAAAACCTGGTTGTTTAAGCAGGTTTTTAGTGAATTACCAACATAACTAAAGGATGATTATTATCTGAGGGCTGCGTATTGTATGATCTTACAATATATCAGATGATGCAATTGATGATGATCAATACTTGATTATGTATATCAGGGGTCCTCAAACCTGTCCTGGAGGGCCACCAGCCAGTCGGGGTTTTGGGATATCCTCAATGAATATGCATGAGAGAAAATTTGCATGCACTGCCTCCATAACATGTACATTTTCTCTCATGCATATTCATTGAGGATATCCCAAAAACCTGACTGGCTGGTGGTCCTCCAGGACAGGTTTGGGGACCACTGATATTATTTTGTTGTTTTAAGGATTAGAATGTTTGTTCTGTCATTTTAATTGTGTGAATGTTTTCCTGTGAAACCACTTTAGTTTAGAGTGGTACAGGAGAATTTTTTAAATAAATAAGTTAAAGAGTACAAAGCAGAGTAAGCCAAACTTTCCCTGTTACATAGTACTACTTTGGCTATGCTGCTTCTTGGATAGCCTTCTGCACCTCTCTTCCCCTGCTCCACTGTCATGCTACTGGAAATTGTACTTCTAAGTTGTACAAGAGTGTGTTATTTTCTTTCACCCAGTGCTGGCTTGCCTTTTGCTTGATGGTATTTGCTCCCCTCACTCACCTCCTTGATTGTACCAAAACCATGTATCAAGGACTGAAATATTGCAGTTAGACATGTCCTAGTAATGAGGAACAGCTGGGATATGCATTTGGATAAATTCTGCTCAGCACTCAGCTTCCCCAACTCCAAATTAGAGTTGCATATTTGCATCGGGCTTCTTGCCACCAGTGGTTGTATGGATACAATATTGGATCAAAACCTAAAAGAAAATTATCTGGGTTCTAAACCGAGTGAATCTTGGCAAATTATAATTTACTTTTATTTATTTTTTTATACAGTGTTTCAACTATTCCTTTCCGGTGTCTTCTAATGTTTGTGAACAAATCTGATGACCCTGATCAAATTTGGGATGAGGGGAAAGCAGGTGAAAGCAAGAATTCTAAGCTAAACTACTGAAACTTCAAGAACAGGACACTTGGCCAGAATAGCTTGGTCTGTCCTTAATACAGTAATTTGGATTTACACGGCACCTTTCATCCAGAAAGGATCCCAAAGGTCTTTACAGTTCAATATTTCAGAAATAGGCATGCAGCTACCTCTAGGGTGGATGACCTGGTACCCCTACTGAACTCGGGCCAAGGAGTTTTCCCGGACGGATAGGGCAAGTCTGTAGATGGTGGCCAGGTGTTATGGTTTCGAGGTGTTTGAGTGGATTCTTGGTACTGTGGCAGATGACCATGCCCATGGGGAGGAGCCCCCGTGGGGAACCACAGTACTGGGCTAGACTCAGGACGTACAAACACAGAGTTTTGTCTTTTATTGTGCAGCTGATGTATACCACCAGAGGTGGCAGTAGTGAAGTGATCTAGATATAGCAGTCCAGGGACCCTCTGCAGAGGGAACCCATCTCACCAAGATGGTATAGGGATATCCAGGTGTAGGTTTCCCAGCACAGCAGAGCTGTAGATGAGACAGACTGAGAATTAGATTACTCACTAGAAGGTAGCTGTAATGTTGACGATCCCACCAGGCAGAAGTAGATGGTAACAGGCACCGAGGCAGGGAGAGCAGGCCCTCGAGGAGTGAGTACCTGATCCCAGTAAGGCACCTGAAAGAAAGCAAAGGGCCCCCGAGGAGCGGGTACCCAGGTTAAATGAATACCCCGAAGGGCAGCGAGAGCTTCCAGCGGCAGTACGGAAGCAGCAGAGTAGCTTAGACCAGACGAGTCCAATCCTTGCTTACTCAACGAGGTAGCAAACAAGTGTAGGTTAAATACCCAGATGGCAAGAAGTCACTCGAGGGGGACGCCCCCAAGGTTCCCACCATGACGTGGATAAAGACATGGGTGGCATGCGCGCGCGCACCCTAGGAGGCCCTTAGGAGAAACATGGCGTGAGGCTTTGCCATAGCCGTTCTGGGGACGCTGGAGAACACAGCTTGCTGACGCGGCAGTAGCCATCTTCCCAAGGCTAGCGGTGAGAGCAGAGAAAAAGGTGAGGCACAAGAGTCGAAGCCGTCTGAGACCGACGGACGCAACACCAGGTGCTCCACAATACAGACATAGGCCAGTTTGTCTCCACCGGAGGCGCTCTTCCGGTGTCACCCGCCCACGACTCAACTGCATAGGTTCTTCCGCTTTGACCACTCGAATATCACTGCAGGGTGCAGGGTTGGTAACCAGTGGGAGCGAGAGCGAACCCGCGAAGGCTTCTTGGGCATCCGACTCTCAAGGTGATACTCTTGAAGACGATGGTCAATTCGGCCTGCCAAGTCTATAAGTTCCTCCAGAGAGGAAGGGAGCTCCCGTGCAGCCAACTCATCTTTTAGCTGTGAAGAGAGTCCATCCAGGTAGATAGCTCAGAGGCAGTCTTCCTGCCAGGCGAGCTTGGTAGCCAAAGTCCGAAACTCAATAGTATAATCAAATAGACTTCGTTGTCCTTGACGAATATGTACTAAACTGGCGCTTGCCACGGCATGTCGCCCAGGATCAACAAATGTCCGTCTGAAAACAGCCACAAACTGAGCCAGTTCCTTTAACAGGGAATCCGAGCGTTCCCACAGGGAAGAAGCCCAGGCCAGCGCTTTCCCTTCAAGGCGGGACAGGATAAATGTAACTTTAGTCAACTCGTCCTGGAAGACGGAAGGCTGCAGAGCAAATTACATGTGACATTGATTTATGAACCCGCTGCAGAGTCTGGAGTTGTCATTGAAGCGTGGAGGCACTGGAAGTGCCAACAAGGCTAGAGGCATCGATGGAGGTGGCTGTGGAGGAGGAGGAGCCGAATTATTCGTAAGGGGATCAAGCCGGGCATGAAGATGATCCATAGAGGAGGCCAATGCCTCAAGGAACTACTGCTGTTCTTGTACCTTAGATGCCAAGCCTGGGATGGCCTGGAGGGCACGCAGCTCCACCGAGTCCATGGCCTTTGCAACCTGTTGTGTCGGAGGTGGACCCCTGGGCTGAGGTGGTATTGTGCAACCTGTAGGCGAGGACCTACGGGTCCCCACCGTCAGCAGGTGGAGTGGGCTGAAGCTAGAGACCACTGGAGCTTCACTTATACCAGCCCTCGTTCCCCTCAGGTTGAGCTTTGGGTGCTGGGGCCGGCAGGACTTAGGAGGGCCTCGAGGTGAGGTAGAGGTGAGAAGCTTTTCAGCCCAGAGACAGCAGTCGGTAGATGGCGTAGTTCTATCCTGGACTGGATATGGTACGAGGGCTCAGGTGCCAAACGAACAATAGGGAACTGGAGGCACCCCAGCAAAGGAAGGCCTAAGCCTTGAAAGTCCATGTCCAGAGGATTGGCGAGGAGAGGCGTCACTGACAGGCTAGATTCTGAATGGGCGATGAATGGAAGTTGTGGCAATCAATGAAGAACTCTGGATGAAGGATAGTCTGTAACATAGTCATGCAAAGCAAGGGTCAGGGCACGGAGAATGCAGGTATAGTCAATGCAGACAATAGTCACGGTATAGAGCAAGCAGACATGGTCAGGAAAGGCAGTAGTCAGGGCGCGGAGAAGGCAGGAGTGGTCAGGCACGGCAGTGGTCATGGCGCGGAGAAGGCAGGTGTGGTCAGGCAAGGCAGAGGTCAGGGTGCGGAGAAGGCAGATGAATAGCTGGGTGTAGCGGAGGTCAGGGGCTGGAGAGTAGCTGAAGAGTAGTCAGACATAGCGGAGGTCCGGGGCTGGAGAGTAGCTGAAGAATAGTCAGGCATAGCGGAGGTCTGGGACTGGAGAGAAACTGAAGAGCAGTCAGGCTTAGCAAAGGTCCGGGGCTGGAGAGAAGCTGAAGAGTAGCCAGGCGAAGCGGAGGTCAAGTCCAGAGAGTCAATCCAACACATAGGCGAACAGGAACTAGGAGAACAGGAACTGGGAACCACAGGAAGACAGGAACACATGATGAAACGATCCAAGGAATAGCAACTGTTATGACCGTCGCTGCCCGATGTCTCCACTCCACCCACCTTACTGCATTGGCGACTCCCTCCGGGATTGATGGAAGGCTGGCTGCTGCGGAGTTCTTCGGCCGATCTCGTATGGCATCCCCGGACCGGCCCGACGCTGCAATCTGCCATGTTGACCTGATGCCTAGGGGTGTGCACGCGGCGCGGCCCTGCCTCAAGTACCAGAAGTGGCGCGAACCTCAGGGGCATCCCCCTGAGATGACATCACCTGTTTCAGATATTTAAAGGTCTCTGAACTGCTAACATCTTGAGTTAGCAAGGAATGGCATCGGACTCACTACAACTTTCCAAGCTACTCTGCCTCCTCGGACTTACCAGGGGTACCCGCTCCTCGGGGGCCTCGCTCTCTCTCTTACTTTGTAGGTTGCAGTCTAGAACCGGAACTTGCTCCTCGAGGGCTCTCATTCCCGGACTTCTTCGGAGTTCACTTCTGCCTGGAAGTCATCGCTGCCTACTACATCTGTGAGTTACCATCGCACTCTCAGAGCTTTCCCTGGAACCAGGTACTCACTCCTCAAGGGCCTACTTCATTCCAGCTCCTGGGCTTCTATGAGACAGTGTGTGAGTGTACCATCAAGTTCTGTCTATAAATTCTGCATACCCTGCCTACTCATTATATTTCAGTTTCTCTACAGCTCAGCCTCCAGGGATCGCTGTTCCAGTATCTGAGGGACTATAGCCCAGCCGAGCATTCCAGCTCACTACTGCCACCTCTGGTGGTTCAGTATATTGTCTAATAAAAGATCTAGTGTGTCTGTCTCCTAACTCTGAGCCTGACCGGTGGTCCCTCTCGGGATCATCCCCCTGGGGGCATGTTCATCTGCCACCGGTCCAAGGATCCACCCACAACTCTCCTAAATAATAACAGCAACGAGTACACGGAGTACGAAGTGACCTGTTGCAAAGGCAACGCTATGGAGTGAGGCCTGAGCTTTATACGCTGAAGAGTTTGACGTCAGCATCCGGGTCTGCAACCAGGTTCCCACTGTGGGCTCTTTAAAGGAATCACTGATGCACGCGCAAGCGCCTAGGAAGGGGCGCAGCGCTGGTGGCGGCATCTCTCCACAGGCCAGGCGGAGAGGCCCGACAAACAGGAACATCCTGGCTGGCAACACTGGGCAGTGTGGCAGGGCTGGAGGCACCGGAGGGAACCTGAGGTCAGAGCTGGCGGCCCACCACTGCCAGCGAAGAGGAGACAGAAGCTGGAGTCCTTCTGAAGAGGTGAGAGGGTCACGCCGCGGGGCTGCTGCGGGCGGCATGCCTAACATTTTAGTTTATGATGATTATTATCACTAGAATGTAAACCACCCAGAACAGGTTCTGGAAATAGGCGGCATATAAATTAGTGTAAATAAATAATGATCCCCATCGTTACCCCTTCCATAACGTTCTCTAGTCTAAAAACACATACTTGGACAATATTTGAAGTGGTGAATCTGGTTAAATCCCAGACTTAGCCAAACTGCAGAATTTAAAATCTTGTTGGTCCTGCCAACCCAAACTTAACCTGCTAACCTTTTATCCAGCTAAAATGTTAAATGGCTACATCAAGGATGGAGGCAGGGCATTCCAGGGCAGGGCTCGTTAACTAGCTAGGTTAAGAGGACAAAGCAATTTTGCTCACCATACACAGGGCAGGATGAATTAGCCATGACATGCGGGTGATGTCATCCAACAGCACTGAATGGATCCATCTCTCTAGTTCAGTAAAACGTGTTTTTTTGTTTTTTTGTTTACTTTTTATTTATAAACAAGCTTTTAAACAGTAGGCATGCATAACAGATTGGCATACAATACAGTAAGTATACATAAGAACATGCCATACTGGATCAGACCAAGGGTCCATCAAGCCATCAAGGCTCAGTATAGAAGGAAAGGAAGGGAAAGAAAAAAAATATTATGGAGCTAGCCCATAAAACTCACCATAGCACCCCCAGATACATTCATATTCAAATTCCTCCTCTTGTAACTTATAGCATAGGAGCTCAATATTTGCAATATTCCAATTTTGTGTCTGTCAGTAAACTAAACATGGATGAAATTTTGAGAATGTGGTAACTGTAAATCTAGCAGAAAGGAGACGAGCCACCAAGGGTTTGTGTTTGGGAAGAATTAAAGAACCAGTCCATCTTCCCAGCAGACCAAGAAGTGGAGTCATATGCAATCATATATTTTTCCAAGCTGTCTCAACAAGATGTAGACCCAAGTCTATATTCCAAGTATCTATTAAGGACTGAGGGGTTGCAGTGCCGTTTTTGCATGTTTAACCCTACCTAGAGTCACTAAATGCTTCTAGAAAGTTTCTGGAGGGTTCCTGCTCTTCAAGTTTAGAGATTTCAGTAAGAAGTCTGAGAATTCTGCTAGTGCAGAGCTCATGCAAACTGCAGGACTGTGTGCTTTGCAATTATCCTCTCTGTTAGGGAAGGGTGAAAGGGGGATGTAGAGAACTGGATCTGGAAAGGATGATGAGATTTAGGAGATAAGTTAGTAACGAAATGTGATAATTTTCCACCATGGGGAATGAACATCTATATAAGATGCTCCCTGGCATCTGATAGTTGTTGTTTTGTGGGGTCCTAGGAGGAGACGGGGCTTGTGAAGCATCCATAGATTTCTGAAGCAAAGAGCAAGAAAGATTCTAAGTTGAAGAACAGGATTTTTGGTAGCCTACTAGAGGGAGGACACACTTATCAAATAAAAGAGTAACTCTTTGTCTGGGAGAGCTCCAGTGAAAGAACTTTCTAATTATGATGCTACCCCGAATGCCTAGGGGTTAGAGAAGAGTGTGAGTAGGATTCCTCCTGCTCAGAGAATAACTGAAACAAATCATGGTACAAGGACAGACTGACAAACTTAAGAGTACCAAATCGCCTGTACCAGATGGTACAGTTCTGCCAGAGATGTCAGAGTTCTGAAAGAACTAAAAAAATGAAACTGCTGATCTACTAACAGTCATTTGTAACCATTATTAGAATAGTTCATTGTACCTAAAGATTACAGCATGGCCAATGTGACACTGATCTTTGAAAAGGGCTCCAGAGCTGTAGACCAGTGAGCCTAACTTCAGTGCCAGGAAAAATTATAGAAACTATTTCAAATAATAAAATCACAGAACATATAGAAAAGCATGGTTTAATGGGACACAGCCAGCATGAATTTACACAAGAGATTGACTTACCAATCTGCTACTTTTTTTGGAAGGAGTTAATAAACATGTGGATAAAGATGATCCAGTTGACATAGCATATTTGGATTTTCAGATGACATGTAACAAAGTCCCCCATAAGAGACTCCTGAGAAAAATAAAAAGTCATGGGCTAGGAAGCAATGTCCTGTTGTGGATTACAAACTGGTTAAAAGATAGGAAATACAGGGTAAGAATAAATGGTCAGTTTTCTCAGTGGAGAAAGGTAAACAGTGGAGGACCTCAGGGTTATATACTGGGATCAGAGCTTTTTAATGTATTTATAAATGATCTGAAAAAGAGAACAGTGAGTGAGGTGATCAAAACTGCAGATGAAATAAAATTGTTCAGCATAGAGACATCAAAGGCAGATTGTGAGAAATTGTAGGAAGACCTTGCAAGACTGGGAGAGTGGGCATACAAATGGCAGATGAAATGTAATGTGGACAAGAGCAAAATGATGCACACAAGGAAAAGTAACCCACATTGTACATTGTAGTTACACAACGTTAGGTTCCATATTAGGAGTTACAACCCAGGAAAAGGATCTGGGTGTCATATACTTTGAAATCCTTGGTTCAGTGTGTGGTGGCAGTGGTTAAAAAAGCAAACAGAATGTTAGGCATTATTAGGAAAAGAACGGAGAATATAATGGAGAATGTCATAATACCTCTCTATCGTTCCATAGTGAAACCACACCTAGAGTACTGTGGGCAATTCTGGTCACTGCATCTCAAAAAAGATATAGCTGAACTGGAAAAGGTACAGAGAACAGTGACCAAAATGATAAAGGGGATGCAACAGTTCTCCTTTGAGGAAAGGCTAAAGAGATAAGTGCTGTACAGTCTGGAGAAGAGACGGCTGAGGTGGGATATGATAGTGGTCTATAAAATCAAGAGTGGAACAGAACGGGTAAATGTAAATTGGTTATTTATTCTTTCAAAAAATACAAAATTGTTTTTTGGTTAAGCAAAAGTCAATCAATGTGATTATAAATAAAATAAAATAAATAAATAAAATAAAAATCTCAATAAAATAAATAAAATATATTTGGCCCAGCTTGAAAAATGATATTCAGTGCACACCTTCCACTCTGTTCACAGGCATTTCTTCACCCAACACGAACATATTTCTTCATGCTTAGGGCTGGTATAAGTCTGGTCCAGAGTGCTGCCTGAGCTGGCAGCTCCCATTGCTTCTCTTGGGAGTGATTTTGTCACAATTTTTACGCATGCTTAGGCTTGCGGAAAAACAGAAGTGGTAGTTGCAACTAACCCTCTTCTTTTACAATGCTAAAAAATACATCTAATACCAAAATCAAAAATATATTTTTTTAAATTGTCCCAACTCATCAGGGCCTCTCAAAGACAATTTTATTCTTCTGTCTTGCTTGACCAAACAAAATTGTTCCTAACTTGGGATCTCAATTATTAAGAAGGGCATGAATGCATGTCAGCTGATCTACCCCAATTTCCTGATCCCTTTTCCTGTTTTCTCCTCAGAATGCGCCGATGCTCCTCGCACATGTCTACACTTTCAGTTCCCACCTAAGAAGACAGAAAACACTGAAATTTTCAAAGTGAATGTCTGGCTTTTCTTACAAGCATCTCACCACAGCAGACAGGTCACTGTGAGGAGTTCCCTCTCTGACATAAGCAGCCTGGAGCAGGCACTCGTCAGAAGCAACTTAAAGTAACAGGAACTGGCTGGCACATGCTCTCCATGTCATTATCCATCTATAGGATGCTCAGCAAAGGACAGAAAAGACTGAGGATTGAACTGATATGCAAGGGCTGCCAGGACCTCCCACGAACGGTGAACAATGGTAAGTACCAGAGATCATTCCTAGTGGCCAAGGCCAGAGCAAAGATAAGACAGCGCATCACAAAAAGGAGCATAGACTGTACTAGCCACTCAGACATGTGCTGTAGAAAAGGCTTCTACTTAGACTTCAAAGAAATTGGATGGAGTGACTGGATCATAAAGCCAAAAGGCTACTACATGAGCTACTGTCAGGGTGCATGTCCAGTCCACCTGGCTGGGATTCCAGGAATTGCTGCATCTTTCCACACTGCAGTCCTCAACCTGATCAAGGCCAACAATGTCTCTGCAATTGGGAAGTCCTACTGCGTCCCCACTGGGCGCAGACCCCCTCACCATGCTGTATTTAGACAGGGGTAACAATATCATCAAAACTGATGTCCCAGACATGATAGTGGACACCTGTGGGTGCACCTAATTACTGACACTGATTTGTTACCTAATCCCTAACAACCGGTTCAGTGGAATCCTAAAAATATAGAAGAGGAAATGGTTACTTAATTTTTTTCCAAATTATAGTTTTATTGATGATACACAAGTAGTTTCATAACATAAGCAAGAAAATTCCAAAAAAGCAAGTGTAATATAAATAGTCTGCATTGGTGCATAATAAAATATAGTTACACCAACCATGTAATACATTGTGCATTTTGTTTTTATTTCCCTTCATGTGTCTCCCCCTCCCCCCCCCCTTCCACCCTCATTCCTTTTCCTCAATCATAGAGTAGTAGGAGAAGGACTAAAGCAGCGGTCTGAGAACTTGAAAAGTACCAACATCTTTGTGTGTTATACATCACCCATCGGGTGGATGCTGTATGCAACTTCTGGTCAGCAAGCCAGGGGTGCAAATATTGAAGAACTTAGTGAGTGTCTTATTTTTTATAGCTGTTAATTTAGCTAGCAAGCATATTTATTTATTTATTTAACACTTTTCTATACCGACCTTCATGGTTAAAAGACCATATCAGATCGGTTTACATCGAACTGGGGGACTGAACCAAAGACAATAGTATAAAACAGGAAAAAACAAAGTTACATTCAACAAGGAAAATAAAACTTGGAGGCATAGACTGCTGGAAGAGAAAAGGCCTAGGAACGCAGAAAACAAGTATAAATGATTGGTGAGTCAGGGGAGGATCTTATTGGAAACTTCAAGGAGGTACGGTGATCCATAAAAACCTCGGCTAATGTGTATCAGGGGGATCTGAGAAGGCTTGGCGGAAGAGCCAAGTCTTAAGTTTTTTTTTGAATGTTGAGAGGCAGGGTTCCATTCTGAGGTCGGAAGGGATATTGTTCCAGATGGTTGGGCCTGCTGTCGAAAATGAACGATCTTTGGTCGAGGTGAGGCGAGTTGCTTTTGTGGGAGGGGCCTGTAGAGTTCCTTTATATGCTTCTCTAGTCGGCCTGTTGTAAATATGAAGATTGAGAGGGAATACCAGGTCCAGATATAGGTGATTGTAGATGGATTTGTGAATTAGAGTGAGTGATTTGTGAAGGATACGATAGTACACTGGGAGCCAGTGTAAGTTATGGAGGATAGGTGATATGTGTTCTCCACGGTTGGTGTTGGTCAGGATTCTTGCCGCAGCGTTCTGTATCATCTGTAGGGGTTTGGTGGTGGAGCCGGGGAGACCCAAGAGGAGAGCGCTGCAGTAGTCTATTTTGGCGAATAGCAAGGCTTGCAGAACTGTCCTGAAGTCATGGAAGAAAAGAAGAGGTTTGAGTCTTTTTAGAACCTGAAGTCTATAGAAACAATCTTTGGTTGTGGTGTTGATCATTTTCTTTAAGTTAAGGCGATTGTCGAGAAGAAACCCAAGATCTCTAACATGGGTATGTGTGAGCTGGCTGTTGTGGTTGGTCTGTGGAAGTGAGTTGTCTTGGTTAGTGGAAATGAGGAGGAGTTCTGTCTTTGATGCATTAAGAACCAGGTTAATACTGTTGAGGAGGTTGGTAATCGATTTTAGGCAGTTGTCCCAGTGCTTGAGTGATTTAGTGATGGATTCAATTATCAGAATCAGAATCTGCACATCATCTGCATATAGGTAATGTGTTAGGTTAAGGTCTGTTAGAAGCTGGCAGAGGGGGAGGAGGTAAATGTTGAAGAGGGTGGGTGATAAAGAGGATCCTTGAGGTACACCAAGTGAGGAAGAAGTCGAGGGTGATTCTTTGTTGTTAATTTTAACTTTGAAGCTTCTATTGCTGAGCTTCTATTTTGAAGCTTCTATTGCATATCTTACTCAACCTTTGCTTAACCTCATCTAGTGTAGGGATCGACTCTGTTTTCCATCTATAAGCTATGGAACACCATGCTGAGAGGGTAATTTGTTGAAACAAAGTGTTCTTGGATTCTTCTATTCTAGTGACAAGTTCATGTAATGGTCTGTGGGTTTGTGGGCCCTTGGCCAGAGTTGTTACTACCTGTGGGGAGGAACCCCACAGGTCCACACTGTCAGGAGGCAACGTCAGGCACAGCAGAGAGCTCTGGGTGAAACTGTGGAGGGGTCTCGAAAAGTGGGGTAAGAGACACAGCCAGGAGGGGTCCCCACAGTAAGTTAGATCAGTACCTGGGTAGAGACCCCGAAGGGGAAAGCGCTAGGCAGGCCCGTGGAGCGGGAAGCACGAGACAGGACGTGCAGGAGGTATCCAGGAGAGGCAACCCTGAGGGGCGGAGCTTGCGCAGTGAAGGAGGTAATGATGCGATGACGTAGGCCACCCCATGGAGCGGGGAAGCCTGAGTCAGGTCTCCAGAAATGACATAGTCCAGCCCGAGGAGCGGGCAGTACCGGCAGTGACCGGTGGTGGAATCAAGGGCACTGCCCCGAGGATCGGGGAAACACCAACAGTCCCAAGTGTAGAACGCAGGCACAGAGGTACAACTCCCAAGTGGTGAAAGTGTTCCCAGAGGCAGCCCTGTGGAGTGGGGAGCCAGGTAGATAGGACTTCTGGAGGGCGCAGGGCCAGCCCGAGGAGCAGGGGAAGCCAGGAGACCAAGTCCCCATAGAACGCCCACACTGGCCCCCGAGGAGCAGGTACCAGGCAGGATCCAGAGTCCAATAAGGTCCGGTAGCAACACCACAGGAATGAAGGAAACAAGAGTTCAAAGAGTAGTAATGGAACTCGTTGCCAAGTCGGCTAGCTGAGGGTGAAGGTGGAGCTTAAGTAGTCTGATCCAATGATGTCATCAATCAGGGATGCCCCCGAGGTTCACGACGAAGAGGCTTTAAAAGAGGGTCTGATGGCGTGCGCGAGTGTCTAGAAAGGCTCGGAGTTGGCGTGGGTGGGGGCAGCGTCTCAACCGCCATGAGGAGCCATAGGAAACGCGGCGGCAGAGGCTGGCCCACGCTGTGAGCAGGCCTGGAGAGGGAAGCAGGATGGTGCAGAACGTGAGTAAATGAGGTCGCAGCCGTCTGCGACCACCAGTACCCCACCTCTTAAGTCTCCCCCGGGGGTTTGGGTTTGCGAGGGCGCTTGGCATGGAACTTTTGAATGAGATCCTTGTCCAAGATATTAGCCATAGGATCCCAGCTGTTCTCCTCAGGCCCAAAGCCCTTCCACGAGAGGAGATACTCCCATTTTCTTCCACGTTTTCTAATGTCCAGAACCTCTCGGACTTGATATGTGACATCTGCTTCTGAGGACAACAGTTGAGGGTCCGGTGGTTTTTTAGAAACCATGAAAGCACCAAGGGCTTTAGTAGAGAAACGTGGAAAGCACTGTGAATCTTGAGCGAAGAAGGCAGCTGGAGTTGGTAGGTGACAGGACTCAGACGGCGGAGTACAGGAAAGGGGCCAATATATCTAGGGGCGAAGCGAGCCGAGGGCAGCTTGAGTCGAATAAATTTGGTACTGAGCCATACCTTATCCCCAGGTTGGAACTGGGGTGCTTCTCAAGCAGGCTTCTTTGATCTCTAAGAAGCCTGCCTGAGCAGCTGTTGGGTGTTATGCAACAATTGGTGCAATTCTTGAGCAGTTGCTTGAGCTGCTGGTGATGCCATGGACAGTGGGAGCGGAAGTGGTGGCAAGGGCTGGCGTCCATAGACCACCTTGAAGGGAGACGACCCGGTGCAGGCAGACTGATGGGAGTTTAGTGTGAACTCCGCCCATGGAAGGAGATCAGCCCAATCGTCCTGCCGCAGGCTCACGTAGGCTCACAAGAATTGCTTTAGGGTTCTACTGGTCCTCTCCGTTTGGCCATTGGCTTGAGGATGGTAAGCCGAGGTGAAATCTAATGAAATATTGAATTTTTGTGCAGAGAGATTTCCAGAAGTGTGCAGTGAATTGGATTCCATGGTCCGAGAGGATGTGCTTGGGGAGGCTGTGGAGCCGGAACACATGCCGAAAGAACAGTTTGGCAAGCTGAGGTGCCGAAGGAAGGCCGGGTAGAGCCTTCCTTCGGCACCTCAGCTTGCCGAAGGAAGGTATTGTTACCATGGAAACAGACAAATCCACTATAAAGTCCGTTGCGATATGGGTCCAAGGCTCGCTCGAAATGGTATGGTATTGTTACCATTGGAAACAGACAAATCCACTATAAAGTCCGTTGCGATATGGGTCCAAGGCTCGCTCGGAATGGGGAGCGGTTGCAAGAGTCCCCAGGGCCTTCCTGCTGGAGGTTTATGATGGGCACACGTGGGGCACGATTCTACGTAAGCTTGAGCATCCTTTCGTATAGTAGGCCACCAATAGTACCGCTGAAGAGTGGAGAGTGTTCTGGACTGGCCCGTATGTCCTGAGGTCAAGGAGTCATGAGCCCATTGCAAAACCCTCCGTCTTAGCTGGCGAGGGGGCCACCGTCTTCCCTGGTGGTACTGGAAAAGTGGCAGACAGAATGACCTTGGCAGGGTCTATTATATGCCGTGGGATATTGGGTACATCCTCAACGACAAACGATCTGGAGAGCGCATCAGCACGACCATTTTTATTGGATGGGCGGTAATGCAGTATGAAATTGAATCAGGTAAAGTAGAGGGACCTCCGGGCCTGGCAATAGTTTAGATGCTGAGCGTGATGTAGATACTCGAGGTTTTTATGATTCATGTATACGGTGATCTGGTGTTGGGCTCCCTCGAGCCAAGGTCACCATTCTTCAAAGGCCAGCTTGATGGCCAGCAATTCTTTATCCCCAATGGCGTAATTACGTTCTGCCAGCGAGAAGCGCCGGGAAAAAAAAGAACAAGAGTGTAGTGTATGGGTGGTTGAGTATTGATTCAGTATGGCTCCTACTCCAATGTTGGAAGCGTCAACCTCGACGACAAACAGTTGTGGCTGGTCCAGGTGGCGGAGACGTGGTTCCTTGAGGAAGGCAGACTTGAGATCCTGGAAGGCGGTCATGGCTTCAGGCGATCACTAAGAGAGGTTGGCCTCCTTGCGAGTCATGGCCGTGAGTGGTGCAGTCAGGGTTGAATAATGGTGAATAAAGGAGTGATAGTAATTGGCAAAGTCAAGGAATCTGTGAAGTGCCTTGAGGCCTGTAGGTTGTGGCCAAACAAGGATGCTCTTCAATTTCTGAGGATCCATTTGAAACCACTGGCTGGACAGTACATAGCCAAGGAAAGGAACGGTCTCTTGCTCGAAGGAGCACTTCTCAAGCTTGGCAAAAAAGCTGGTTATCTCGCAGATGTTGGAGGACATGAGAGACATCCTGGCGATGACTTTGAAGGTTTTTCGAGAAGACTAGAATGTTGTCGAGGTATACATCCATGCACTGGTAAAGCATATCTCTGAAAAACTAGTTCATCTTGTTTTGAAATACCGCGAGCATTTCAAGGTATTCAAAGTGGCCGTCACGCGTGTTAAAGGTGGTTTTCCACTCGTCGCCCTCGCAGATCTGAACCAGATTATAGGCTCCGCGGAGATCCAACTTTCAGAAGATTTTTGCTCATTGAAGCCGGACGAAAAGCTTGGAGATAAGAGGCAGTGGGTAGCGGTCCTTGAGAGTGATTTCATTTAAGCCTTGGTGTTGTGTCCATCACTGGCCGATGTCTCCGCTCCGCCGACCTCACCTCATTGTCGACTCCCTTTGGGGTTGATGGAAGGCTAGCTGCTGTGGCGTCTCCATGCCGTCCTCCTCCAGCGTCCCTGGACTGGCTCGACGCTGCAAGCCGCCATGTTGACCAGATGCCTAAGGGTGCGCGCGCGGCCTGACTGATGTACCAGCGTTGGCGTGAACCTCAGGGGCGTTCCCTGAGATGACGTCATCAGCTCCAGATATTTAAGGTCTCAGTTTTCGCTAACAAGACGAGTTTGCAAGGGATTGGTTTACCTAGCTTCCTCCTGGTCGCTGCGGATGGGATTCGCTCTCCGCAAACCCAGCTACTCTGCCTCCTCGGACTTCACTAGAGGTACCCGCTTCTCGGGGGCCTCACTCTCTCTTTTTCTTTGCAGGTCGCAGTCCGGAACTGGTACTCGCTCCTGAAGGGCCCACGTCCCGGACTTGCTCCTGAATACCACTTCTGCTAAGAAGTCATCGCTGCTTACATTAGCGAGTTTCCATCTATCTCTCAGAACTTTCCCTGGGTTCAGGTACTCGCTCCTCAAGGGCCTAATGCATACCATCTCCTGGGCTGCCTCAAGAGACTATTGTGTGAGTGTTACCATCAAGGACTTGTTCCAGAACTCTGCATATACTGCCTACTCACTTTCTTAGTTTCTCTACAGCTCAGCCACCCTGGGACCGCGTTCCAATACTGAGGGACTACAGCCCAGCCGGGCGCTTCCAGCTCACTACTGCCACCTTTGGTGGTTTAATATATTGCTTCTAAGAAGTCTTTGTTGCTTAACATCAGTGAGTCTGTATCTATCTCTCAGAGCTTTCCCTGGAACCAGGTACTCGCTCCTTGAGGGCCTAATGTATACCAACACCTGGGCTGCCTTAAGAGACTATTGTGGGAGTGTTACCATCAAGGACTTGTTCCTGAATGCCGCATGCTTTGCCTACTCACTTTCAGGCTGATACTTTACAGTGTGCTCCGATGGAGTGCACTGTTAACCTGCCCTTGGATGCGTCTTTTCCTTACCCCTTATACAGTAAGGGGCGGAAAACGCGCGTCCAACCTGTGGCACCTAATAGCGCCCTCAACATGCAAATGCATGTTGATGGCCCTATTAGGTATGCCCGCGCGATACAGTAAGTAAAATGTGCAGCCAAGCCGCACATTTTACTTTAAGAAATTAGCGCCTACCCAAAGATAGTTGCTAGTTTCTGCTGGCACCGGGAAAGTGCACAGAAAAGCAGTAAAAACTACTTTTCTGTGCACCCTCCGACTTAATATCATAGCGATAATAAGTCGGAGGTCCTGAAGGGTGTAAAAAGTAAAAAAAAAAGAAAAAAAAATTTAAATTGGGCCAGCGGCTGTCGGGCCAAAAACCGGATGCTCAATTTTGCCGGCGTCCGGTTTCCGAGCCCATGGCTGTCAGCGGGCTCAAGAACCGACGCCGGCAAAATTGAGCGTCGGCTGCCAAACCCGCTGACAGCCACCGTTCTGGGTCAAAAGGAGGCGCTAGGGACACTAGTGTGTCCCTAGCGCCTCCTTTTGCCCGTTTCTACCACACCACCTAATTTACATACTGAATCGCGCGCACCGCCGAGTGGCTGGTCCGCTCTCCTGCATTTTTACTGAATCGGCCCGTTTCTTAGTTTCTCTATAGCTCAGCCACCCAGGGATTGCTGTTCCAGTACCTGAGGGACTACAGCCCAGCCGGGCGCTTCCAGCTCACTACTACCATCTCTGGTGGTTTACTATATTGTCTAATAAAAGAACGAGTGTGTGTCTGTCTCCTACACTAAGCCTGATCAGTGGTCCCTCTCGGGATTTCCCCTGAGGGCGTGGTCACCTGCCACTGGTCCAAGGATCCACCGACAACTATTCTAAATAACTACAGATTGCTAAATACCAGCTTTATCAACAGAGCTTTCTGATAGATTGCTAACTCCCAGCTTTCACTACAGAACTTTGTTAACAGGTTGACAACAGATTGCTAACTCCTCTCGGAGAACACATCAGATTGCTAACTCCAAGGATCCGGTTTGACTACATGATTCCGGCTTGATTCCAGGGTTCTGGTTACTCCAAGGATCCGGCTTGACTACTAGTTTTGACTTGACTCCAGAGTTCGGGTAACTACATGGATCCAGCACAACTCAATGCTTTGCAGGCTATACCGGGCCTGGCTCAGCGCATTGCAGAACAACAGGACGCCTTGGAAAAACTTGCTTCAGCTTTTCATCAGCTACACACACAGGAGGTTCAAAGTACTGCTTCTAACTATGAAAGTCAGTTACAGGAGGTAACTTTTAAGACTGCTGTACCACTGGCGGCTCCGATCCGCTTCTCTGGAGAAATACAGAAGACCCGGGGCTTTTTAAACCAGTGCTGCATGCACTTTACCTTACAACCATCTTTATTTCCTACTGCTCTCTCCCAGACTACCTACATCCTTTCATACCTGGATGGTGGGGCTTTGTCTTGGGCATCTACCTTGTGGGAACGTAAAGACCCCATTTTGCAGGACATAGAAGGATTTATGGATTTGTTTAAATCTGTTTTCAATGATCCTGCTCGAACCTCTGTCGCCGGTTCTGCTTTGGCTGAATTGAAGCAAGGCAACAGATCATTGGCTGAATTTGCCATAGAGTTTAAAACTCTTGTGGCAGAACTTTGCTGGGACCCCAAATGTCTCAAGACTCTCTTTTGCAGAGGCCTGGATACCAGTTTAAAGGACGAGCTGGCTGCTCGTGAAACACCTGACTCGCTGGATGAATTGGTGGCTTTGGCCACTCGGATTGATCAACGACTTCAGGATAAGGTGAAGGAACTCCGGCCTAGGGTGTTACCCAGGTTGAAACAGGCCAGTGCTGTCTCTACACCTCAGATGGTTCCAATAATCCCTGCTGCTGATACAGATGAACCTATGCAACTGGGTCATGGACGCTTGACCTCCAAAGAGAGAAGATTTTGGAAGAAGCGTGGCTTTTGCTTGTACTGTGGTCAGCCCGGCCACGATGTCTCTACATGCTCCACTCGTCCGAAAGCAAGGACGGGCCAAAGTCCTACAGGAAGACTATTCTTAGGGCTTACTGCGCCCTCTCGTACGCTCTCTCTCCCAGTCTCCTTGACCTACGGACCAGTCACGGTTCAGACTCCTGCCCTGGTGGACTCGGGGGCAGGAGGCATCTTCATTCTCAGACGTCTAGTGGAATATTTGAGGATCCCCCTCATCAAGTTGAAAAACCCACTATGATTATCCTCCATTCATGGAGAGCCCTTACCGGAAGATGTGTCTTGCCAAACCGAATTAGTTACTCTCTGTACTGGAGCTCTTCATATTGAATCACTCTCTTTCTTCGTACTGGAGAAGGCTGTGCACCCTATCGTCCTGGGGTTACCCTGGTTGCAAGTACACCAATCCCAATTTGACTGGGCATCTCTGGATCTCTCCCACTGGGGCCCAGAATGTCATGGGAAATGCCTTAAGGAGATATTGCCTATTATTGGCATGCCTGCGACTCCAGCAGTACTAGGACTGCCGCTCCAGTACACCCCCTTTGGGGATATCTTCTCCAAAGAAGTTGATATTCTTCCTCCACAGGAGCCCTATGACTGTGGCATACGACAGAAGTCTAAAACTGAGTCTCCAAAAGGACAGGTGCACTCTCTCTCAGCATTTGAGAATAAGGCAACATCGGAAGATATTGAAGAAAATCTCCAGAAGGACATTATCCAATCATCTCAGTCACCAGCTGGTGTGGACACTTGTTTTGGGGGAAAGGAAGACAATACACTAACCAGAAAATGTTCTTCAATATCTCAAAATGGGCTCTTGAGGAGCGAGTACCGGTTCTGGACTGCGACCTGCAAAGACAATACACTAACAAGAGAATGTTCTTCAATATCTCAAGACGAAGACAATACACTAACCAGTGAATGTTCTTCAGTATCTCCAGACGAAGATGATACTACTCTTAGTGAACTATCCTCTATATCTCAAGACTCATTTATCATCAATGCAGAAGATGCCCTAGAGTTCAAGGTTGAAGAGGTTCTGGACATTTGTAGAAGAGGAAGACTTTAGAATACCTTCTAAAATGGGAAGGTTTTGGCTCCGAAGAAAACTCATAGGAGCCTCAGACCAATATCTTGGATAAAGAAATGCTTCGTTGATTCCATCTCGCACATCCTTCGAAACCTAAGCCTGGAGCCCGAAGAGATCGCCCTTTGAAAGGGGGTACTGTGGTGTCCGTCGCTGCCCGACGTCTCCGCTCCGCCCACCTCACCTCGTTGGCGACTCCCTTCTGGGTTGATGGAAGGCTAGCTGCTGCGGCATCTCAATGCCGTCCTCCTCCGGCATCCCTGGACCGGCTCGACGTTGCAAGCCGCCATGTTGACCAGATGCCTAAGGGCGCGCGCGCAGCCCGACTGATATACCAGCGTTGGCGCGAACCTCAGGGGCGTCCCCCTAAGATGATGTCATCAGCTCCAGATATTTAAGGTCTCAGTTTTCGCTAACAAGATGAGTTTGCAAGGGATTGGTTTACCTAGCTTCCTCCTGGTCGCTGCGGATGGGATTCGCTCTCCGCAAACCCAGCTACTCTGCCTCCTCGGACTTCATTGGAGGTACCCGCTCCTCGGGGGCCTCGCTCTCTCTTTTTCTTTGCAGGTCGCAGTCCGGAACCAGTACTCGCTCCTCGAGGGCCCATGTCCCGGACTTCCTCCTGAATACCATTTCTGCTTAGAAGTCATCACTGCTTACAACATTAGTGAGTTTCCATCTATCTCTCAGAGCTTTCCCTGGGTCCAGGTACTCGCTCCTCAAGGGCCTAATGCATACCATCTCCTGGGCTGCCTCAAGAGACTATTGTGTGAGTGTTACCATCAAGGACTTGTTCCAGAACTCTGCATATACTACCTACTCACTTTCTTAGTTTCTCTACAGCTCAGCCACCCTGGGACCGCTGTTCCAATACCTGAAGGACTACAGCCCAGCCAGGCCCTTCCAGCTCACTACTGCCACCTTTGGTGGTTTAAAATATTGCTTCTAAGAAGTCTTTGCTGCTTAACATCAGTGAGTCTGTATCTATCTCTCAGAGCATTCCCTGAAACCAGGTACTCGCTCCTTGAGGGCCTAATGTATACCAACTCCTGGGCTGCCTTAAGAGACTATTGTGGGAGTGTTACCATCAAGGACTTGTTCCTGAACGCCGCATGCTTTGCCTACTCACTTTCTTAGTTTCTCTACAGCTCAGCCACCCGGGGATCGCTGTTCCAGTACCTGAGGGACTACAGCCCAGACTGGTACTTCCAGCTCACTACTGCCAGCTCTGGTGGTTTACTATATTGTCTAATAAAAGAACTAGTGTGTGTCTGTCTCGTACACTAAGCCTGACCAGTGGTCCCTCTCGGGATTTCCCCCGAGGGCGAGGTCACCTGCCACGGGTCCAAGGATCCACCCACAACTATTCTAAATAACTACAGATTGCTAAATACCAGCTTTATCAACAGAGCTTTCTGACAGATTGCTAACTCCCAGCTTTCACTACAGAACTTTGTTAACAGGTTGACAACAGATTGCTAACTCCTCACGGAAATGCATCACTTGGTAATCGATGCAGGGCTGGAGAGAGCCATCCTTTTTCCCAACAAAGAAAATCCTGCTCCATCAGGGCCGAATGAATCCTTTGGCCAGGTTCTCCCGGATGTACTCAGACAAGGCTTGGATCTCCATCTGTGAGAGGGGATAGATCCTACCCCGAGGAGGCTTTGTGGTAGGCAGCAAATTTATTGCGCAGTCGTAGGAGCAGTGAGGAGGAAGAGTATCCGCGGCCTTCTTAGAGAACACATCGGCATAAGAGGCATACTGCGGTGGAAGGCAGTCATACAAGGCAGAGGAGAGACGGATTCTAGGCAGTTTTTATCACAGGTGCGACCCCCAATGAGAGAGTTGTAGGGTAGCCCAGTCAAACTGTGGAGTGTGCTGCTGTAGCCAGGGCAGCCCCCAAACTACAGGATGAATGGCCTTGTCCAATATATAGAATGAAATGGTCTCCACGTGCATGGTCCCGGTGCGTAACTGAATGGGAGCCGTGGTGTGGGTGACCTCACCAGGGAGAGATTCTCCATGGATCGAGGAGAGTAGCAAGGGCACCGGAGAACGAATGGTGGGGATCTGCAAGTGTTCCGTGAGTTGTTTCAATATGAAATTCCCACCAGCCCCGGAGTCCACCAATGCCAAGGTGTGAAACTCCTGGGTGTCCATCTTAATCGACATAGGGACAGTCAATGGAGGAGACGGTGAAGTTAGGCCTAGGAGAAGTCCTCCAGCAGAACCTAGGCCTGGGAGTTTCCCGGACAGACTGGACACGAGGCAATGGCATGTCCGGGTTGGTCACAGTACAGGCAGAGGCTGGATTGCTGGCGCTGCTGTCATTCCTTAGGGGAAAGTCTGCTCCAACCCATCTGCATAGGTTCTTCCTCTACTGGAGTCTGCGAGGTGTGCAATCTGGGAGAAGAAGAAAGTCGTGTATGAGACGAGAATGGAGTAGTCTTCCAGGATGTTCTTGTAGACGACAGTCAATACGCCCAGTGAGGTCTATCAAAGAGTCCAGGGACGAGGGCAGTCAGAGTTCCAGTGGAGTTCCGAAGCAAGAGTTCTGAATTCAATAAAGTAGTCCGTTACTGAGCGAGAGCCTTGTTGGAGATGAAGAAGTGATGCCCTGAAAACGGCTCTACGACCAGGGTCTTCGAAGATGGACCGACACAGGGCCAGGAACCCTGGGAGATCCCGAAGGACCGGGTCCGCTTTTTTTCAGAGGGGTGACACCCAGGCCAAAGCCTTACCATCCAAAAAAGGAAAGGATATCTGGTCTTGGTGATAACATCTGGGAAGTAGGCTGGTTGCAGGTAGAAGTGCATATTGCATTGATTCAAGAAACCCGTGCACATAAGAGGGTTTCCTGAAAAGCGTGGAGGTGCCAGCAAGGGCACAGTCGACCAAGGAACCGGCATAGAGGTGGAGGTATTGAGCTTGATAGATGTCGTGGTGGCAGTCACGGTAGCATCTAGACGAGTACTCAGGTTGTCTATGGCAGCAGCCAGAGACTCCAAGAATTTTTGCTGTTCGCTGATCCATGCCGCAAGCAGGCCTGGAGAGGGAAGCAGGATGGTGCAGGACATGAGTAGACGCGGTCTCAGCTGTCTGAGACCGCTGGTCATAACAGTTCAGTAGTACTTGCTCAGGGGTTGGATCAGAATCGATCCCACCAACCTGAATGCAAAGAGAAATATTCTTTTCCAGAATTGGTGTATCTTCGGGCATTGCCACCTAAGTGGAAGAAGGATCACATTCCCCCACATCCTTTCCAACAGAGGTTCAAGTAAGATGGGGAGAACTTACAAAGCCGATCTCGGGTTATATGCCACCTCAACAGAATCTTATAGCTATTGTCCTGTAAGAGTGCAGATATGGAGCTGTGCTTGGTATTTAAATAGATTTGGTCCCATGTCTCCTCAGATAGCTCCCAAGTACTTTTCCCAAGCTGTTATATAAGAGGTTTTATGTGAAGGGTCTTAGTTAAAGAAATCTGTAAAGGAGTGAAAATATCCCCTTCAGGGAGTTTGCATGATTGCACCAGTGCTCAAATTGGGTTTTCTCTAATAGGAGGTCTGCCTCCACTTTTTCTGTTAGAAAAAAATGTCTAACTTGCAAAAAACGGAAAATTTCCCTGGAGTCCAACGTAAATGTCTCCTGAAGCTCTTGAAAGGCGACCAATCTCTGATTACCCGAGAGAATCTCAAAGATCCTAAGACCCTTATATATCCAATGTCTAAAGGAGGATAAAGATTGTCCTGCAGGGAAATGAGTGTTTTAGTTAATAGCTGACTTGTAAAAATATCTGTGAGAACCTATGATCTTAGACTTCCATTGCAGCCATATTTTCAATGTGGTGCAAACTGTAGGGGGATGACACTGCACTGGCGGCCACGTTGAATGTGGTTGCCACACCAAAATTCCAAGTGGTATCCCTCCCACCACTGCCGATTCTAACCAGACCCATTGTTTCCCCGCCTTTGTTCTATGCCAGTCTACGATGACCTGAAGCTGTGCCGTTGCATAATATCACGAGATGTTAGGTACACTTAGCCCCCCTTGTAATTTATGCCTGATTAATATTGCTTGCTTAATCCGTGGCGGGGGGGGGGGGGGGGGTCCTACGTTTCCAGATGAAAGCAAAGATTCTCCTCTGCAACTTTTTTAATATAACAGTAGAGATGTAGATGGGAAGAGATTGGAAAAGATAACTCAAACTGGGGATTATACTCATCTTAACTGAGGCTATCCTACCAAGCCATGAGAGGGCAATGCTGGACCATATATCGAGGTCCGAAAAAATTGACTTCACAAAGGGGGAGAAATTTAGATCATGCAGGTCCTCTATCGAATTACTAATTCATATACCCAGGTACTTAATATGTTTAGTAGCCCACCTGAAGGAGAATCTTTGTTTCAGGTACAGAAGCTGTTCTTTAGGGACGTAAAAATTCAAAATTTCTGACTTTTCTATATTTAATTTGATGCCTGAGACCCCACTAAATTTGTACATCACCTCTGTCACCATCTCCAATGAGTTCTTCAGGTCAGTAAGGGTAAATAAGACGTCATCTGTAAAAAGGGGCAGCTTAAACTCATGGTCTCCAACTCGAACCCCTGCTATTTTCTCAGATTGCCTAATGTGAGTTACCAGAGGCTCAAGGATTAATTCAAATAACAATGGCAGCAAGGGATACCCCTGCCTCGTCCCACGCTGAATTGGGAATGTGGTCGAGTACGAACCATTGACTTTGATACAGGCCTCCAGTTTAGTGTATAATTGACGCAACCAATTTAAAAAGAAAGAACCAAACTACATGTTGCGGTTGTGGACCCTTGGGCCGGCTGAAACAGTGGATGGTATGCTGCGGAGGCCCGCAGCAAGTGTCTCAGCCGGGAGGCGGCACTGAAGAGACTCGGAAGAGGCTTCACCACGGGAAGTCTGCGGTCCCCCCAGGAGGAGCCTGTAGGAACCCGGACCTCTTGGACTTAGGTGGGACCCTATGCAACCAAGGGTCCGGACTGCGGCCGAAGAGATGGATGAAGGATGGCTGGGCCCAGGTAGTTGAAGAGTCTTCACCTTCGGAAGCCCGCAGCTCCCCCGGGAAGAGCCTGTGAGAGCCCGAGCCGCTGGGACTTAGGAGAAACCTCTGAGCCAGCAAGTATCGGATACCTGAGATGATGGAGGAAGACGAAGTCGGAGTCCAAAAGTGAAGCTGGGTCAGAAGCCAGAAGTCCAATGTCCAAACCAAAGCCAGGGACGTAAGCCGACAACGAAGTCGTGGGACGGAGCTGGGTCAAAGCCAGAAGTCAGAGAATGAACCAAACCAGGAGCGGAAGCCGGAGACGTGGTCAGGAGACGAAGCAGGGTCAGAAGCCAGGAGTCAAGAGTCAGTGGAGGTGAACCAGAGTCCAATGCAGCAACTAAGACACAGAAGACTGTGGAACCTCGTTGCAAGGCAAAGGCTTGATCGAGCTGCAGGGTTTAAATACCCTGCAGCGTGTGACGTCAATAGGAGACCGTCCTTGCATTTCCCGCGCTGGCCCCTTTAAGAGTCAAGCCCCCCCCCCCCGCGCGTGCGCCTAGAGGGTGGGGCTCAGCGTGTCAGATCGGCGGCATCTCCCTTGAGCAGGGAGAGCCGCGGCAGGCTAAAGATCGGGCCTACGCGGCCGAGGAGAGCTCCGTGTGGGCCGGGCCAGCCCCAAGGTAGGAGGAGGGACCGGGGCACGGCCCGGTCCCATAACAGTAACAGTAACCACCCTCCTGCGCCCCCTCCCTGGGGGCCTGGGTTTACCCGCATGATCCAGATGGAACTGGTGAAGAAGGCCTTTGTCCAAGATGTTGGCGGCTGGCTCCCAGGAATTCTCTTCGGGGCCATAGCCTTCCCAGGAGAGGAGATACTCCCAGCGCCTGAGACGGAAACAAACGTCAAGTACTTCTTTAACCTGATAGACAGTGTCCTCCTGCGCCTCAGGCGTGGCTGGTGTAGGCGACTTCTTGTGTTAGGGAGAGAGAATCAAGGGCATCAACAAGGAAACGTGGAAGTCGTTGTGGACCCTGAGCGTGTGCGGGAGATGGAGACAGTAGGAGACTGCCCCTATCCTATCTTTGACAGCGAAGGGGCCAATGTACCTTGGGGCCAAACGCATCGAGGGAAGCCGTAAGCAGAGGTGTTTGGTGCTTAACCACACCTTCTCCCCAGGAAGGAACACTGGAGCTGGCTGTCGCAAGCGGTCCACAACTCTTTTCATAGTAACTGCCGTGCGCTGGAGTCTCTCCCATGTGGATTTCCAGATCTGGTGTAACTGTCAGGCGGTGATCTGTACGGCTGGAGACAGCACTTCTACCGGTAGTGGCAAAGGAGGCCGTAGACGTCTGCCGTAAACTGTGTAAAAGGGAGACTTGCCGGTGGCGGAGTGCTTGTGATTGTAAGAGAACTCTGCCCACGGGAGCAGAGCCACCCAGTCATTTTGCAGGTCTTCTATGAATGAATGGAGGAACGTCTTCAAGGTCCGGTTTATGCGTTCTACTTGACCGTTGGCTTGGGGATGGAAGGCGGTTGTGAAGTCTAGCTGGACCCCAAATTTTTCACAGAGCGCCCTCCAATATTTGGCCGTAAACTGGGATCCCCTGTCTGAGACGATATGTAGGGAGAGCCCATGATGGCGAAAGATATGCTGCGTGAACAAGTTCACTAGTTCAGGTGCTGAGGGCAGTTTGGCAAGGGGCACAAAGTGTGCCATTTTAGAGAATCGGTCTATAGTAACCCATATGACTGTTTTTCCCTCTGAAGCAGGCAGATCTACAATGAAGTCCTTGGATAAGTGGGTCCACGGTTCTGTGGGCACAGGTAGAGGCTGGAGGAGGCCCCAGGGGAGACCGGTGGGAGTCTTCTGTCGGGCGCAGGTCGGGCAGGAGTTAACATAGAGACAGACATCCCTCTTAAACTGAGTCCACCAGTAATACTCGGAGAGTAACTCCTGGGTCCTGGCTACTCCCGGATGGCCAGCGGTTAGGGAGTCGTGGGCCCAGGAGAGGACCTTCTTCCGTAGTCGGAAGGGCACCACAGTCTTCCCCATTGGAACCGTGTCAGAGGCCGCGAAGAGCACCTTGGCCAGGTCAAGGATGTACTGTGGTGGATTAGGGGTGTCCTCCATCTCCGCTGTATGGGAGAGGGCGCCAGCCCGAATGTTCTTGTCTACCGGCAGGTAGCGGAGAAGGAAGTCAAAGCGGCTAAAGTAGAGAGACCACCTGGCCTGCCGGGGATTAAGGCACTGTGCGCGGCATAGATATTCGAGGTTCTTATGGTCTGTGTACACAACCACCGGATGCTGGGCCCCTTCGAACCACTGGCGCCACTCTTCGAACGCCAGTTTGATGGCCAGTAATTCTTTATCCCCTATGCCATAGTTCTTCTCTGCAGGCGAGAATCTACGTGAAAAGTAGGAGCAGGGCAGGAGTTTACCTCCAGGGGATAGTTGGCTTAGGACGGACCCGACACCAGTGTCGGAGGTGTCAACCTCCATGATGAACTGTTGTTGAGGATCTGGATGCCGGAGACATGTGTCCTGGAGAAACGCATCCTTCAGTTCCTGAAAGGCTCGTATGGCCATCGCCGGCCAGTTCTTGGCGTCTGCTCCTTTTCTGGTGAGGGCCGTCAGCGGTGCCACCACCTGGGAATAACGTGGGATAAACTGCCGGTAGAAATTGACAAACCCGAGAAATCGCTGAAGCGCCTTGACCATCACAGGCTGAGCCCAATTCTTGATGGCAGCGACCTTCTCTGGGTCCATATGGAACCCCGTGGATGATATGATGTACCCAAGGAAGGGTAACGATTCCTGTTCGAATAAGCATCTCTCGAACTTGGCGTAAAACCGATTCTCTCGTAGCTTCTGTAATACTCGACGGACATCGTGGCGGTGTGTCTGCAGATTCTGGGAGTATATAAGCACGTCATCTAGGTAAACTATTACCGAGGTATGTAACATCTCTCGTAGAACCTCGTTCATGAGGTTCTGAAACATAGCCGGGGCATTGCAGAGACCGAAGGGCATGACCAGGTATTCGTAGTGGCCATCCCTTGTGTTGAAAGCGGTCTTCCATTCGTCTCCCGGCCGAATTCTCACTAGGTTATATGCCCCATGAAGATCCAGCTTGGTGAACACCTTGGCCCCCTGTAGCCTGTCCAGCCTCTCCAGGATGAAAATCTCCTCTACATGCAAAATACCAGTGCGTAGCGTGAGAGGCCTGGTACGAGTGTCAATGGTCCCTGGAAGAAGTCTCCCCTGAATAGATGACACACAGAGCGGGGGTCGTTGGGGCTGAACCGCAATCCGGAGTTGCTGGGCCAAGTCCTTGAGAATGAAGTTTCCCTCGGCTCCTGAGTCAATCAGGGCTAGCGTCTCAAACTCTCTTTCGGGAAGGAGTAAGGTCATTGGGATGGTGCACGGGGAGGCAGAAGTGGTGTGACCTAGGGTTAGCTCCCCGACTGTCCCTAGGTCCGAGCGTTTCCTGGACGCTCGCTACAGTGGGCAAGGAAATGGCCCTTGCCAGCGCAATACAGGCAGAGGCCCAGGGACTGACGTCTTCTCCTTTCTTCCTGAGAGATAGGCCCGCGGCCCACCTGCATGGGTTCAGGATCTGAAGGCCCCGGAGAGGCAGAATGAGAGCACCCGCATTGGGAAGGTGCATTTCCGGCGCTCCCGGGTCTGTGAGCAGGCCTCCTCTCTCGGAACCGGCGTTGGATACGGCGGTCCACACGGCCCGCAAGATCAATGAGATTGTTCAAGTCGTCTGGGAGATCTCTGGCTGCCAACTCGTCTTGAAGCCTTGGGGAGAGACTTTCCAGAAAGATGGCGTGCAGGCTGTCGCTTCCCCAGTTCAATTCGGCGGCAAGAGTCTGAAAATCCACGGCATGATCAGCCAAAGGCCGGTTTCCCTGATGCAGCTGGAGCAATTCCGATGCAGCCATAGGTTTATGGGAGGACTCATCGAATATCTGCCGAAAGGCGGTAACGAACTGCACCAAATTGGTCAGGCGGGGGTCCTGACGCTCCCATAGTTTGGAGGCCCATGCCAGAGGTCTCCCTTCCAAGAACGAGATGATATAGTTTGTCTTCACTCGGTTCGTTGGGAATTGAGCTTGAAGCATATCAAAGCGAATATAGCACTGATTCAAGAACCCTCGGCAAAGCTTTGCGTCTCCTGAATATCTCGAGGGTGCAGGCATCTGTATGGGTGTTGTAGATCCGGAATTTGTCCCTGCTCCAGGTACTGGAGAACTGGCAGCCGTGGCAATCTGTTATGAATCTGGCTGCTGGATACTCCCGTTGAAGGAGGAGTTAACAATCTGTTAGTGATCACCACACCAGGGGAAGCGGAGTTAGCACTCTGTTACAGATCTTGCTAAGGAGTAGCAATCTGTTAGTGCTTTGCTCTTCCAGAGGGAAGAAGTAGCAACTGTTATGCTTTGTTCCTGTAGAAAGATGAACCAGCAACCTGTATGATTCCCACGGGGAGATAGCTATCTGATATGGATCAGCTTCCGCAGAGAGAGGAGTAATGGTCTTGTGTGGGTTAGCTCCCACAGAGTGGCAGATGATAATACCACTCTATTAGTGTAGGAAGTAACACTTAGTAGAAATAGTGAATCCTTGGGCTGATGGCAGATGACAGCGCCCTCAAGTGGAGATCCTGAGAGTGACCACCGGCTAGGCTGGAGTATTGAGACAAACACAGATAGTTCTTTATTAGACTGGAAGTAGAACCACCAGAGGTGGCAGTAGTGAGTTGATATGTCGGCAGGGCTGAAGTCCTTCTGATACTGGAACTACGATCTCTGAGTTGCTGAGCTCTAAGGAGAGACTATAGGTAGTGAGTAGACAGGGTATGCTGGGCATAACCAGTGGTAAATGATACATTCACAATTGTAGATCTCTGTAGAGTCTTCTTTATGCAGCAGAAAGTCTTCAGTATACAGGAACAAGAGCCACAGGCGAGTACTGGTTTCTAAAGGCAGTCTGAAATAGAACTCACAATAACTGTGTATGGGATGGCTTCTGGAATAGAAGAGAGGCTAGAAGAGATTTAGGAACGTAGGCCCTCGTGGAGTGAGTACCGGTTACTATCTGTTAATCTGTAATAGTAATCCATAAGATATAGGTATGCAATATCTTCTGAGGAAGAAGAGAGTATGAGAAAGGAATTAGGAACATAGGCCCTCATGGAGCGAGTACCGATTTCTATCTGCAATCTGCAATGGTAACTCACGATTAAGGCACTGTGCGCGGCATAGATATTCGAGGTTCTTATGGTCTGTGTACACAACCACCGGATGCTGGGCCCCTTCGAACCACTGGCGCCACTCTTCGAACGCCAGTTTGATGGCCAGTAATTCTTTATCCCCTATGCCATAGTTCTTCTCTGCAGGCGAGAATCTACGTGAAAAGTAGGAGCAGGGCAGGAGTTTACCTCCAGGGGATAGTTGGCTTAGGACGGACCCGACACCAGTGTCGGAGGTGTCAACCTCCATGATGAACTGTTGTTGAGGATCTGGATGCCGGAGACATGTGTCCTGGAGAAACGCATCCTTCAGTTCCTGAAAGGCTCGTATGGCCATCGCCGGCCAGTTCTTGGCGTCTGCTCCTTTTCTGGTGAGGGCCGTCAGCGGTGCCACCACCTGGGAATAACGTGGGATAAACTGCCGGTAGAAATTGGCAAACCCGAGAAATCGCTGAAGCGCCTTGACCATCACAGGCTGAGCCCAATTCTTGATGGCAGCGACCTTCTCTGGGTCCATATGGAACCCCGTGGATGATATGATGTACCCAAGGAAGGGTAACGATTCCTGTTCGAATAAGCATCTCTCGAACTTGGCGTAAAACCGATTCTCTCGTAGCTTCTGTAATACTCGACGGACATCGTGGCGGTGTGTCTGCAGATTCTGGGAGTATATAAGCACGTCATCTAGGTAAACTATTACCGAGGTATGTAACATCTCTCGTAGAACCTCGTTCATGAGGTTCTGAAACATAGCCGGGGCATTGCAGAGACCGAAGGGCATGACCAGGTATTCGTAGTGGCCATCCCTTGTGTTGAAAGCGGTCTTCCATTCGTCTCCCGGCCGAATTCTCACTAGGTTATATGCCCCATGAAGATCCAGCTTGGTGAACACCTTGGCCCCCTGTAGCCTGTCCAGCCTCTCCAGGATGAAAATCTCCTCTACATGCAAAATACCAGTGCGTAGCGTGAGAGGCCTGGTACGAGTGTCAATGGTCCCTGGAAGAAGTCTCCCCTGAATAGATGACACACAGAGCGGGGGTCGTTGGGGCTGAACCGCAATCCGGAGTTGCTGGGCCAAGTCCTTGAGAATGAAGTTTCCCTCGGCTCCTGAGTCAATCAGGGCTAGCGTCTCAAACTCTCTTTCGGGAAGGAGTAAGGTCATTGGGATGGTGCACGGGGAGGCAGAAGTGGTGTGACCTAGGGTTAGCTCCCCGACTGTCCCTAGGTCCGAGCGTTTCCTGGACGCTCGCTACAGTGGGCAAGGAAATGGCCCTTGCCAGCGCAATACAGGCAGAGGCCCAGGGACTGACGTCTTCTCCTTTCTTCCTGAGAGATAGGCCCGCGGCCCACCTGCATGGGTTCAGGATCTGAAGGCCCCGGAGAGGCAGAATGAGAGCACCCGCATTGGGAAGGTGCATTTCCGGCGCTCCCGGGTCTGTGAGCAGGCCTCCTCTCTCGGAACCGGCGTTAGATACGGCGGTCCACACGGCCCGCAAGATCAATGAGATTGTTCAAGTCGTCTGGGAGATCTCTGGCTGCCAACTCGTCTTGAAGCCTTGGGGAGAGACTTTCCAGAAAGATGGCGTGCAGGCTGTCGCTTCCCCAGTTCAATTCGGCGGCAAGAGTCTGAAAATCCACGGCATGATCAGCCAAAGGCCGGTTTCCCTGATGCAGCTGGAGCAATTCCGTTGCAGCCATAGGTTTATGGGAGGACTCATCGAATATCTGCCGAAAGGCGGTAACGAACTGCACCAAATTGGTCAGGCGGGGGTCCTGACGCTCCCATAGTTTGGAGGCCCATGCCAGAGGTCTCCCTTCCAAGAACGAGATGATATAGTTTGTCTTCACTCGGTTCGTTGGGAATTGAGCTTGAAGCATATCAAAGCGAATATAGCACTGATTCAAGAACCCTCGGCAAAGCTTTGCGTCTCCTGAATATCTCGAGGGTGCAGGCATCTGTATGGGTGTTGTAGATCCGGAATTTGTCCCTGCTCCAGGTACTGGAGAACTGGCAGCCGTGGCTCCGCCGACACGGTCAGCTAATCCCTGGACTGTCGCCATCAGGGTGTCGAGGCATGTTTGCTGCTGTTGCAGCCTCTGGGCAATCCCCGGGATGGCTTTCAAGCCTGCAAGGTCCGCCGGGTCCTTGGCCTTGCAAACTGTTGCGGTTCTGGACCCTTGGGCCGGCTGAAACAGTGGATGGTATGCTGCGGAGGACCACAGCGAGTGTCTCAGCTGGGAGGCGGCACTGAAGAGACTCGGAAGAGGCTTCACCACTGGAAGTCCGTGGTCCCCCCAGGAGGAGCCCGTAGGGACCCGGACCTCTTGGACTTAGTTGGGACCCTATGCGACCAAGGGTCCAGACTGCGGCCGAAGAGATGGATGAAGGACGGCTGGGCCCAGGTAGTTGAAGAGTCTTCACCCTTGGAAGCCCGCGACTCCCCCGAGAGGAGCCCGTGAGAGCCCAAGCCGCTGGGACTTAGGAGAATCCTCTGAGCCAGCAAGTACCGGATACCTGAGATGATGGAGGAAGCCGAAGTCGGAGTACAAGAGCAAAGCCAGGTCAGAAGCCAGAAGTCCGATGCCAAACCAAAGCCAGGGATGTAAGCCGAAGACGAAGTCATGGGACGGAGCTGGGTCAAAGCCAGAAGTCAGAGAACGAACCAAACCAGGAGCGGAAGCCGGAGACGTGGTCAGGAGACAAATCAGGGTCAGAAGCCAGGAGTCAAGAGTCAGCGGAGGCGAATCGAAGTCCAATGTAGCAACTAAGACACAGAAGACTGTGGAACCTCGTTGCAAGGCAAAGGCTTGATCGAGCTGCAGGGTTTAAATACCCAAAAATAAAGAATCCACGTATACAGGAAATAACTAGTAACCTACATATCCCTATATGTACGTTATGACGTACATATAGGGATATGACGTCCATATAGGGATATGTACGTCATAACGTACATATCCCTATATGGACACTCATATCGAATTGGCGCCCTTTTCACCCTTTTAAAGGTCGGCGTCTTTCCTTCCTGCCGCCGCCGATAGAAGTGTCACGGCCGAGCGCATTGCCTTCAGTCCAGCATCGTCAAAGTCAGTACTGCGTGAAGGACAGGTACCCTCTCATAGCATAAGACCTATGCTTACAGCTCCAATTTTACAAATTGTGTTTTATTGCATTCACAGAGCTAAACCGAAATGCTAGCGATGCTGCCACATTAATAAATACTCTTGCATCAGTAAGTGTTCTCCCATACCTCGGCGCCATTTCTTAAAATTGAGTGGTACTATTTATGCACATTGGTTCTTGCTTTTATTTTTCCTTAGTATGGTAAGATTTTCCGGATATCAACAGAGCCCCTGTCGGTGGTACCCGGCCCCCTGAAGAAGGAGGTTTCTCCGAAACACTCAGTGTCGGGGCAACGTCGGAGTCGACCATTTTTTCAACATCTTCACAAGGCTCATTGACGGACAAGGCAAGATAAGTACATTTCCAGATTTAAGCGTGGGAGCAATCCATTTATAAGTACTTATAGACTCAATGTGCATAAAAGGGTAGCTTTTTTGGTAAAAGCGCCCCTTATATTCAGCCCACTGAGACCAATGATTAAAATGTAATTGAATGCTATCAAAAGCTTACATTAGCTTAGCCTGTTGGCATCTAAATATGAGGTCTCTATGAGCTCATCCACTCATGATATTATTTCAGGATCTTTAATGACGTAGTGGGTTTAAATACCCTGCAGCGTGTGACGTCAATAGGAGGCCATCCTTGGATTTCCCGCACTGGCCCCTTTAAGAGTCGAGCCCCCCCCCGAGCGCGCGCCTAGGGGGCGGGGCTCAGCACGTCGGATCGGCGGTGTCTCCCTCGAGCAGGGAGAGCTGCGGCAGGCTGAAGATCGGGCCTACGCAGCCGAGGAGAGCACTGTGCGGGCCGGGCCGGCCCCAAGGTAGGAGGAGGGACCGGGGCACGGCCCGGTCCCGTAACACTACATTTTTTCCAGCACCCGAAACAGGAAAGGCCAGTGGACTAAGTCAAAGGCTTTCTTGGCATCTACTGAGAGGACTGCTGGGATTTTCTTTTTTTGTACCCATCAGATCAAATCTAGGATCTTTTGCACGTTATCGGATGCCATTCGCACTAGGATAAAACCTGACTGGTCGGGTTGTATCACTTGTGACATGATTCTATTCAAGTGATTGGCATCTTTGCTAATATTTTGAGATCTAGATTTATTAGCGATATAGGACGATAAGACCCAGAGTGTAGGGTCTCAGCTAAGTTTAGCAATTAGAACCAGGAAACAAGTGATGACCTATGCGAAGTGAGTTAAACCATTTCAACAGGATGTGGATTAAATGCGATGAAAATTCTTTGTAAAAGAAAGATGTATACCCATCTAAGTCTGGGGCCTTATTCACTTTAAGTTCCTTAACTGTTATAGACCTGCTCCCCAGAGGGGAGGAGTTAGCAATCTGTTATGAATCTGGCTGCTGGATACTCCCGTTGAAGGAGGAGTTAACAATCTGTTAGTGATCACCACACCAGGGGAAGCGGAGTTAGCACTCTGTTACAGATCTTGCTAAGGAGTAGCAATCTGTTAGTGCTCTGCTCTTCCAGAGGGAAGAAGTAGCAACTGTTATGCTTTGTTCCTGTAGAAAGATGAACCAGCAACCTGTATGATTCCCACGGGGAGATAGCTATCTGATATGGATCAGCTTCCGCAGAGAGAGGAGTAATGGTCTTGTGTGGGTTAGCTCCCACAGAGTGGCAGATGATAATACCACTCTATTAGTGTAGGAAGTAACACTTAGTAGAAATAGTGAATCCTTGGGCTGATGGCAGATGACAGCGCCCTCCAGTGGAGATCCTGAGAGTGACCACCGGCTAGGCTGGAGTATTGAGACAAACACAGATAGTTCTTTATTAGACTGGAAGTAGAACCACCAGAGGTGGCAGTAGTGAGTTGATATGTCGGCAGGGCTGAAGTCCTTCTGATACTGGAACTACGATCTCTGAGTTGCTGAGCTCTAAGGAGAGACTATAGGTAGTGAGTAGACAGGGTATGCTGGGCATAACCAGTGGTAAATGATACATTCACAATTGTAGATCTCTGTAGAGTCTTCTTTATGCAGCAGAAAGTCTTCAGTATACAGGAACAAGAGCCGCAGGCGAGTACTGGTTTCTAAAGGCAGTCTGAAATAGAACTCACAATAACTGTGTATGGGATGGCTTCTGGAATAGAAGAGAGGCTAGAAGAGATTTAGGAACGTAGGCCCTCGTGGAGTGAGTACCGGTTACTATCTGTTAATCTGTAATAGTAATCCATAAGATATAGGTATGCAATATCTTCTGAGGAAGAAGAGAGTATGAGAAAGGAATTAGGAACATAGGCCCTCATGGAGCGAGTACCGATTTCTATCTGCAATCTGCAATGGTAACTCACGATCTCCATACCTGCGATAACGTCTTAGACTGAAGGGAGCCTGAGATTAGGAACAATGGCTCTCTTGGAGCGAGTACTGGTTCCTGTCTGTAATAGGACTCACTGTGTTCACGTCTGTGATCGCCTCCAGGCAGTAGGAGTCTTCTGAGTCTTCAGGAACGTAGGCCCTCGAGGAGCGAGTACCGGATCCCGTCCAACAATCTGAAAACAAGAATAGAGAGAGCGAAGCCCCTGAGGAGCAGGTACTCCTGGTAAGTTTGAAAAGGCCGAGCAGTGGAGAAGACTTCCTCTTGCTGACTCAGAACGTGGTTGCAAGTAGCGTGGATTGCCGAAGCAAGTCCCGTTGGAGTTCCTTGCTAACTCGCTTATAGTTAGCAAACAAAGACCTTTTAAATTGAAAACGGATGACTTCATTACGGGGGGACACCCCCGAGGTTCGCGCCCTTGCTGGTACAAAGTCTGGAGTGCGCGTGCGCGCGCGCCCTTACATCATCAGGAACATAGCGGATCTGTAGCGTCAAGCCAGCCTGGGGATACCGGGACCAAAAGGTGGGGAGAAGCCGCGGCTGCATCTGTCCGTCTGAGCCGAAGGGAGTCGCCACAAAGATAGAGAAGGTGGAGCGAGGGCGGAAATAGGCACGAACATTAACCACCTGTTCCACCTCGAAATATGTGATTTCAGCATTGAAAAATAGTTGTTCTTCCTCCAAAAAGAGAGATAACTTTACTCCCTGCAAATAATGAACTATGCTTTCATCACAGATGGATGGATTCGCCTTATATAAATTGCCAAAAAAGAGTGTAAATTGTTGATGGATCTCTCAAGGAAGCAAGAGAATCTCCCCCTTGTCTGATTTGAATTTGGCTACGGATTGCTGGGCCATCTTCCTTTTCAACTGGAGTGCTAGCAGATGGCTGGCCTTATTGCCCCATTCATAATATTCCTGCTGAGTCTTTTGTAATTGAAATGCTATCTGATCTAAGTCTAGGGTTTGTAACTGGTCTCGCAGGCGCAGCACCTGGCTATACATGGCATCTGACAGAGTGAGTTTAATGCTGCTGCTCAAGCCTTGTGAGCTCTGACAGTAGGCATCTCTTTTGGTCTGTTTTCTGCTTTTTAACAAAGGAGGCCTTGGAAATAATCTTCCCCCTGAGTACTGCTTTTAGGCCTTCCCAAAGTAGGGAGGGGTCAATATCATCCTTTCCCGGACTCCAACTAATGTCCTTCAACTGCAAGTTCTATAATACAACCAGCTCATTTAACTGTTCGTTGTAAATATTTAAAATGCTATTAACCTTTTCTTTTTCCTTCCTCTCCCAGTTTAAGCATCCCTGTTTTTTGTAACTGCTTTCTTCCGCACTACAGTTCCAGTTTGTTTTTTCTTTCTATGCACCACTGTTTTAATGTAAACCAGCATGATGTGATTTTATCATGAATGCCGGTATATAAAAACCTTAAATAAATAAATAAATAAATAAATAAATAAATAAAATCATTCAATACCATGTATTCCCTTATATCTCGTTGTAATTGGGCGTAGAAGGGTTCATCAGCTAAGAAAGAATCATTTAATTTCCAATATCTTCTGCCATCCTCATTGCTAGAGCAGCATAAGGTAATCCATATTGGTGCGTGGTCAGACCATAAGAACATAAGAACATGCCTTACTGGGTCAGACCAAGGGTCCATCAAGCCCAGCATCCTATTTCCAACAGTGGCCAATCCAAGCCATAAGAACCTGGTAAGTACCCAAAAACCAGGAAATAGCATGGATTCCTGCTAGTGATAGCCGTCCCAGCAATAGCCTATCAATAAGGAAGTAGTCTATTCTGGATCTGGAGTATGTCTTATGAGGGGATGAACAGAAAGTGTAATTTCTAGCAGTTGGGTGCAAATGTCACCAGGCATCCACCAGCTCCCCCTTTTTCATTAACCTTCTGATCCCGGCCTGTGAAGCCAGACCCTGCTCCCCCTCCCCCACTGAGTTATATTAAAATCTCCAGCAACGATCAACAGTCCCTCTCCTTCAGTCTGAAGAAAGTCGGTAAGAACAGAAAAGAAACAACATTCTCTTTCATTAGCTGGACCCTCCCTTTGGAACACAATGCCTACCTAATTACGCCTCGAGACTTGCCCAAAGAAATTCAGACAGAAACTTAAGACATGGCTGTTCACACATGCCTACACATGACACCTATACCACATGATACCTATACCACATGATACCTACACCACAGCACCCCCTACTCATCATACCTACACCGCAACTCCTCCCACTCATTTATACCTTCAGCCCTGAGCTTCGTCTCAATTCCTCTCGTACCACTACCATCCCTCCTCCCTGTATATTGATTATTCATATTTGTGTTTTTGCATTTAATGACTGTTCTTAAAATCCTTTGTTTACCCTACTCCCTCCTTCTCTTCTCCTTTCCCCTGTTCTATCATCAGTTACACTGTAAAGCCCTGTTGGCTGTTTTCTCGTTGTATGGAAACCGATGTGATGTCTTTTTTAATGAATGTCGGTATATAAAAAACATTAAATATAAATAAATAAATAAATACTTACTGCCCTCAAAAGAAGCATAAACATTTATCAGTGAGTACAGCATTCCTTCTTTTTGAAACTGAACCATGAGGATCCTTCCAGAGAATCAGCTTTGGTTTTTACTATTGAACCCTTAAATTCTTTGTGGAATAGTATACCTACGCCCGCTTAATAGGAATGAGATGGGGCAGCAGCATGAAACTGAGTGGGAAAGACATTCCAGCACATCAGATATTCATAGCACTTTTTTAAGTGTGTCTCTTGCAGAAATATAATAGAAGCCTCCCCAAGTTAGTAAGTCGGCTATGAGAAGCTGGCACTTTCGAGGAATGTTTAGTCCTTTTACATTTAGTGACAGGATTCTCAAGTCCGCCATGTTATGTATTATCGTTAACAGACAAGTAAGCATGACCTCCTGAAGGATCCCTGCCCTTCACCCGATTTTGAGAAACAGATTAAAGGTAACCAACATTGATTGCCATACAACGAAACTACTCTTAGTCTTTAGTTCCCCTCCATACTGGAACAACATGTAAGAGTTACCCCGGTATCCCCCCTCCCCTCCCCTCCAGCCGCTTTCTGTTATTGGTGAACCAAAGTAACACCAACATAACAAAGTTGGAGGAGCTCATAAATTCCCTGATTGGTGAGTCTGAACCAAGCTCGCAGGTCGGCTCCACAGATCCCTCATCATGTAAAGATATAAGAAAGAAAAAAGAAAAACATTACCTATTAAGTATACAGGCCCATCCCCGAAACTATGTTACCCAGGTAGAGAGTCCAGGTAGAGAGTAGATGTTATTTAATTTTTGTTTCAGATCCGCTCGAACTTTTCCATTTTTCTGTCAGACTATATCAGAATGAAGTTTTCACAGTGTTCTTAATCTGTACATACTTGTTGGTCATTGATTTGATTTAGCCATTAAATTTGGATTATGGTTACCTGCTAGAATTTAATTTCTGCTTTGATACTGATTATACTGAAGGGGGCTGCAGGTGGTGCACCGTACTTACAGGGGGTGCTCTTTGGGTTTTTCTCTGATACCACCTGCTGGAGGGGAGGCATAGCCCAGTAGTCTGGGCTGATCTGTGATACTACAGGAACAAAAATTAGCAGGTTAGAACCAGTTTTCCTTTGTGGCATCTGTTCTAAGAATTCACACCCATCCCACTATTTGAAGAAATACTCATCTGTAGTACTGGAGCTTGTTTCTGGTGGAAAAGCTGGCCTTTGCCTATCTGAAGGGGGGGGAGGGGGCAGACTCTGCCAGCACTGTGTGCACTCAACTGCCCAGCGATATTCAGAAACCATAGACCAGTGAGCCTGATTTCACTGCTGGGAAAAATAGTGGAAACTATTCTAAAGATCAAAATCACAGAGCATATAGAAAGATATGGTTTAATGGAACACAGTCAACATAGATTTACCCAAGGCAAGTCTTGCCTCACAAATCTGCTTCAGTTTTTTGAAGGGGTTAATAAACATGGATAAAGGTGAACTGGTAGATGTAGAGTTTATTTGGATTTTCAGAAGGCATTTGATAAATTCCCTCATGAGAGGCTTCTAAGAAAAATAAAAGGTCATGGGATAGGAGGTGATGTCCTTTCGTGGATTACAAACTGGTTAAAAGACAGGAAACAGAGAGTAGGATTAAATGGTCAATTTTCTCAGTGGAAAAGGGTAAACAGTGGAGTGCCTCAGGGATCTATTGGACTGGTGCTTTTCAATATATTTATAAATGATCTGGAAAAGAATACGACGAGTGAGGTAATCAAATCTGCAGATGATACAAAATTATTCAGAGTAGTTAAATCACAAGCAGATTAAGATAAATTGCAGGAGGACCTTGCGAGACTGGAAGATTGGTCATCCAAATGGCAAATGAAATTTAATGTGGATAAGTGCAAGGTAATGCATATAGGGAAAAATAACTCATACTATAGTTACACGATGTTAGGTTCCATATTAGGAGCTAACACCCAGGAAACAAGAGATCTAGGCGTCTCAGTGGATAATACATTGAAATCGTCTGCTCAGTGTGCTGCGGCAGTCAAAAAAGCAAATAGAATGTTATGAATTATTAGGAAGGGAATGGTGAATAAAACGGAAAATGTCATAATGCCTCTGTATCGCTCCATGGTGAGACCGCACCTTGAGTACAGTGTACAGTTTTCTTGTCGCTTCATTTCAAAAAAAGATATTGTTGCGATGGAGAAGGTACAGAGAAGTACAACCAAAATGATAAAGGGGATGGAACAGCTCCCCTATGAGGAAAGGTTAAAGAGGTTAGGGCTGTTCAGCTTAGAGAAGAGATGGCTGACGTGGGATATGATAGAGGTCTTTAAAATCATGAGAGGTCTAGAACGGGTAGATGTAAATTGGTTATTTACTCTTTCGGATAATAGAAGGACTAGGGGGCACTCCATGAAGTTAGCATGTAGCACATTTAAAACTAATTGGAGAAAATTCTTTTTCACTCAACGCACAATTAAACTCTGGAATTTGTTGCCAGAGGATGTGGTTAGTACAGTTAGCATAGTTTGGTTTAAAAAAGCTTTGTATAATGTCTTGGAGGAGAAGTCCATTAACTGCTATTAATCAAGCTGACTTAAGAGAATTCCCACTGCCATTACTGGCATCAGTAGCATGGGGTCTACTTAGTGTTTGGATACTTGCCAGCTACTTGTAGCCTGGATTGGCCACTGTTGGAAACAGGATGCTGGACTTGATGGATCCTTGGTCTGAGCTTCTATGGCAGTTTCTTATGTAACATTGCATAAATCTTAGCTTTGTGTGTTTCCTTACTCCGAAGGTCATCAAATCTTCACAAGAGAGCACTGTTCTGTTTGTACATCTCTCTTTGAATGTCAAAGTGGTCCCTAACCCCCTACACAATAACTAAACCTCACCTCGAGTGACTAGGTAGGCCTCATATAGAGGTATAAATACCTACCTAGTATGAGGGCATTATGGCTAGTCTCTCTTTCTCCCCCTCCCCCCAGTGGTTGTAGAAGGCCCCTGATAGCTAGGCTGGCTCTCCAGGAGCTTAAAATGGTCCTCCCAGTGGTTTTACATAGGAAAATCAACAATTCTGGCACTTATCACAAAGTGCAAAAAAGTTATTGCAGTTTGCGGTAATACCTATGCGAAGCGCTAAGATAGCGCACTTTGCAATAAACTGCTATTACCATAAAACATGCCCCTTTTCCTATCGCAGGCGATATTTAGTGCATTTTGATAAATCCAGGCCTTTGATTGCCATGCCTACTGCTACCAAAATGGCCTCCGCTTCTGATACTGTCTTTACTTTAGTAGTGGCGCCATGTATTGTAATGGCCAGGCCCAGAGGAAACAACCATCCATATAGGTGGCCTTCTTTGTGCAGCGCTGAGGTGATTTCACGAAATTCTAGCCATTTTCTCACAGTAGTCAGGGAAAGGTCTGTAAACACTGCAGTCATGTGCGATTCCCATAGCCACGTTTATTGTTTTCTGGCTACCGCCAGGATTTACTCTTTAACAGGGAAACGCAAGAAGCACGCCATTATATCCCATGGTTTGTTTCCCACTTTGGGGCCTAGCAATCAGTGAGCTCTTTCGATCTCCATGGGCGGTGCGGGGGAGGGGGAGGGGAGGTTTGAGCCATTCGCTTGGGCTAGGAAAAATGCACTTAATCTTTTAACCACCTCGTTGCAGTCTTTATATTCCTTCGCTTCCGGGATGCCCCGAAATCGGAGGTCGCAGCACTGGTTTTTGTTTTCAAGATCCTCGAGCTTCGCTTGCAAAGTGGCAGATTCGTCAATTATTTGCTGAAGATTATTTTGTAAGTTCTTTAGTTTGTCTGCTTGGGCTTTTTCTGCATACATCGCATTCATCTACAAGACGGCCAATGTCTGCCATTTCCTCTTTCAAGACGGACATCATTGCCATAAGATCCTTTTTGGAGTCCTTATTTCCGAATTTTACAAAACCATTATCTAAACTCATCCCGGGTTGGGAGGGTAGTTTGTTGCAGCTCCGCAGCGGCAGGAATTGGATGTTCTTCAATCGGGGAGCACATTTCTTCAGACCCACCCAGGCCTGCTGACTCCTGTGGCTCCAATGCCATTTTTACATAGGAGAATTGCCCAAAATCAGGTCCTTTTTTCTTAGCAGCCATAAGAATAGGTCAAATACTGCAGTATAATTTTCTAGAATCCCCTAAGGCAGATGATCTGGGATTGCCGTTGATTGGGATCTGGGTTAGCCGGAGCTCAAGATCAGTCAGCCATCTTGCATGAAGGCCACACCTCTTCCCCATGGCTATTTAACTTTAAGGTAACTTTTTTTTTATAGGGGCCATATCCAGACTAGAATTAATTGCATAAATATTTAATAGGATTAGATGAGAAGGGGCTGGATGGATGTTCCTAGCATATAAAGATCATGTCCATCAGAAAATGAGTCAGTAGTCTTTGTCTAGCTATCAAAGGACAGGTATCCTCATCATTATAGACAATCAGCATTAAAATTTGGCCCTCAGAGGCAGCACTCACAGCCACTGAAGAGAGGAAGCCTCAGCCATCACTCAATGGTGATACTCATTGTCCAGACTCAGGATGTGTCAAGTTCTGTGGCCCCTGCCTAAGGACCATCACTACAAGGACTGGGCTAGTTTAGGGGATAACATGGGTATAAAATAGGAGTAAACTTTTGAGAGATTGTGAATGAAGGATCATGGTGCCATAATCCACTACAGACTGGTTCTTACTGAGCTGGAAACACAAAGGAGCAAGCGGAAACAACCAGGACAAAAAAAAATTCATCCTTACTCGCATTCCTTCTTGGGAATCTCAGCAGAGAGGAAAAAGACTGATAAATTCACTTATCCTTACAGCTAAAATGGTGTGCTAATATATGAAAATAAAATAGAAAAGCATCTCCAGAGTTGTTACCCTATTTCCTATTGCACACATGCACTCTTGCTTTACTTTTTTTTTTCTCGCCATCTCTGCCTAGTTTGCTATATCTCCTATACAGGACTGTGTTCTAAAACAAGAACCCAAGAATTGTGAAGGGTTTGTTTTTTTCAACTTCTAGATGTCACCCAATACCAGTAGACTGTTCCTGGCAATATTTCAGCATTAATTCTTGATAAATAGGTTATTTATTGGCAATTAATGCCCTCTATGGAGCAAGTTGCCTGAGATGAAGCTGTAGCCCCTTTAATTGACGGTAAATGTGAATTATTATACTGTAAAATTTGTTGCTTTTATGAGAACTTGTGGGTGTCAATATTGAATGCACTATTTTTAGGAACTTGAATTACACGCGCGCACACACACATATATATATAGAGAGAGAGAGAAAGAGAGAGAGGGAAGATAGATATGTTTTTAAAAAAGCAGCAGACAACATAAATATTAATGACAGAAGAAAATTATTCCTTACCTGCTAATTTTCGTTCCTGTAGTACCATGGATCAGTCCAGACGGTGGGTTATGTCCCCCATCCAGCAGGTGGAGTCAGAACAAACTTCTGAGGGAGGTGCTACTTAAGCCCTCACCCCCTCTATGCCTCTTCAGTATATAGACTATCAAAGCCATAGAAGAGAGAAAACGGAGGGATCAAGTAGACCAACTGATCAGAAAACAGATAAGTCTGAAATCTGAATAGTAAAAAAACGCAATTGATGAGACAACTTGCGAAAGAGGACTGTAAGAAACACAGCTCCACAGGAGAATAGCACACCACTGGAAACAGGAGAGTCACAGAGCAGAAGAGACAATCGAGCAGTAGATCCCCTGAGAAAAAAACCCATCCAAACTGAGGGAGGGTGTCTGGACTGATCCATGTTACTACAGGAACGAAAATTAGCAGGTAAGGAATAATTTTCTTTTCCCTGTACGTACCAGGATCAGTCCAGACGGTGGGATGTACCAAAGCTTCCCCAATGAGGGTGGGCCAAAGATCGCCCTGCTCGAATGACACTGTCGGCCAGCGAACCAGAAGACGATGATTGAACATCCAGATGTTAGTGCCGAGAAAACGTATGTAGCGACTGCCAGGTAGTCGCCCTGCCAAATCTCCTATGACGAGACCAAGAGCACTCCACCCAGGATGTCGCCTGAGCGTGCAGAGAATGAGCCCTCACGTCCAGCGGGGGTTCCTGTTCCCGCTCTGAGGTACGCTGTCCCAATGGCCCTCTTCAACCAACGAGAGATGTTCGTTTTAGACGCCAAACGCCCTTTCTTAGGTCCCAACCAAAGAACAAAAAGGAGAGCCGAAAAACCGAAACTCGACCCTCAGACGATAAGAAGGAAGGCAGGTCCACCGTCTGCTTCAGGAGAGAGTATGAAAAAAACCCACCTTGGGCTGAAATGAGGGTACTGTGCTCCAGGCAAAACCCCGAGCTGGTGTAGCGAAGATACAGTTCCCTACAGGAAAACGCTTGAAGTTCAGAACCCCGCCGGGCCGAAGAGATAGCCACCAGAAAGTCGTCTTGAGAGCAGGATCCTTGAGCGTAGCCGTCCACAGAAACTCGGAAGAGTCCCGCCGCGGGTCCGAAGTACCAGATTGAGGCTCCAAGAGGAGCAAGGGTGACGGAACGGTGGCTTCAAATGCTTTGCCCCCCTAAGGGAAACAGACAACATCCGAATGTGAGTAGAGAGAGAGAGAGAGAGAAAGAGCTTCGTCCCCCAGTGAAGCAGGGCTCCTAAGACCGTGACCTGTACTCAGAGAGAGTTGTAAGCCAAACCCTTGTCCAATCCTGCCTGAAGAAATGAAAGAATCTGGAACACGGACACGTGACCGGGCTGCGTAGCCTGAGCCGTGCCCCATGACTCGAAAACACTCCACACCCGGACGTAGGCAACAGCATTGGATCTCTTTCGTGAACGCAGGAGGGTCAAGAACCCAGCCTCTGGGTGGCCATGTCTTCTCAAGTTGGGCCTCTCAAAAGCCAAGCCGCTAGACAGAAGCGAGATGCCTCGGCGAAAAATATTGGCCCTTGACGAAGGAGGCGAGGAAGATGTCCGAGCCGCAGCGGTCCGTCCTCTGCCAGGTTGAGAAGATCCGCGAACCCAGGACTGCGGGGCCACTCCGTAGCCAACAGAATTACCGTGCCACGGTGGTTCACGATCCCTCGTAGGAGCGTGCCCACTAGAGGTCAAGGAGGAAAAACAGAGGAGAAGATGGCGGAAACATAGCAACACCAGTGCCTTAACGCCCTCCACGCTGGGTTCTCTTCTGCGGCTGAAGAAGCGAAGGGCCTTGCCATTGCGGATTGTGGCCATGAGGCCTACATGAGGAATCCCCCAACGGTGGAACAATCAAGTGCATAACCTCCTCCGAGAGCTCCCACTCCCCTGAGTCGAGGTGTTGACGGCTAAGGAAGGCCGTCTTGGCGTTGTCCACTCCTGCGATGTGTGAGGTCGCCAACAGGACAGGTAGAGCTCCACCCAGGACCTGACAGTGTCCGCTTCCAGAGAGACGCGATGACTCCTCATGCTCTGGTTTCCAGGCGGTTGATCGGCCACCATGCCTGAGCCTGTGACCCCCCGACCTGAAGAGAACTCGACTGACAGACCGCCCCCCCAGACCGAGGGACTGGCATCTGTCGTAACTACAATCCAGTCCGGAGTCTCCAGGGATACCCCCTGAGGGAGATGGAAAAGGGTCTAGCCACCTGGCGAAGCCGTCCTGGGCTGTCTGCGGTATCGGGAGGAAGCTTGAAGAAAACCTCCCAACACCGGCTTCCAGCAAGAAAGCAGGGCCCCCTGTCGTGTACACAGATGCGCAGAGGCCCATGGTACCAGATCCATCATGGAGGCCATGGATCCCCGAACCTGTAGATAATCCCAAGCTGTGGGTGACGGGAAAGCAGCGAACTTCTGTAATTGATCCCGCAATACCTGAGCGTGCTCCGGCCGCAGGCACACCTTGCCCTCCTCCGTGTCGAATCTCGCGCCCAGGAGAGCCAATGGTTGTGAAGATGTGAGGCTGCCCTGGCAAAATTGAGGAACCCCCCTGAGCGACTGGGGAAAGTTGCAACCTCTGTCGACCACTCGGCAACACTCTGTCGACCGCCCAGTAGCCCTGGTGCAAGGATCTTGTCCCCATGAGCCAAACGGCCAGGTAAGGGTGAAACAAGGTGCCTTCCCGATGCAGGTTCGCCGATACCACCCCCATGACCTTGGAGAAGACTCGAGGGGCCGGGTCTGGGACTGAAAATGTTGACCTAGTACCATGGACCGGAGGTACCGTTGATGTGTCTTGCGGATTGGAATGTGAAGATACGCCTCCGTGACAACCCGGGAGGCCAGGAACACCCCTCGAAGTACAGTCGATATTACCGAGCGCAGAGTCTCCATCCAGAAACACGGAACCTTGAGAGACTTGTTCAACCACCTGAGGTCCAGGGTAGGTGGAAAGCGCCCTCCTTTTTGGGCACCACGAAATAGAGGGAATAGTGTCCCCGGCCCCCTTCTGCTTGTGGCACTGGAACCATTACTCCCATTACTCCCAGTGCGAGGAGCCGATCCCACGTCTGGCGAAACGCAAGCTGTCTTGGGAGGGATCTGCCTGGATGGGCGAGAAGAGACATCTGTCTCTTGGGCCTTACAAAGACCAAGGAGTGGCCATGCTTGAGAACATCTAGGGCCCAGTGATCCGACGTAATCCGGACCCACTCATCGTAGAACATAACATAAGAATATGCCATACGTGGTCATACCAAGGGTCCGTCCGGCCCCGCATCCTGTTTCCACCAGTGGCCAATCCAGGCCATAATAGAGCGATCCGGTCCCGTACTATCCAGTCCGGAGAGGAAGTCCGCAGAGGCTGCTGTCTCGTGATGCGGAAACGGCATTGGGTGCGGAATCTAGTCCTGGAGAAAGTGTAGAATCTCGGGGAACGCGGTCGAACTTCTGGGCCTCTGCACCGCGTTCTCTCTAAGGTTCTTGATGATCTGATCCAGATCTTCCCCAAGAAGGAACTTACTCCTAAACGGGAGCGCACCTAGACGAGACTTGGAGGAGGTGTCTGACGACCATTCCAAATCCAGGGGAGTCGTCGAGCCGAGACCGCCGCCAACATCGATCAGACAAGGACCCGGAGCAGATCGTACAGGGCGTCTGCCCCATAGGCAATCACGTCCTCCAACCTGTCCGCCTGGTGCACCGCCTCCAGGGGCAGAGCCTGCGACGTGCGAAGCTGTTGCCCCCAACGAAGCCCAGCTCTCTGGACCAGAGAATCGCAGATGGCCGCCCGCACTCCCAGCGCGGACACTCCGAGCACTCTCTTGGGGTACACCTCCAGCTTCCTGTCCTGGAGGCCCCGCAGGGCCGTGCCCCCTGTCCCCGGGATGGTGGTCCGCGGAGTCCACTGTCGGGACCTTGCGAAGGTCCAGAAAATCTTCCGGTAGCCGATAACGCTGTTCCATGGCCCTGCCGACCTTGCGTGAGGGCTCTGGTTTGTCCCATTCCCGGCCTATAAAGTAGTTGCAGGAATATAGGATGGGTGGAAAATGCTCTCGCCGGCGGCCGGAACCCCGCCAGCACAGGGTCTGCCTCCTTTACTGTGGGGTTGGGTCCTGGAGAATCAGGCAGTACATCAATGTCCGGTTCCTGCAGGATGTACGGGATCAGATCCTCCAGTACTCCCTTCTGGAAAATGCGCAGGACCGGAGGGTCGTCAACCTCCCTCTGAGCCGCCCATAGCGGGGCATCAGTAGCCAAATCCAGGTACGGGTGATCCCCTTTCCCCGTGGATCCCCTCCAGAGGATCTAGGAGGAGCCCGGTTCGGGACCGCCACCCCCACTCCATGGGGACTGAGACTCTGGTGGGGGGCTCCCCCGGGGGCAGGATCCTACCGTGCCAGCTTGGTGGAGGAAGGTCCGGGAAAAATCCACAGCGTGAGCCATACGGGCTGGTTATGTATGAAGACCACGAATTCCAGAAAAATGGCGGGATCAGCTAGGACCGAGGCTCCCCCAGCGGCAGCAGACAATCCGGTGCCCGTATAGGTTCCAGGACCGACGGTAGAGCAGCAAGGGAGGCCTCCACGTCCCCCTCAGAGGTGCTGGAGGCAGCCTGTTCCTGCAACAAGATGGCCGCAGTTCCCGCGCTCCACGGGAACGGGGCAGGTCGCTCTCCGTAAGTATGGTCCTGACCGCGCGCCTCCGAATCATCCACTGGCCTCGAGCTGGCCTCCCCACCGGGGAGGCAGTCGGCACATAGTCCCTCCTGGGAGCGGCGACCCCTGGGCTGGAAAACGCGGCCTGTCGCGTGGTGGGGGAAGGGAGGTCAGAAGAGGGAAAGGAGACCCGTCAAGGCCGTGTGCGTCAGGCTCGATCCCAGGCCGCTGTTGCACCCCCCCCCCCCCGATCCTAACATATGCAGGGACCACCGGGGAATGTAGCCTCCCAGTGATCGGTAGCCCCGGGGAATGTGTCTTTGCGGGGCCGCCGGTCGAAGACGACTGGGGGGGGGGGTGGGGGGAGAGGCTGGCACCACCAGCTTGCACCCCAGCGGCGCAGCACGGGCAGAAATCTGTAAGGAAAAAAAAGAATAACACAAGCAGGCACTTACCATCTCGACGCAAAAACGGCGGCAGAAAAAAACAGACAGGAAGGAAAGGCAGAGCAAGAAACCCGCACAGACCTGTTCACAAGTGTCCTGATACAAACTGCAGAAATCCTTTTTTTTTTTTTTAAATAGTAAACTTGATCCCTCACAAACCCAGTTAAGTCAAGAAAGACCTAAGAGCTAGAATTGCAAAAATAAACCAACGTGCTGGGGAACTGATGTTCCCCTGCTCCATTCTGCTGGAGTCAGAACTATACTGAAGAGGCATAGAGGGGGTGAGGGCTTAAGTAGCACCTCCCTCAGAAGTTTGTTCTGACTCCACCTGCTGGACGGGGGACATAACCCACCGTCTGGACTGATCCTGGTACGTACAGGGAACGGACATTTGTAGAGGTATTAATATCCTGTGCTTCAACCAATCAGTTCCGCTGAAAACAAACTATGTTGACAAAAACTAATAAAGGAGCATACCTATGCTACCTGCTTAAATCTATTTCTGACAGTTATATCTCTGCACACCAACCCAAGATGGCTGTAAAACCATATTTTCATTTTGAATATAATAATTCTGCATTCTCACAGCCTGGCTGCTTCCCACTAGCCTCAATATAGGTCAGGAAGACAATCTTTAGCGTAGTTGATGACAGTCTTATGCAAACACTGTATGCTCTCACCAGTTGTGAGACATCTGATAGTTATTATGGCTCGATGCCTCAGTATTTTTAACATGTACAAAGCTTGTCTACACGTTGTCCCCAGGAGAAACAGCATTAGTACAGAATTAATAGCACTCTGAAGATCTCCCAAAGCTCTGCCATTTTATAATATTCTGGATCTGTAACACACTGTATTTTTTTTCCTAATGGTTATGTCCGACTGAATCCCCCACCCCTTGGGAGGATGAAGGAACCAGACTATAATCAAGTCTTCATTGAAGTGTTGCCAGGAAGCAAGCCAAGCCAATCCTTAAAGATTTCTCTTCAAATACTTTGGGTGGCCACTGTTGTGTACATCTTTGCTTTCTTTCAAAAAACAAAAAGATGGAATTAGAAATTAAAATGGAGTTTGTTACCAAGGCAAATATTTTATATAGGTGGGCATTTAATTTTATTCTTAAAGATGAAGCTTTGAATAAGGAAACACCCCCACAAATTTCTGCAAAGTGACATTTCAAAAGTAAGTAAGTAGAAACAAACTCATATCCTTTCAATAATGGAATAAGCATGTTTGAAATTTTGAAGAATTTTGTTGGAAACCTAAATATTTTGCTGGAGACTCAAATGCAGTATTCTTCGTTCCACCGTTTTCTGCCTCCTGTGTTTTGCAGGCATCTCTTGACATTTTCAGTCTCTGGTGTTCTCTGCATTTAGCTGTTGTCTACTCCAGCATTTTCAACCCCCTATGTTCTCACAGAGTGGCCACTGATGCATCCCCCAGAATACTGTACATTCCGTTGGTAAAGGCTGTACAAAACATTACTATTTTTAAAAAGCTAACTTTCCTCCACCTTTCCTCTTTCTGGTCAGTTGTCAGATCAATGGCAGAGAAAGGAGCATGGGGACCTATCAAGCACACACTTCTTGTTTTTGTGGTTGCACCTCCTCCTCTGCTTTTTGATTACAAAAAAAATGTATATCATGTGTTTGTAATAACAACTCTGATTGTTTGCAAATAAACAACTCTGACCAAGTCTTAAATCACACAATAATATATTTATTATACTGAGTATAAGCAATGGTATACGCAGGAAGCAAAGGTATACTTACAACAATGTACATAGCACATCTATGGTCTGGAACATTTGCTTAATTTTTTCTTTTTGCAAACTCTTTTTATATACATTTTCAATAAGCTAATTGATAACTACTATTTACTCCAAACCACAAGATTTCAGTTAACCTTGCTGCAAATACAGCTGCTCTTTGTTCCTGTTTGATCTTATCTTACTTCATATGTACAAACTTTCTTCACAGATACCCTTTTTCAGATCTGTTATCTTCACAGATACCCTTTCTCAGACCTGTCATCTTCTTATCTTATGCTCATCCTGTGACTTCACTTGTTGACGTTTCACCTGGATTCTGCTAATGTGTGTTTTGCTTTGCAAAACTAGGCCATAGTTCATATGTTGCTTTGCAGAACTAGGCCATAGTTCACCATAGCTTCTTCTTCTTTCTTCAGAGCCTTGATTCATTTTGAGGCCTCTGGTATTTTTTTCCTTCAGGATATTCTACAATCCTCCCTTGAGCCAGATTGACTCTGGCTCACATTAGGTGTCTTCATTCTTCACACAGGGGAACAGCATAGAGACTAGGGTTTTCTTCTTTGTATCTGTGGACACCTCCCTAGGACCTCCCTTTTTTAACTGCTCTCACTTTCCGTTTCCCAGCTATCATCTGTACTGATTGTGGTTTGGATCATTCTAGTAGTTCTCAAGTTTATATTGCTATACGCTATCATATTGGTTACTGGTTTTGGTGTTGGCATCTTTGGTCGACAATATTGTAATACTGAACAAATACATGGAATACAAAAACATAACATTATACCTAAAACTAGTAATCCAAGAAAAACTCCTACTATCCCCTTCAAATGACTAGATAAGTTAGAAAACCAGGAGGTTATGGAATCCCACCAAGTTACTGAGATTCCTCCCTCAAAATCGCTAACTTGAAGTCTAGCCAGTTCTTGTATCTTTTGCATTGCGTTGTAAACTATATAAGAGCGATTAACCACTACTGTACAACATTCAGAGCTATTAAGTACCGTACACAATCCACCTTGGGCAGCCAATATATAGTCCAGACCATGTCGATTATATGTAGAAACAGTAGTTAATTCATCTACCGTGTCTTGAAGGGCTTTAAGGGCGATTTCTAATTCATGCGTGACTACATGGAGAACAGATTGTAGTCGCCGAATGGCCATTCCTAATTCAGCTGCAACTGCAGGTTGGGCAAATGGTAACCATGAGGTATAGCTTAATGCATCTAATCTAGTTTTAGTTAAAGGGTAGGTTGAGTTAATATAATCCAATGAGAGTTGGATTGCTTGATCTTCAGGGACAGCTGAGGGAATACTCCTTCGGGAGCGGGTATGCATAGGGTGATTTAATGGAATAATTCGAGAAAAATAGTTAAATGTAACTAACACACAAAATTCATAGTATGTAGGGAGTTTGAGGAAAACTATTCCATCACACAACCAATAATGTCCAACATAAAGATTTGCAAAGTTTTGTATTACGGTATCATTGCTATTGTCATAAGGACCATAAACAAAAGGAGATTTATATTTTCCTAATACACTACAAGGAACCAAAGATAAGTCATTTTCAGATGAACAGTTATTGTCTGCTATGTTGAAGAGGTCACACAGACGTGGACAGACAGTGTATGTGGAATTGAAAGTGCGTATGTATTGGGTGTCGGTGGCTACATGTACAATCTTGGACAGATTTGCTATACATGGGAGGCAACCTGGTGGAGGAGATGCAGTAATATGTGAAAATGTGCAATTACAGCTTATTACAATGTCAGTGAAAGGGGTGCTGGGTAAGATGGTTCCCTTACGAATAATCCATGTTGTATTGTATGTGGAGTAAGTATAGTTGCAAGGAATAGGGTTTGGGGAAGTAACATTACTAAGGCAAAGAAAACCATTTTTTGGTAAATCAGCTGTAAATGGGGGAGGTTTGGCATTACCCAAATATTGTGTCCATGTTTGTCCTGCTAATGGATCTATGGTCATATTGTGTGGTCCATTATCTTTAAATCCTAAAATATGGTGTAATGGAACTGGAAAGGAAATGGCTGGGACATGTGAATGGGCTTTTTGATGTGGAGTACAGACGATACAATCAGTAACATCTGCTGGAAGAGTCTTTACTAATTCTTGTATTGTCTGTACCCACAAATTTGTTAAACCTGAAACAGGGGCCTGTTGGAGAGGGAAAGAAATAACAAGTGGCCATGTATACGTTAGTACATATAAACAGGTTAGTAAACATAACATTTTCTTTTCCTGCAGTCGTCAGTCTACTTCAGAGAGAAAAGATAATGCAACAGTCCAATTATAGTATCGGATTAAATGTCCGTATATCCGACAAATGTACCCAAGTGGAATGTTCAGATAGTTTAGCAGCAGTATGGCTGAGGTCTGTGATAGTGAAAGGTCCAACGTATATCGGATCCTTCCAAGTCTTGTGGGTGTAATTCTTTCGTAGTACTTGATCACCTACTGAAAAGGAAGCGCAAAAAGATTGTTTAGGAACCTTTTTCGATTCAGTCTGTATTAGATCTGCTGCCATGGCTACTAGGGGCTGAACTTTTTTCCAATACTCTACTTGAGTATCAGTTTGTCTTATTCTCACCGGATTCATAATCCGTCCTGTCTGTAATTGAAATGGAGTAATCTCATGGATTGTACCTGGCGTATTCCGTATATTCATTAAGGCCAATGGTAATACATCCAACCAGGTATATAATTTGTTTGTTTTGTTTTTATTTAATGCTGCTAGCAATACCCTCAATTTGGTTTTTAATATTCCATTATATCGTTCTACCAAACCATTCGAGGTTGGCTTATAGACTGACACACGTCGATGGATAATATTACAGATCTCTTGTAATTCATTCATAATTTGATTATTAAAGTGTGTCCCATTATCAGATACAATTTTGATTGGACATCCATGGGCTGGTAAAATTCTATGTAAAAAGGTATCAATAACTACATGAGCTGTTTCTTTTGTACATGGGAAAGCTTCTATCCAATGTGAAAAGCTATCCACCCATACCAATACATACCGTTTTCCTTTAACTGCTTCAATCATATCAGTGTAATCAATGTGCCATTCCAAACCTGGTCCCTGGGGGATAGGCAAGTTCCCAGGACTCACAGCTGGGCCTCGACGAGCTATATGAGTAGAACAGACTAAACAGTTATGAATTATCTGTACAGCTAAAGCATAAAGATTCTGGTTCCAATGGTTACTTTGTATGCCTGCTAATAGTGCAGTGGCAGACAGATGCATGGTTGCATGCCATGCCAAGAAGTATCGCAACACTTCTGATGTTGTCAAACATTTTTTTCCATTAGGGTGGAGCCATTCTTTCCCTTTTTTATAACATCCAATTGTCACCCATTTCTGTAATTCCTCACCACTAGGTTGTTCATGGAGTATGTCAAGTGGCATGGGATATGGAGTATGCATTAATTCTGAGCTAAACCGTGTTTGCATAGTCATTAGTTTCACAGTAAGCACTTCTGTAGCAGCTTTATCTGCTAGGTCATTTCCTTGTGCCTCAAAGCTCATATGTCCAGTATGTGCTGGCGTCCATACTATAGCAGTTTGTTGGGATTTTAAAGGTGAGAGTTAATCCAAATTGAGTAAGTAAGTCTCGTCCTAGTAAATTTACAGGGCAATGTTCAGCAATTAAGAATTTAACTGAAGCTTCTCTTTTACCTTGTGTAGTGTTAATTACTACTGGGGTTAATTCAGTTAAATGTTTTTTACTGGGCTTGCCATCAAAGCCAATAGTGGTGTTTGTTTCAATGGATCTTTTTACAGCGCTTGGTTTAACACAAATAACAGATGATGTAGCGCCTGTATCAATCAAAAATTGCATTGGAACCTGCTGAGGACCTACTAATAGTTGAATAAACGGCTCTGAATTCTGTAAAAACACAGTATCACCCTGCATTATTCCCTTATTCCCCGACGTCTGTCAATAATTACCTTGGTCCCACACAGGGAATTGTGAGGGCTGTTGGCCAGCCTGTAACTGATCTGGTGCAGATAACGGTGGGGGTGTCTGCAATGTTTGGTTAAGCGGCGGCGGTGTCTGTAATGTTTGTTGTGTGTGATCAGGGACTCCTGATCGCCTGCATTCAGTTGCATAGTGTCCAAATGACTGGCAATTCCAGCACTGCACATGAGCTCTTCTATCAGGGGACGGTCTATTCATTATCCCTTGTGCAAAACCTCTTCCTCCCCTTCCCCTTCTCATCCCTCGACCTCGGGGGATATAGGAGGGATATGCTCCCTGATATATTCCTGCATACGGGGTACGCGGAGGACCCTGTAACACATAACAATCCTGTATATCACTGCCTTGTAGGTTTACTGTATCCTGATTTCTTTGTGTTTTCATATTCTTTTTCTCTTCTAAGTCCGCTATCTGTAATGTCATTAATTTGCTAGCCATTTTCTGTTGCTCTTTATTAGAAGTTCTTATCATTTTGCAATGCACTGAGGCGAAATGCATTAAAGTGTTTCTCACCTCTGGCCATGTTTTTGTTGAAAGTGCCACAACATTATTCAAATTAGTCTGCATATTTGCAGGCAAAGTAGCATAGAATAAATGTAAAAATACAGGGATGTTTGGCTGTATATCAGCATCCTGCCCGGTTTGTGCCTTATACATGTCCATACATTTTGTCAAGTGCATTGCAAAATCAGTTAAGCCATCCCACTTGGCTGCAGTGATGGCCGTAAAATCTATACTTGTAGGATACAGGACATTTAAAGCATTTACCAAATCTATCCTATCTTGGCCTTGGAAAGGAATTCCGTCGGCAATATGGGTGAGAAGCCTTGGACGTGCGCTTACTGCTGAGAGTTGTGGTAAACTAATGCCGCAAGCTGCACATAGCGCCTTAAAATCCCCTATGGCTAAATGTGTTCCGGCCGTATTAGTATCTATTGCCTCGAGCCAGAGCCTTGCTCCTTTATGTATACTAGGCAATTTTTGTATAATCGTACTAATATCTACTGGTGTATATGGTTTATAAGCTGCAATGGGTGGCTGTTGCCCATTATCTCTTAGGAAGATAGGAAATTCTTTCAATTCCACATTATCTTTCTTGTTTCTTACTCCCTTAAAGGGTGGCGAGTTTAAATCTTGTATACATTTTAACCATATGTCTAGACCTTTCTGAATATATTCCCAATCTTCTGACTCCGTACAATATTTGCCGATTAATTCCCTTATTTCTGCAAGCTGTGCTTCATTTACTGGCCCTTCTGGGTGGCAAGGAATGTTTATATTTGCATTGCTTAATTCTGTCTTAACAGTGGTCCACCATGGAGCCCCATATGAACCTTCCTCATTCGTTTTAATCCTTTCTTTAATCATCTCTGGTGTCAAGGATGACCCTTGAGCCGTTTCTGTTGACCGACTCTGTGGGGTTTCTGATAACACATTAACCCGTAATTGCTGACAGTCCTTGCCATCGGCAGGTGTCAGGTGCACTAATCCCTTAATTTTAAAGTTATCTGTTCCAGGGAAAAGCTCAGCAGCTTCCCGTTCAAATTTAGCTGCTTGTTCTAAGTCCGGATATAAGGGTTTAGGCTTTTGTACAGGACCTTTCAACGGACCATAGCCTGCTGGTATAGGCATTAAAATTTCGTGATCACTGTCTTCCAGCAGGGGACATGTAGTCACATATGGGGGCGGATTTAGGGATTTTGATCCTATCTCACCTATAACCTTATTTTTCTTTTTTATTTCTTTATCAGCTGTATATAAGTCACCTGTCACTGAAAATAAATTCCAGACATGCAGGTGTTTCTTTAGACTATTTTTCTTTTTATTATCTTGTAGGAATGTTAACAATGGCAATAAATGACTAAGTTTCAAAGATCCTTCCATGGGCCAGGAAAGAAAGGAATCTTTAGCAGAGTATTTACCCCATTTGTCATTCGTTTTCTTAATAAGGTCTTTTTCAAATGGAAATAAATTAATTACATGCTGGACAGCCGTACATGTATCATCACTGTTAACATATAATGTACGTACCGTGGTAGGCTTTCCTAATTGTCCTTCTGGGACCCTTTTAGGGGTTGGGTGTGTGTTAATCATTTTAAACTGTCGTTTACTTAGGCTACGCACATATAACTGTATATAGTAACCAAAACAAAATAAGAACACAAAATATATACACGCTAATATCAACCCACACAGTAAATACAAGAAAAACAACAATTGCTGCAGCGTTAAAACCTCAGGCGCCTTTTCTCAAAACTATCACCACGATTTACACAGGACTCCTGGCTTTAATTACCGATCACTCCTGGACCAGTTGATCAAGCTGGGCCCTAGGGGATCACACCAGGAGAACGTAAATCTTCTACTCTTCCCAAGAAACAATCAGAGCTGCTTCCACAAACATGTGACGAATGCCCGCATTCAATCCACCAATTGTTTGTAATAACAACTCTGATTGTTTGCAAATAAACAACTCTGACCAAGTCTTAAATCACACAATAATATATTTATTATACTGAGTATAAGCAATGGTATACGCAGGAAGCAAAGGTATACTTACAACAATGTACATAGCACATCTATGGTCTGGAACATTTGCTTAATTTTTTCTTTTTGCAAACTCTTTTTATATACATTTTCAATAAGCTAATTGATAACTACTATTTACTCCAAACCACAAGATTTCAGTTAACCTTGCTGCAAATACAGCTGCTCTTTGTTCCTGTTTGATCTTATCTTACTTCATATGTACAAACTTTCTTCACAGATACCCTTTTTCAGATCTGTTATCTTCACAGATACCCTTTCTCAGACCTGTCATCTTCTTATCTTATGCTCATCCTGTGACTTCACTTGTTGACGTTTCACCTGGATTCTGCTAATGTGTGTTTTGCTTTGCAAAACTAGGCCATAGTTCATATGTTGCTTTGCAGAACTAGGCCATAGTTCACCATAGCTTCTTCTTCTTTCTTCAGAGCCTTGATTCATTTTGAGGCCTCTGGTATTTTTTTCCTTCAGGATATTCTACACATGGGAGAAGAGCAGTTAAGGGGTCAGGAAATACATATTCACTGTGACCCCCCACTCTGCAGGCCTATCACTATTCTGCCTATTGTACTATGCCCCAAAAAACTAAGAACCTGAAAAGTCAGGGGAAGGATTACAGAAGAGAGTGGGGAAGGTATAGATGGTGTCGAGCCTAGGGAAAAGGACCAGAGAAATGGAGGATTTAAGAAAGTGTGAGGTTGGGAGGGTGGAAAGTAGGGAGAACCAGTGAGGTCCAGAGGAAGGGTAAGGCAAAAATGATGAAGGGAATTAAAGTGTTATATAATATTTTATTTATTTATTTGTTTGTTTATTTATTTATTTATTTAGAGCTTTTCTATACCGGCATTCATGATACAATCATATCATGCTGGTTTACAGGTAACGGGGGTGCAATAACCTTGAACATTTAACAAGTGGACAGGAACAAAAGTTACAATAAAACAGGGTTGCTGGAACTGGGGGAGGAAGGAGACAAGAGTAAGAGTAACTTTACAGTAATAATTATTTACATTGTGCTGAAACGTCTCTTAATAGTTGTTGTGGTGAATCAATTAGACTCGGGAAAGGCTTGTTTGAATAACCAAGTCTTAAGCCTTTTTCTGAATGTTAATAAACATGGTTCCTGTCTGAGATCAGGGGGTAAGGTATTCCATTGAGAAGGACCCGCTGTAGAATATCTCAAACAGCAAAAGGGGTTAGAGATGTCGAAGTTGGGCAGGCATATGGGAGGAACATTAGTTTGAGTATATGTTCAATAGCACCACTTTGAGATCCATGTCCCAGATAAGATGAAGCGGAGGATATGAAAGGGGATATATGTGGATATGTTTAAGCTGTTGAGGGATCCTGAGGGGACAGGTGATGAGGAAGGACAGACAAAAAGCGGGATGGGGGGAGGGGAGTGTAGAAAAAGGCGAGGGCCCAGATCAATAAACAACTGGATCTTGGGTTTTCACATATTGGCCAGCATAACTGGGGAGAAAAGTTCTGATTTGCATGCAGGTCTGTAGAGATATTCTGACATGATAATTAGAGCCCACGGAACCTACAGCAGTTGGGCCTGGTTAAACTGTCAGAAAGTTCAGAAAGATGCTAGCTCATAGCAAGTCAGCAGCTTGGGGATTTAGGGATATAGACCTATGGCCCAGTGAGATGACCTCACAACGGCCATAATCTAGCTGGGACTCACCAATCCTTGCTGGAGGGCGACAGGGCAGGGAAGCATGAGCTCCCCACTACTTTGGTCCCTTGAGCAGCAACCAGAGACACACCACTAGTAGGACAAAGCACAGGCAGCTCCACCTACTGGAATTCAACAGCAGTTCATGGGGGGAAATAACCAAGGGTGCTGTCCTATCTGGTGGTGGGAGATGATGCAGATCACAGGTTTGGCATGACAGTAGCAAGACAGCCAAATCTGGAATAATCTAACCTACTCGAAGGCCTCCCTGAATTAGGCCAGAGGAAGAAAGTTTGAGTCGATTCAATTAAGAGCACGGCCGGGTCGATCTGGCAGACTGCAGGTGTAAAAGTGTTTAAAATAGTTATGGATAGGCATAACCAGGTCGCTCTGGCAGGCTATGCACTCTATACCTCGGCGGGTCGGTCTAGGTTATTAAGATAAACCTTAGATAGTTAGGATGCATAAAATGTAATCGTACTTTGGAATACAAATAAAGCTGTGGCCAGACTTCTTCCACAAAGAGACTGCCTGCTGACTTATTGCATGCCCTGTTAGGTGTTGTGGGGACAGGCTAAGGGGCAATAAGCTCAGTTGAACTCTTTTCTTTGCATGACTAGATTGAAACGTAGGACAATTATGTGTTCTTGCTTACGTAGGACAATTTTTTTTTAAAGAACAGAACCATCCTATTTAAAGCAGGGCATTTTACTTGAGTATTCTCCAGCATTTTAAGGCCCTGTGTTTTGTATTTTACTAAGATTCTATTAGGTCAAGAGTCGGAGAGTATCCAGTGAAATAAACAGAATTTCAAAACACTTCCAGAACAGCTCAGTTAACTCCAAATGATTCAATTTGTTCATATTATCCACAGAAAGTAACCGACTGCCACCATCAAAAGCAGAGCCACTTTAGCGAAGCTAGCCGACCCTACCGGAAATGCAGAAAAGGAAAGACAGCGACAAGTTCCGAGTTAATCCTTGCGTGACATCACATAGTACCGCCCAATTCTAGGCCTTCCCGCTTCCCGGGCAGGAAAGGAGGCGGGACGGGGGAAAACCTTTGGTAACCATAGAAACACGAGCGTGGCGGCGAAACCAGTTCCGGGCTAGAGCAGCTTCCCGACCCTGCGCTTCGAGATGACGTACGGAAAGGTGGTAGGAGAGAGCACAGGAAGTGTCTACGTCACGGTCTGCTGCAGAAGGCGACTGGGTGAGGTATTATGCGGGAATCGCTGACGTGGTGCTCACTGCCAGAGGAGGAGGCGGAGGAGGGGGCCTCGGCGTTTTCCTTCTTTTCTCTTTTTCTTTTTTTTCTTTTCTTTTTCTTTCTTTTTTCCCCTCCTGGTATTTTAGTTTATTTTTTTATTTAATTTTCTTTCTGGCGGTGTGTGTTTGTGTTTTCTCTGCTCCTCCGGGCCCCCCCTCCCCTCCCGCACGGCTTCTTTTATTATCTGGTTTTTCTCTGGGCCCTGTTGAGAGCGGGGTGCACACAACACTAAAGGGGAGAGGCGCTGAGGCAAGAAAGACAAGGTAAGTGTTGCCTAATGAGTTGCTCACTCTTTAAAGTCTCGGGTCTGTGTATCCTCATGCCTTCCTTCCAAGCCTTAATCCTCTTCTAAACTAACCCTCATCTAAGCCAAGCTCATCCTCGCCCTTTAAATTCCCTAAATCCACCCCCCCCCCCAAACTTCATCAACCTCCCTCAACCCCGTAAGCCTTCTCCTTTGTGTAGCCTCCCCCTTTCAGTTTCCAAGGCCCCCCTTTCAAGCTTACCTTTTTTTTTAGTTCATTAATAGTGCTAATTATTACTTTCCCTTAGGCATATAATGGGAGAAAACCTTTAGTAAATAGGCTTCACATTCTACAGTTATAGCAGGAATTTTCCACTGGCGGGTCCTCAGATGTACGTTGTAGGTTTTGTAAGGGATTTTTTCTCTCTTCTTCACCCCCTACCCTAAAATAGGTGCTGTACTAATATTGTTGCAAACTTTTCAGTTTACCCTTAAAATGAGGCATAAAAAGGAATGGAATTAGGAGAAGATTGAAACCTGTGAACAATAAAACCAGTAGTTAAGGCTTCAACCCTGGCTGCTGACCATTTACACATTTTTTATACATTCATAATTCAATCACTTTTAAAAGAAATCTTTCTTAAGATGACATATCTCACATTTTCCCTTTGAGGATAGCCTCCCCTAGTTCTTTGTCTCCACTACTCCTACACCCTCCTGATTAAATGTCATGTTTCCCTAAAATCTATACAAAATCATCTTCATTTGGAGATCAGCAAGTGCTGTGAGCTGATTACTGCATTCTGCACTTTCTTAGTGAATGGTAAGGGTTTGTTTTCTCACATGAAATATGTAGTGAGATCTCTTGCTACCTACCCGTTCCATAACTATAATGGTAGTCCTGTCAGCTGAATTGTGCATATTCCCTAATAACCATCAAGGTTATCATAATATAACTGACAAACATAACTAGGCAGGGTCACCAAATATGGATTCTTTGGGTATCCTGAAACCCTTGCAAAATAATAACCACTATTGCATTCTGTACATAACATACTAAGGAGCAGGTTCATCTTACCAGTGGTCTCAGAAATTCCTAGATGTATCTGGAGACAGATGACAGGCACTGTTATTCTCTGCCTCTCTCCCCCCAAAAATCGAAAATAAACCCTGCCACCATATTAGTAATTGCATTACTGTATTTTACTAAATCATCACAATGGTGTTCTTATTGAGGATGGTGGAGAATTGCTTTCATGGTTGGTTGTTATAGTTTTGTTTATATTTGCATTTTTATTTTGATGTTCCTTGCCCAGAGGGCCTGGCCTGTTGGTTTGTAGTATGAGTTAAAACAAACAAAATCAGGACTACGTATCTTTATTGCCGAGGGATGTAGTTAAGGCATCAGCATGGCAGGATTAAAAAGGGATTTGGACAAGTTTCAGGAGGAAAAGTCCCTAAACAATTATTAGGCTGGTGGATTATCCTTAGGAACTGGACCTGCTCTTTGTGATCTGCCAGGTACTTCCTAATGACCCAGATTGGCCACTGTCTGAGACAGAATGCTGGGCTTGAAGGGCCTTTGGTCTGACCTAACAGGGCACACCTTATGTTTTTATGTATGTGCAGAAAAGAGTACTTGGGGATTTCAAAATGAAATCCCTGCCCCCTTTTTGCTGCAGGTAAAAGTACCCTTTCTCTGTTCAGCATGGGTACTTTTATCTGCAGCAGAATGATTGTTGTGTGTGACTTTGTGGTCAGTATTAGTAGTGTGGCACTTTTTAGCAGCTTTTTACATAGGTAAATGCCTTTTTTACTTGTGTAAAAACGTTTTTGAAAATTGTCCTCTTTATTCTCATATGCCTTTTGGGGGACTGCTTTTTTTTTCTTTGTTCAAATTAGATTGCAAGAGGCTTTCATATACCTGAGAAGTGCTACAGTGGTGGTTTATTAAGTAGTACACTTATAAAGTGCATTGGGATTCTATGTCTCTGTGTGTAATTCTAATTATTATATGTAAACAACTGAGAGCAATTAACAGGAACACTTGAGGCAGAAAAAGATCAATCTAGAGAGGTTTTTAAATATAATAGAACTATACAGATGTGATCTCCAGAGTTTATACTATGAAGCCATATGTAAAGAAATATACAAGGTGTAAAAACAATACATTAGTGGAAAAGTCAGCTTTGCTCAAAATGCTTTATCACTGGATAGATTGGTTAAAGATGGATATGTTTTTCTCTAAAGTATCTGCTTGCCTCCTCTTGTAGTGGTTAAATTCTATTTTAATTTTTGAAAATGATTTAACTAGATCATACATTCACATATTGATGACTGTTATGCTGTTTATCTACTAATGCAAAAATACAAACTATAACAGTTTGCACACGTCCAACATCACCAATGTTCAGTTTTTTTGCTTGGATTCTTATGTGGAGCCCTCAGAGGCCAATTTATGAAACCTAGTTAATGTGTCTACTTTGTCATTTTTGGATTCCTGTTGCAATAGCCAGTTAGACAACTGGAATCTGTGGCTACATTTTATACAGGTCATAGAGATTTAACTTTGGCAAATTACAGAATGCATCATACTTGGTATTTTTGCCAAAACTCACAGAAAGCATGATGGAACTGGCTTGGGTAAGGGGCCCTGTTTTATTTTTAATTAAGCTCTCATTTTCTGAGGTCCTCCTACATTTCTGTTTTGACTATCTCCCTTTGCCAAAGAGCAGCAGATTGGGGAAGACTGGCAAGCAGCTTCTTCACGATTTTAATCTCAAACCTTGCTTAGAAATAAAAGCAGTGTTTAATTGTGGTTTAAGCAAAGTAGTGGAGATAGTTATATTAATAAAATCAGTACTAAACACCCAAAACACACAGCTTTGCTAATGTGCCTTTCCTGTCTTGAAGCTCATTTTGCTATTTCTTCCTTTCATACAGATCTGACTGTTTATTTAGTGTTAAGGTTTTAAAATGGTGCCTTACCCAGGGCACTTCAAAGACTTATTGCTAGAGTGGAAAAGTTTTATAAAAGGTAGACGTCAGCCAAAATTCTTAGGAGCCAAGGAGGAAAAATCTTTATAGCTTTTATTTATATTTTACTTGTTTTTATTATCTGATTCTTTTTTTACTTTTGCTCTTCTGGCCATGCTCAACATTTTTTTCCCTCTCCTCTATCCTTTCCCCTCCAACTTGGCAGCTGCTCTTTCTGGCTTCTCCTCTGGCTTTGGGCTGCTGCAGCTCCTCCCCTACCCCAGCTCTTCTGCTTGGTGGCAGGTGTTAGGTGCCAAATTTTAGGCACCTGATTTTTTTTTTTCTAGCCCTGCCCATGTTGTTCAGAAAGCTCTGCAAGTGCATCTCAATCCTGCCCTGGGGGCATCTTCTGTTGTTCTAGTACTGGGATTCAATGTGCACATCATACTCACCTGTCAAGGAAACTCCTGAGTCAATAAAAATGAACAGTGTGATAAAGTGATAGAATTGGTGATCTTTATGGAAGCATTTCTCTGATCAGGAATTTATGTGATTTAGAAACCAGACAGCATTCTGAGCTAGAAATGACTTTTTTTTTTTTGATTTATTGATCAATGAAACAGTGATTATAAAGGGACTTTATGCAGTTTGCAAATGTTAGACAACAGTGTTGAAAACTTACTCCTGACAATAAAACCTCACTGATCATTATACTAAGGGCTTTCGTATTGTAAGGACAACAGTGGGGCAAATCCCTTGGTACACTGTGGTGCTAAAGAAGTTATTTAAGTTATTAAAACACTTGTCACAGACTCTTTTTTTTGCCATGTATTGTCTTAACTAGATTGTAAACTCCATGGAGTATGGACTGTGTTTTTATATAGAGGTGTCCAGTGTCCATATGTCCAATGGTGCTTAAAAAATTTGTAGCAGTGGTAAGCAATCATTTCTTATCTTCCTGCTAGACCAGCCATTACGTATGGGATTACCTTCCTCCTCAATTTATGGAGACAAAGGATACATCTCTTTTTATGACATCCCCCTAGGCTATAATGCATATGTAGTGCTGGCAAATATCAGTAGGCTCTGTCTCCAGCAGTTGTGTTGCATAACGACAGAATCTCTGTTTGTTCTCGGCCTGGTTGAGCCCACTGGCTCCCGGGGCAACAGTCCTTTGGGGCTGCTTTTTCCAGTAGAAGCCTGTTCCTGGGAAATAGACCAAAAAACCTACCTCCCAGTTGAGCTCTCTTGTTTCCCCTCACAGTACCCTTAGGGGTCTGATGAGTATCCTTGGGGGGGGGGTGTTCTTTTTCACTTCAGAGATTTGGGAACCTGTGAGGTATGGTGGGGCTATGGGCTGCTCCTCCCCGCCCTCTCATCTGCCTTATGTGGCTGTCTCTCTGTGCCTGTCCTCTCTGCTTCTGGGCACAGAGGGCTTAAAGAGTGGAAGACTTATGAGTAGGATCTATCCCCTACCATTAAGGGATAGGGAGCGCTCCTAAGAATTCCCAAGATTGATAACAGCCATATCAGTTGAAAGAGGACTTCCTTGAGGGATGCTCAGGAAAGGAAAATTGAAGTGCTCCTTAAGCAGGCCTTCTTCACCAATGTCTTGACCTTACAGGCCAAGGTATTCGTGAAGGATACATGGCATAGGCGGTGGTGGGCTGGGTTCAGCAGCTCCCAGAAACGGAGGAAACTGTGAGAATAGAATCAGGTGTAGCATATCTAGTGGACACCCTGTATGAAGTTATAAGGATGATATCCAGGGTAAGTGGTGAGACTAGGGATAGGGAAAGAGGCCAGAGAGAATGAGGAAGTGGAGGAGTAAGCATGACAGGTGGGAACAGGAAAAAGTCTAAAAGTGTATAAAATTAAATAAGCAAATCAAAGCATGAGAAAGTAAAACAGCTGAGCAAACAAAGAAATAAAAAAATAAAGAGAACAATTATTGAAATCAATAAAATAAAATTGTTTTCTAAGCTACTAAAAAAAAGTTGGCTGCTACCCAACTTTTCCTGAAACATTTTCCACTCCTCACCATTGTGGTGTATGGCTTGTATTTCTGGGTATGAAGTGTAGTGCCTCATTGGCTTAGGTTTGTTCAGTGGGAAGTACACAGCAAGAGTAACTTTTATATCTACTTGCTAGATGTCTTTCCTCCGTTTTTATTCTTTAATCAAGTGCTTTTCTGCTTTTTGTTTTTATTTCTTGATTTATTTCTTCAAAAAATAAAAGCAAAAAGTTCTTGATTAAAGAATAAAAACTGAGGGAAGACATCTGGCAAGTAGGTATAAAAGTTACTCTTGCTGTCTACTTCCTACTGAACAAACCTAAGCCAAAGAGGCACTTAAGATCCTCATATTTTTGTTATATGCTATAGTGTTCATTGTTTAAAAATACCATTTTAGAGGAGACCAGGAAAGGGAGAGACTGAGCGTCTGGAGTGTGTGTCTTGGAAGGAGACCGGAGGCCTGTCGGGACCGGAGAGATTCTGGTATGCCGACATGATGGGCCGAGGACACACCCCTTGAGGGACGTCATCAGCGTGCGACGTCGGAGGAGGCTTAAAACCTGCCTCCCTATGGTGCGCAGCCGCTGCCGGCGCATGCCAAAAGGGCACGCGGCTTTGGTTTAAACATCGAGGTTCCTGTTACTTCTAAGAGGCTTTCTGACCCTTCCCGTCTCCACCCGAGGGAATTTGAACTCAGACGATCCACTCAGCTAAGTACTTTCGTTTTTCCTTCGTATATTTCTTATTTACGAAGAAATACGGCCTCACTCAGCCCGTAAATGAAGGGCTAGAGAGAAGTCTATAATGGAAAGTACAATGGCAAGTCCGATGTTGGGCCCAATGGACGCCCACATCAGAAGGGGAGTCATAGCACCGGGTGAAACGTCACTTGGAGGGTTGCAGGAAGGCACGGTAGCCCTTCGTGACTAGGAAATCTCGTTGACCCCGGACCAAAGAGCCCCCCGGCCCCCGAGAACCCTGCAATAACAAGATCGGAATCAGTCAAGGACACTCTGTCACCTCTTGAAAAGAGTGGTGAACAGGGTGGTGGACTGGGAACAACTTTGGTTCCACTTGCAGGTGTGACCAGTATGGTTAATTCCTCAGAGGGGAATGTTATAGAGGGTTCATTGTTAGCTCAGGAAGCTAGTTCAGGAAGGGATGATCCTGGAATAATACCAATTGTGAGACCGCCTGTATTTTCCTTAGATGTCATATGGGAGACTTTAGCAGTATTAAATAAGAATGTTACCTTGCAATTAAAACCCATAGGGGTAGATTTTCAAAGGGATACACGCGTACCCACCGAAAACCTACCCCAAACCCCCCCTGCGCGCTGAGCCTATTTTGCATAGGCTTAGCGGTGCGCGCAAGCCCCGGGACGAGCGTAAGTCCCAGGGCTTGCATGGAGGGGCGTGTCAGGGGGCGTGCCGGGAGTGACGTGCCATTTCGGGGGCGTGTCACAAGTGACAGGGCGGTGCCGTGGGCGTGGTTTCGGCATGGGGCATTCTGGGGGCGTGGCCGCGGCCTCTGGACCAGCCCCCGGACCAGAACATGGAGCGCGGCAGCCGGCCTGGAGCACGCAAAGTTAGGGGGGGTTTAGATAGGGCCGGGGGGGTGGGTTAGTGAAGGGAAGGTGCTGGGGGGTGGAAGGAAAGTTCCCTCCGAGGCCGCTCCGATTTCGGCGCAGCCTCTGAGGGAATGGAGGCAGGCTGCGCGGCTCGGCGCGCGCAGGCTTCCGATTTTGGGCAGCCTTGCGCGCGCCGACCCCGGATTTTAATGGATACGCGCGGCTACGCGCGGCTACGCGCATATCTATTAAAATCCCGCGTACTCTCGTTCGTGCCTGGTGCGCGAACAAAAGTACGCGTGTGCGCAGATTTATAAAATCTGCCCCAGAGTAAATAATGTAGAAAAATTGGAATCTAAGGTTAATAAGGTAATTGAGGAGGATAAAATGAGAGATCAGGCAATTGAGAAAAATATTGGAGAATTGAAAAGGCTAAGTATTCAAAATGAGTTAATAATAAAAGAAAATCAATATTTGTCTAGGAAAATGGAAAATCTTGAAAATCAATTACGAAATAGAAATTTAAGGCTGGTAAACTTTCCAAAGTTGCCAGCTTTATCCACTAAATAAATGTGGAATCAATTTGCTCTAAAAATTTTTTAAATTCCCCAGCAAGTCCTTCCCCAAGTTTATTATGTTCCTGCTTGGAGAATTACATCTGAGAAGGAACAAGAATATCAATCTATAACACCACTAAATGTTACTGAAATTCTGGAATCTGCAAATTTAGAACTGGCTCAGCCAGCTACTATGATTATTTCCTTTCTATTAAATTCAGATAAAGAGTGGGTTCAGAAATTATTTTTTAGAAATATCAAAGAGAACTTTTTCCAGCTGGATGTTAGAATGTTTCCAGATGTAACTAGAGATATGCAGAGAAGGAGGAAAGAATTTCTTAATTTAAGGCCTAAAATGTTACAAATGGGGGCATTGTATAAATTAAAATTTCCATGTAAATGTTGCATTACTTATCAGAATATAAAGTATTGTTTTTTTCCAGCCATCACACTGATAAAGTTTATTACAGAAAAACAATCTGAGAGAAATTTAGGAGCTACAACTCCTCAGTAATATAACTAGGAGAGGCGCTAAGAGATAGAAATAGGAAAACCTTATGAGATCGTCTATTATTTCTTAATAAATTGTCTGTGAATGATATGCCTTTAAAATGTTTTCCGTCCAAACTCCCTCATTTTGAGGACTTAGAAAAAATATGGCTTATGTGGTTTTTCTTATTTATAATCTTATATGTATATCATGTTTAGATAGCCATACATCTTTATCAAGGTATTCTTGATTGTATACTTGAAAATTTTGAGAAATAAAAAAAAATAAAAATACCATCTTAGAAGTGCAGTCCAGATGTATTCCACGCATTGAGAAAGGTGGAAGGAAGGCAAAATGATTAAAAGGATTAAAAACAATTAAAATGGTTAAAAGGTGAGGTAAAAGAGGCTAATTTAGCCAAAAAAAAGTCTTTCAAAAATTGGAAGAAGGATCCATCTGAAGAAAATAAGAAAAAGCATGAGCATTGTCATGTTAAGTGTAAAACCTTGATAAGAGAGGCTAAGAGATTTTGAAATGAAGTTTGCCATAGAGGCAAAAACTCATAATAAAATCTTTTTTATATATATCTGAAGCAGGAAACCTGCGAGGGAGTTGGTTGGACCGTTAGATGACCGAGGGATTAATGGGGCTCTTAGGGAAGATAAGGCCATTGCAGAAAGACTAAACGATGATGATTCGGATGAACTGAGCCAAATCATGGAGAAGCCTGGAAGATATAGTAGGCTAGATTGACCAACTAAAGAGTAGCAAATCACCTGGACCGGATGGTATGTACCCCAGGATTCTGAAAGAACTAAAAAATGAAATTTCAGATCTATTAGTAAAAAGTTTTAACCTATCATTAAAATTGTCCATTGTACCTGAATACTGGATGGTGGCCACTGTAACCCCAGTATTTAAAAAGGGCTCCTGGGGTGATCTGGGAAACTATAGACCAGTGAGCCTGACTTCAGTATTGGAAAAATAGTAGAAACTATTCTAAAGATCAAAATCTCAGAGCATGTAGAAAAGCATGATTTAATGGAACACAGCCAACATGGATTTGCCCAAGGGAAGTGTTGCCTCACAAATCTACTACATTTTTTTTTAAGGTGTTAATAAGTGGATAGGGGTGAAGCAGTAGATGTAGTCTGTTTGGATTTTCAGAAGGTGTTTGACAAAGTCCCTCATGAAAGGCTTCTAAGAAAACTAAAAAGTCATGGGTTAGGAGGCGATGTCCTTTCATGGATTGCAAACTGGTTAAAAGTCAGGAAACAGAGAGTAGGATTAAATGGTCAGTTTTCTCAGTGGAAAAAAGTAAACGGTGAAGATTCTCGGGGATCTGTATTTGGTCCAGTGCTTTTCAATATATTTATAAATGATCTGGAAAGGGATACAATGAGTGAGGTGATGAAATTTGCAGATGATGCAAAATTATTCAGGGTAGTTAAATCGCATGTGGATTGTGATACATTACAGGAGGACCTTGCAAGACTGGAAGATTGGGCATCCAAATGGCAGATGAAATTTAGTGTGGACAAGTGGTGGAAGGTGATGTATATAGGGAAAAATAACCCTTGCTGTAGTTACACGATGTTAGGTTCCATATTAGAAACTACCAAGAGGACGCCCTGAGAGTGTGTGTGTGTGTTCCTTTTTCAATAATGCCTCCGAAGAGAAAAGGCAAGGTGCGGGTTTTCCCCCCGGAATCCCCCTTACCTTAAAGGCAGCAGCGGATCACCTCATTTGCTACCGTCTCGATGGAAACGGGAGGAATTTTCCCCACTTCAGCGACTGGAGAGGGAGCTCCGTCGCTGTTTGGGGATACCACGCCGAGTCCCCCGGACTGTCGACCCCCACTTCCTCCAGTGCCATGGGAGAACCTATCTGAGGCAGCGCCTAAAGATGACATCGCTCGCTCAACGGGAGGGGGAAGTCGAGATGGAGGATCGGCGTTGCAGCCTCAATTTTCCTCTAGCGTGCCGGAGACAGCCCCAGCAAGGATTCCAGGCGAAGTTGAGACATCTTTTTCGCCGGTTGTCTTTCTGGAGAAAGAAAGGAGGATAGCGGCAGCACAGGCGGTGGAGTCTCCAGAGGTCCTGAGGGTTTGTGAAGGGGGTGAGTCGTTTCCACTACCCCCAAAACCAGCTACTGTAACTCTGGATAAGCTGTGGGATCTGGTAGCTAGCCTTGCCAGGCTACTTAAGGACAGTGAGTGCAAATAACTTAAAACTAGAATCAGAAATGCACTTTATGAACCTGAACTTGGGAAGCCAAATCAAGGACCTTAATTCTAGAGCGGATTTAATGGAACAAAATATACAACAAGCTCAAAATGTGAATGTGAAGCTGATAAAATATTATGGAATCCAGTCCAAAATACTGGAATCCTTGGATAATTATATGAGACACTTTAATTTAAGATTCTTGAATTTTCCTCGTGTCCTAGGAGAGGATACCTCTTACATTAAAAAAAAATTCTTTATGGAAAATTTAAAGTTTGAAGAGCTTAAACTTCCTATGGTTAACACAGCTTATTTTTTGTCCAAAGGGGAAAGGAATAATGAAGTTAACCAATTTAAAGCCCTTGATAATTTAACACAATTCCTGGAGAGTTCAGGGTTAGAGTTATTGGATTGAGGGGTACTTTTAGTGTCATTTGTGTCTGAGAAAGACATTAATGACATTCAGGCCGATACAGTAAAGTTCACTCCAGTGGAGCGCACTGTTAGCCCGCGTTTGGCAGTGCGTTTTCCATGCGCTATTTTTACCCTTTATTCAGTAAGGGGTAATAGCACGTGGAAAACACGCGGACAAATCCCCCAAAACTAATAGCGCCTGCAACATGCAAATGCATGTTGATAGCCCTTTTAGTTATTCCCGCGAGATTCAGAAAGTAAAATGGGCAGCCAAGCCGCACATTTTACTCTCAGCAATTAACTCCTGCTGGCACCGGGAAAGTGTACAGAAAAGCAGAAAAAACTGCTTTTCTGTACACCCTCCGACTTAATATCATAGCGATATTAAGTCGGAGGCCCCAAAATTAAAAAAAAAAAATTACAAATCTGCCCACGGGTCGGAAGACGGACGCTAAATTTAGCTGGCATCCGTTTTCCGAACCCGTGGCTGTCAGCGGGTTCAAGAACAGACGCTGGTAAAATTGAGCATCGGCTATCAAACCTGCTGACAGCTGCTGCTTCTGTCAAAAAGGAGGCGCTAGGGATGCGCTAGTGTCCCTAGCGCCTCCTTTTACCACAAGCCATAATTTACATACCTGGGCTTTCTGTATCGCGTGCCCAAAAGAGAGGCCTGTGCGTGCGTTGGGAGAGCGGGCGCTCGCCGGCTCTCCTGTGCGTTTTTCTGTATCGCCCTGATTATGAGAAAATACTTTCAAAATTTTCCTAATATGTTTGATGGTCAAATTGTAAAAGTTTTTTTCTTGATTTTGCTAGGGCTACCCAATTAAGGAGAAGGGAGTTCTTGAATATGAGATTACAAGTACTCATTTTAGGTTAGACATTTGCTTTAAAATACACTTGCAGATGTCTAATACGAGGGAAAGATGAGAGTTTTGTATTTACAGCACCAGAACAACTAAGATCCTTTTTGAATGCTAGGGAAGTGAACATCATCCCTGGGTATCAGATCCCTTGATAGTCATTAAAATAAGCCACCGATTCCGTTAAGTCAGTTTGTCTTTGTATAGATTTCCTTAGTAACTCCCCTAAGTTTAAGGGCCTCCTTGTTTCCTGTAATATTATACCTCGCTGAAAAGGATGTAATTAGATAATATATTATCTTCTATGTTAAGGTGAAATTGGTTTTATGTTACATATATTTTTACTTTAAAGTAAGATGTTTATTAAATTTTCATAAAGAATCAAAGTGTGAATTATAATAAAAAAAAAAAAAAAAAAAGAAACTACCACCCAGGAAAAAGATCTAGGAGACATAGTGGATAATACATTAAAATCATCAGCTCAGTGTACTGTGGCAGTCAAAAAGCAAACAGAATGTTAGGAATTTGTTATGTTTGGGAAACGCTAGGAGAGCGATCCCATCTTGAGGGGATTGTGTGCCCTTGGGCCTCGGCATGATCGCAGACAAGTCCAAGACAGCACTGAGGGTTGGCGAGGTGTGTCCTAGCATGGGCGAAGACAAGTCTGATCCTCTGCTGGACCTGCACACTTTGGGAAGACCAGCAACGCAATGGAGGTCTTATGAACAGTTCTCTGACCGTTCCAAGCCCTTTCGGACCTGCTGCTGGGTAACGGCAAGAAGCGGCAGGCCGGATGGAGACTAGGGCAGCGAAGGCCTGAACATGGAGATTCAGATGAAGACTCAGGAGCGAGGTACTTGGGTGCACAGACGAAGACTCAAACAAGGTTCAAGGTATTCAGAAGCTCAAGCAAAGTACTGGGTTGAGACTGCGACGCAGCGCGCCCTACACAGTCCACCCGCGGGACTGGTCGCGGACCACGCTGGAATCGAAGTAGTCTCTAAGACGAGATGTGGAATAATGAAAGGAACATGTCTCAGAAGCTGTCGAGGCCTGCACCGGGGCGTGCCCTACACAGCCGCCAACGGCTGGTCGCGGACCACGCTGGAATGGCACAGGTACTGGCAGAGTCTTTGGCATGGACGGAGCAAGCACAAGGAACTCCGTAGATCAGGGACAAGGACAGAAGCAGAAGTCTTCTGGAGGCTTGTGCTGCAGAAGTGAGAAAGGCATTGCACCACGAAGCGTCATACACAGCCCGCCCTTGGGACTGGTCGCCGACCACGACGTGGCACGCCAGGAAGGGTGGCAACGAAGAACCAGGGGTACAGGACATCTGGACTGGATCACGGACATCAGGAACAGGAGACGGAACATCTGGACTCCTGGAACATCAGGAAGTGGAACCTCAGGACACGAAGACATGGAACATTAGGAAACCACAGACACAGGAAGCAGACGAGACATGGAGCTCCAGTGAAGAACGAAGGCCTGACGGAGCGCTGGAAGACAAGACTTCCAGGAGCAAGTAACTCCAATGCAAGGCAAAGCTGAAGTGTTGGAGAATCCCTTTTTATAGGGCTGAGACAGAAAACAGTCATCAGTTGGGGCCCAGGGCATATCCGGCCATGGGCCCTTTAAATCTTGTGAAGAGACGCGGCCCGCGCCTTAGGAACAGGAAGCAGGAAGTTGTGCAGGTCCATGGCCAGCAGCCATGTTGCTGCTAATGCTGAAGAGCAGGGCGGGGCCGAGAAACAGGCCCAGTGTTGTCTGCAGCTCTCAAGCCACAGAGGGCAGACTGAGGAGCGGCTCCAGCCGCAAGAAAGACCGGGGACTGTGGCCTCCAGGCCACGGGGCAGGCAGAGAGAAGTTAAGAGGCTGCCAAGAGGGCAGAATCGTAACAGAATTATATGAAGGGAATGGTGAATAAAACTTCATAATGCCTCTGTATGGCTCCTTAGTGAGACAGAAACCTCGAGTACTGTGTACAATTCTGGTCACCACATCTCAAAGATATAGTTACACTGAAGAAGGTACAGAGAAGGGTGACCACAATGATAGACATGGAAAAGCTCCCCTATGAGGAAAGGCTAGAGAGGTTAGGGCTGTTCAGCTTTGACAAGAGACAGCTGAGGGGGATATTTAAAGGTCTATAAAATCATGAGAGATCTGGAACGGGTAAATGTGACTCTCTTTACTCTTTCGGATAATAGAAGGATTAGGGGGCGCTCTATGAAGTTAGGAAGTAGCACATTTAAAACAAATCAGAGAAAATTCTTTTGTTATGATATCGAGGTGTTTGGTGGATTCTCAGGGGCAACAGTGATGGTATCTCCTATGGGGAGGAGCCCCATAGGGAACTGAAGCACTGAGCTAGACTCAGATGCACAAACACAGAGACTATATTTTATTATTCAGCTAGTGTGGTCCACCAGAGGTGAGGGAGGGGGTGTGGGGGAGGAGAGGGTGAGAGAGAGCATGGGAGGTAAGAGGGGGGTGGGGATGCTTGAGTGTGGGTTTCAGAGAGAGGGAGCTTATATGAGGAGATTGTGAAGGAGTGTATATGTGTGAGAGAGATTTGGAGCTGGTGTGTTTGAAAAAGGGATCGTGTTATGTGAGGGTGCTAGTCTGTGTGAAGGGATTGTGTATGTGTGACAGAGCCTGTGTGAAGGGGTGCATGAGAGAGAGACATAGGTAGCCTGTGTGAATATGTATGTGTGAGAGTGAGCTTGTGTGAGTGTGTATGCAAGAGAGAGGGCCCTGTATGAGGAATGTGTGTGTGTGAGAGAGTGAGGGAGCCTGTATGAGGGTGTGTGTATATGTACTAGAGAGAGGGAGCATGTGTGTGAGAGAGGGAAGGACAGAGGGAGCCTGTGTGAGGGGCAGTACTGAGAACGGGGTCAAACTCTGGGTCTGGCAATAGAGTGGAAGGGGTTGAGCCTAGAGGTGGAAGGGAGAGATACTGGCAGGTGTAGGAGTTGGGGCCTGAGAGGACAAAGTGGCCAGGGGAGTAGGGAGAGTGAGTGGAAGGGACACTTACAGTGAATTTCTAGGGAAATTCTGCTCAAAATATTTAAAATTCTGCATCTTTAAGTAATAACTTTTTTTTCTGTAATAATTTAAAATGCAATTACTTAAAGACTGTCTTGTAAATTGTGTTATTTTGACCAATATAAAGTTTGCAGAATTTTAAGTTTTTGTGCACAGAATTTTAAATTTTTTTGTGCAGAATGGAAATGGAATTAGCATCCTGCTAAATTACTCGCCAGTTGTCTAGAATCAAGTTAAGGTGCAATTCAGAATTCCGTTTCTGGATGATGGAGGAGGAAGCATTTTTGCCAAGACTTTGATAATCCTGATAAAATAACTTTAGAATGCTAACAGACTCATCAGAATGGCTAATCTTATCCTTTTAAGACCATCAAGGCCTCACAGAGACTACCTGAACTTACCCTTGCACCCCAAAAGTGTTGCATCTGTAATTACAGAAATCAAGTGTGACTACCGGTAGGCTGCTGAAACTGAGTGATTATTTTAGCCAACAATTTATAAACCCCACCCCATCATAACTATCCCAGAAAGCGAACAGCCAGTTTACATCTGCATCCAGAGAGTAGGTTACCGGTGACAGAGCAAGGTTTTCAGACATGGGGGAAATTTGAAAAGAATATATCCAAAGATTTTCAAAGCAAATTTGCATGAGTACCCAAATCCCTAGTGAGGGGGTAATATGATAGTGAGTTCTTCACCTAATAGGAGGAGTACTAGCAGGAGAATTCCAAAGTTTTCTCAAACATATCTGACTGCCCAGTGAAACCCAGGACTGGGAAAACAAATATGCACCCATGCTCTTAAGCATGCCAATCTGTCGGTCTAGTAAAAAAAAAAAAAAAAATACAGAATAAAGAGCCATAAAATATAAATAGAAACATGCAGACAAAACCTGAACTGGAAATTGCAACAAACCAGACTCAGTATGTTGTGCAACTATGGAAAATTACCACTCTTCATAAAACATCAAGCAATAAAATTAAGAAATATAAATCATCATTCATAATAAAACTATATTGATAAAAATATTTTAAAAACAAATAAGGAACAGAACATCCAACAATTTAAAAAATATCCAAATTTAAAAAAATGTTCCAAATACCCATCAAATAACAGTAATCAAAACTAATAAGAATAAAATAATCCCTGCTCTTCATACTTGGGATTTTTGATTTCCATTCACCCAGACATTGTATTGGATGTGTCACGGGTGTGCTCAAACTTTTATCATTTCTGTCTGTCTCTTTCTCTCATATATACATGTGTTCATTCTATCTTACCCACACACACATGCATACTTGCTCACACACTCCTGCCCACACTATCTCACACAAACATGTTCAGTCACACATTCCCTCAAATATTCACATGCAAGCTCGCTTACACGTTCCCTCACACAAACTTGCTCCCTTGTTTGCATGCATGTATGCATGCTCCTTTGAATGAATACATGCTGCCTGCTCCCTGCAGACTCCCCACATGCTCATTATCCCCTGCATTATGCACAGTCCCCTATACACGTGCACACAGATGCATGCACGCTCCCACACATGTATACACATGCAGGTTCCACCGCAGGCTTCCAGGCACACAGGCATGTTCCTCTGAAGGTTCCCTTACACACACACACATACACATGTGTGCTTCACCACAGGTTCATGTGCAAACATGCATGATCCACCGCAGGCTCCCTCATATGCACATGCACACTCCACTGCAGCCTCCTCATGCGTACACATGCACTCTTTATTACAGGCTCCCTTACACACATGCAAGCTTTACCACAGGCTCCCTCGCACACACACATGCATGCCCCACCACAGGCTCCTTTACAAACACATGCATGCCCCACTGCAGGCTCCCACACACACACACACACACACACATCCCCCATTGCATGCTCCCTCACACACAGTTGCATGCCCCACCTCAGGCCCACACACACATGCAAGAATACTCCACCACAGGCTCCCTCGCACATGCAGGCAATCTCTGTCATGCACACGTGCCCTCATGTGCGCGCATGCACATACGTAGTCCCCTGCTAGCACATACGCACTCCCGCACACTCCCTTGCACAGACACACCCATTGCTTCTTTGCAAGTGCATGCTCCCCTGCATGCACACCAGCCCTCCTGCATGCTGCTTCTAGCATGCTCCCCTCTGCACGCATACACATCCTCGCATGTTCCCTCAATCACGCACATACCAGTGTATGCTCTCTCATACATATAGAGACATGCCTATGCACGCTGCCCCTCATGCTCCCTCTCTCTCACTCTGGGCTTCTCCCTTCTATTCTTTGGCTGCTAATTGCTCTGCCAGGACTCTCCTTGTCTCTTCTTCAGCCACCGACAGTTGGGGGCTCTTCTCTTTTTTTGGCTGATGGTGGCTTGAATTTGCTGCTGTCAAGAGTTGGTGCACTTATTGGTGCCAAGTTCACCTAATGGAAGCGCCATTCCTCTGTGGCATTTATATGGAATAAGTTGGTCCAGTCTGATAAGTTTTTTAAAATCTTGGTCAACTCCTTAAAGAATTTCTTTTTCTCTTCTTTACAAAGACTTTATAATATAATTACCTAAATATCTAATATTATTTATGGCAACTCTAAACATACTTGAACAAGGGGGCTCACTTTAAATATTTCTGATTTGCAGAAATTGATCCTATATTTGTCTTGTAACACGGAAAGTAGTGGTACTGAATTCTTATGATCTGTCAAAAATGAGGATATTGCCCGTATAAAGAGAGATCTTCTGAGTTGTGCTTTGGCTTCTGAAATTGGAGGGCCTACAAAAGTCTTGAATCAATTGTTCCAAGGGTTCTAGTGCCAAGGTCAAATAAGAAACGTGATAGTGGACATCCCTGTCTAGTGCCATTTTTAATCTGGAAGAGCAGGGGTGGAAAGTGATTAACTGTGATCTGCAGCTGAGAATTAGCGTATATGGCTCTAATTGAAACTATAAAATGTTCAGATTACCTGAACTTATTGAGAATTGCAAATGAGTAAGAGATCTCAAGCTTTATCAGTGACTAAGGAAACAACTAAAGCTGGAATTTTATAAAGCCAGTTAGATCTTGATCTATGAGCAGGGGCATAAAGATGAGCTATAGTTGAACTAGTCCTTCGGTGGAGGGAGACAAAACTGTTGCAAATGTTTTCACATAGATAAGCATATGAATTAGCCATGCTGCCTGGGTACGTCTTCTGTGCCACTAGGTGACGGAGCTCTCCAAGTCCTAGTAAAGTCTTTCAGCTAGGTACTCCCTCTTGTACTCTTCCTGGTTTGCCTGAGGCTCCTCAGTCTGTTTATTTTCTGCACGACTGAAAGCACGCGGAGCTGTGTCTCTCCAGACACTTGAGTTACAGTTGTGAGATAAAAACAAGATATAAATCAAATAATTTTCCACAAAAAAGGCTGGTTTAACTGTCATGCCTCGACCAGGATCCAAGTTCTGTAATTGTGGCAAAATTAATGTCAGTGACTGATGGCCATCAGTCCTGTTACATATGCCTGGGACCTGATCATGATCAGGAAAGTTGCAGAGACTGCGGACGTATATCTCCTAGAGCGCAGTGCCAAAGTGCAGCGTGAATAGAGCAACTTAAGGCAACACCATCCGGCTCCTATGCCCCTTCAGAGGCTTCTGTAAGATCATCTCCGGGGCCAGAGAGAAAAAAGAAGGTAGCGTCCCAAAGAAGGGCTTCTTCGATGGAACCCCCCAGGGAAAAACACCCAGACCTGAAACCCCTTCAAAAACAAGGGCAGGGATCCGGGGATGCATCGATGGCATCGCGGCCGCGCGCCTTACCAACGCCAGCGGCTTCCTGGAACAAAGACAAAGAGCAGGGTATGAAGCTCCGACACACCAAAAGACCATTGAAGCTCCGGCACATCGACGCACCGATGCATGGAGCACAGCGCGTCAAAGATGTGTCGTGTTGAGACGGCACCGACGCATTCTACGCACAGTCTCAAAGGAAAGTTAAGCTGACGCATCAGACGCAATTGAGAAGCCCTACACCTAAAAAACATATCTCTGATCATAAGAGACCTAGGGAACAGTCTCCATTATTCATCATCGAGTCCGAAGGGAACGTGTCTCCTCCCCATCTGTCTGACAGCCCTTCATCCTCCCCTGGAAGCACACCAGTGGTACATCCACAGACCCCATTGCCTACTGTGCCGCCTCCGCTGCCATCGCCAATAGATCTGTTTCAACCATCAATATCTACCTTAGCTTCACAAGTTATGACACAAATAACTGGCATTCTATCGCAATTTTTAAAGTCAATGGAACAACAACAGCAAAACCTGCCCTACACACTTCCTCCAGTGGAAACTCCATCTGTGCCGGAGGACCCATCCATCCCAGGGCCATCACTGAAGGTACAACCAGTGAAACCATCAGCAACCATAGAAGAGTTCACTTTGACATCTTCCTCTGATGATTCCTCTATGGAATACCCCTCTGACCCAGCTGAGGTCCCACGTGAACCAGCATCCCCGCCAGATGATTTAACCTACTCGCAGTTCATAGAGCAGGTAGGTCTCCTGTTAAATGTGGAGACCAGAAAACTCCACGATCCCAGACAAGAAATGATGGGCATATTGAAAATATTTGATACCGGTTGCACTGCCTCAACATCAGGGACTCAACGCACTTATTTATTTATTTATTTATTTATTTATTTATTTATTTAAATGATTTTATATACCGATAGCCGTTTGCACATCGTATCGGTTTCCAGTAAACTAAAACTTTTTGACAGTGTCATTAAACAGAACTTTTGGCACTGCCATTACATAGAACAGTAAAACTTTACATACAAAAGAAGAACATCAGCAAACAGAAACTGGGTAACTATTTACAAGGAACGAAGGTTGGAAAAGTCATGGAAACACCTCTCACCACTCCATCCACTTCAAGAAAAATAGATATTAAATATCGCATGAGGGATTCTCCCTATTATGTGACTGTTCAATTGCCGCACCAGTCAGTGGTTGTGGAATCGGCAATGCAAAAGGCAAAAAAGGCAAGATTGCACGCCAATGCACCACCATCTAAAGATGCCAAGTTATTGGACAACTTTGCGAGGTGATCTTACCAATCCAGCATGATCGATGCCAAAATTCAAAACCATCAATTCTTTATAGCACAGTACCTTTTTGAAAATTTACAAAATCTTAAACCATACCTAACTCAAGCCTCTGCAGATTCTACCCTACCAACAGAATTCCACAATATGGAGGAGGATTTACGACACCTATTATGACCCATATATGAGGGATTCGAAATGTCTTCGAAAACATCAGCGAATGCGGAAGCTTCAAGACATTTGGCATGGCTTCATTCCAGCGCAATCAGGGACGACGTCCATGATAAACTAGTTTGTGCTTTAGGAGTAAATTGCATATGACAAACACTACAAGTGCTGTCTGTTTACATTGTAGGCTGCAGTAATGCTTCTCAATTTTAATACAGAGAATGTTTTTGGAGGATATTATGCCTCTAAAAAAAAAAAAAGATTGTTTCTCTGTCTTTTTGTAATACTATTTTTATGTAGAACATAGATGCCTCTGTCTCTTGAATAGACGTGCTGGTAAATTATTTTATTTTCCTTTGATAAAAATTTCAGAGTATAACAAAGTATTCTCACTTTATATAATTTGCTATGTTTGTGTGTTAGTCTCTGTCAGTCACACTCGTAAAGCAATATTTGCACTCAGTTTTTGGTACATGTATTGACTGAGTTCATTTTTTTCAGGGTCTCCTTTCGGTATCCCACCCAAAATTGTCCCTTAGGAATGTTAATTAAAGAAGAAATACAATAAAACTCAACTCGCCTTCCATGCACTTCCCACAGAAGCATGCAATCAGCGCTTCTGAACATTGGCTTCTCTGAAGATAATTGCGCATGTGCTATCTAAGCGCTCGTACTTTAACCCCTGGTGACAATTGCTCATGTAATCTATCAGCGGAGAATGAACAGGCATGTTGTGGGGAGGATTAGTGAAGTGACTCTACCCACATATATGCCATTTTGCCCTATCACTTTTGACAGGGCAACAATTACAATAATCTAACAGAGACTGTGTGTGACCTCTTTGAGTATCCCTCTAATTTAATTGCATTTGATATGTTCATTTGGTTTTTTTGTTTTTTTTTGTTTTTTCAATAGATGCCAGAAGTTCATAAATTTTGTAGACATTAGGATCATTCTTTGTCAGAGCCAGATTTAAGATTGTGACACACACAGCTAGTGTCATGGTGGGACACCTTTGACACTGTGTTAGCATAGGTCCTTAAGCAAGTAAAAGCAGGATCCTTTTTGGGATGGATATTTGGCGCCTTTGAAATATGGCACCCTAGGCAATTGGCTAGGGTGCCATATTTTTGTATAAAATCCACACTATCACTGTTAGCTTTTATTCTAGCTTAGAGGGAAGAGTGTGGAAAACTCCTGGGCACCTAGCTGAATAAAATTTCATTCCTGGTGCCTGCCGGTGAAGCCTTAATGGCTAGCCTGGGGAAAGTCAGCAGTGCCAATTCATGGAGATGTCTGTGCAGTGGCCCACAGAGGTTTGGGAGATGAGGTTAGAGGGAACAGGGAGTAGGTCTTTTATGGGTGGTGTAAAGTTACAAAGAAGAGACTGGGAAAGAGCATAGAGCATGAACAAATATATAAAAAAAAAAAAACCCAACAAAAAAACCCTTGGCAAACAAAACATTCCTCTAAAAGTAAAATTCCCTCCCCCTAAAACAAAAAAAAAAAAAGCTAAATGAGCAAACAAAAAAGAAAAGAAAAACAAGTTAAAAAAAAAAAGAGGCAAAAATAAGAGTGAAAAAAGAGGAACAAATAGAGCTAGCTATAAGGGAAAAAAATCATATTTTTCATGGCTCCTAAACAGGTGTGGAAAAAAAAAATCCTAGTTGCCCTGATGCAAAAAAATTAGCTCCTAACAGCTTCCTGACCTCTGGAGAGAGCCACTGCTTTCAAGGACCAGGGTTGCTCTTTGCTCAAATAGAAGATGAGGCTACAAGGAGGAGATAAAACCCCTCTCCCTCTCTAAAATAGACAAAACAAGAAAGAGAAAAAAAAATAGAAAAAGTCCCATAAAGAGCAAAAAAAGTTACAATTAAATACACTTCTAAAATTTGTTGGCTGTTGCTTAGGTTTTCTTGTCATTTTTTCTTCCCTGCTCCTAAACACTAAGTTGGAGGTTGGTCCAGTGCTGGTTGAGAGGCTGATGTAAAAGGATTCGCTAGGCTGAGTGCATGTTTTCTTACATTTGTGCCCATATTTTTGTGCACATAACTTTACTTAGGATTTAATAAGGATTTGAGTGCACAAAATATGTGCACACACATTATGGCACCTTATTGTAAATCCCATGCTATTTGAAGGCCTTAGCTATTGCTCCCTGATTTAAGGAACTGTATTTTAAAACCTTGATGGCCTATATTTATTTATTTATTTTAATACTGGAAATAACTCACATTTCTAGAGCTAGTTTTAGTGTATGGTGCTGTGCCAGTGTGGTCCTTGACTAAGGAATTGCTGGTGTGTGAGCATCCAGGGTGGCCCATTGAAGCTAGGAATCTCAGTTCCATGACCACACTAGCTCAGCACCATACATTTAATACTAGCTCCTGAAATGTGAGGTAACTCCAAAGTCAAAGATGGAATAAAAAGTTAAATTTCCAAGTCTAAAAAAAAAAAAAATCAGGCTAAGGAGTGGAGAATCAGTCTGGACCCCCTAGGCTAGTGGTCCCCAACCCTATCCTGGGGGCCCACCAGCCAGTTGGGTTTTCAGGATGTCCACTGCCCTAGACCAATGATGGCGAGCTCCAGTCCTTGAGTGCCACATACAGGCCAGTTTTTCAGGATATCTACAATAAATATTCATGAGAGAGATTTTGCATGCACTGCATCCATCGTATGCAGAACTGTCATGCATATTCATTATGAATATCCTGAAAATCTGGCCTGCTTGTGGCACTCGAGGACTGGAGTTTGTCATCGCTGCCCTAGGCCGAGAATCTGCCCCAGGACCCTACCAACCCATCTATGGCATTCTCCTTATGCTTACATTTACTGGTTCCTACTGTCTTCAATGCTGTCCTTTTTAGGTTTTATGTACACAAATAATTTTCTATGCTCGCCATTTGTATTGGGGCTGATGTAATAGGGGTTAAGACATCTGTTACATAACTGACTATTACGATTGTTCAAACATCTGTTTCCCCTCTCATTGACTACTGTAATGGTCTATACCTGGGTCTTCCTTTGAAATTATTGCAGCCTTTGCAGCTTTTGTTAAACTCTGCTGCACGGTTGATCTCTGGGACTCAGCAGCATGAGCATATCTCCCCGGCGCTTAACAGTTTGCATTGGGTGCCATTGCAATAGCGCATTAATTATAAAATTGGGATGACTATTCAAGCTAATTAATTTGAGCTCTTGCCCTCTCAACGGGTCGGCTTGATGTGCCCTCCGAGTTGCTCGCCTCACAGTAACGAGAGAATCCGCCTTTTCGGTGGCAGCGCCTATTATTTGGAACACTCTACCGCTGGAACTCAGAATGTCTGAATGTATATATATAAAAAAAAAAAGAACATTGATATTGATCCTCCTCTGAAATGCGTCTGTTCTGGGTATTATGATTTTTGTTTATGGAGTAAATGTTTAATATGTTTTTTTTTTTTTTTATATGTTGTTTTTGTGAATGTTTTATTTTGTACACCACTTAGGCCGTTAGTGTTAAGTGATACATTTTAATAAATGTAATGAAATAAATGAGTGCACATTTTTTGGGCTAGTGTGCGTTTTAAAATTCCCAATGTATTAGCATACCGTTAGTTTACTGCAGGGGTAGTTAACTTGATTTTCAGCGCTGGAGTAAGGAAAAGGTGAGCTGAAATTATCGCACATTTTTTTAAAATTTGCTTTATGTTCCATAGACCATGACTGGACACTTGAGGAGGGGGGTGCCCCTTCCTTTCTGACATTAGCATAAATTTGTTTTTGTCCCCCTGCTACTGTCTCCTCTCTTTTCCCCTCTGTTCCTTGTGCCTCCCGCTGCCCCTCATCTTTCTCCCTCCTGCCTCCTCTTGGTCCTGTGCCCCCCCCTCTCTTTCTCCTCTTCTTGAGTGCCCTTCTGTCTCTTTCCATCCTTATCCCCTATGCCACTATTGTCTCTCCCTCCTCCATCCCCTGTGCCATCCTCTGAGTCTCTGTCCCTCCAGCTCCTGTTTCCTCCTCTCTCCCTCCTTTATTCCCTCTGCCTCCTCTCTCCCCAACTTCCTTCCATGTCTCCTCTAGCTCTTTCATTCAGCCTGTGCCTCCCCCCTCCTTTCATCATTCCCTATATCTCTTATTTTTTTTCCCCTCTCGTCCCTTCCTTTTTGCCTCCTCTGTGCTTCTTTCTCTCCTCTGAGGCATACCTGAGATATGCAGGAAGCGCTAGAGCAGCCTGGAGGAGGGGAATGACTGAGCTGTTTCCTCATCCCCTCTTGCCACAGCTTACAGACACAATAGAGAGAGGAGGTGGGGGAAGAGCCACAGAGCAGGTGCTAGGGAGACTGTGCTGGGGTGAGGTCTCGCCCCCACTCCCCACATCAGCCAGTCACTGCACGGAGAGGGGGGAGGAGATAGGGCAGGGCTGCAGCTCCACTCTCACATTGCTCGTTCTGCCTTGGCTCCCTCCCCTGTCTGTAAACAGGGCCTTAGGGGAAAGGAGCTGCTTGCCGCGGGAGATAGATTTTTAGTGTCTGGTCAGTACTTCTGACCGGACACTATATAAGTCGACAGAAAACCGGACTGTCCGGTTCAAAACCGGGCAGTTGGCAACCCTAGTCACGTCAGCCCCTGGCAGGACAGAGAACCCCTAATACCGGTCTGTGCTCTTATTTGTCTGAGACACCAACAGAATTTTCCCCATAGCAGTGTGGGGATGGTCTTGCAAAAGAACCACTGCATTCTGCTTATGGTACTCCACCATTTTGTGTTCCTTGAAGGGTTTCATCCACTTGTTCTGGATGGCAGAGAGGAGTGGCTGCAGCATTCCAGAGCCTTTCCCCTCTAGGCCTCCAAATCAGATTTCAGCTCAGAAATTGCCTCAGCCTGTGTGAAAAGAGATGGTGGTCTCTCAGTCCAGTTCTAGGGGCCATAGCAGAAGCATTCACATCGTGGCTTCTATTGCACCCTACCAGTCATTTACTTGTGACAAGGATACCATGAGAGTGAGATCCATCTACTGAGCCAATTCACCTCAGCTGCTTTCGGGCCTACATTTAAAAAAAAAAAAAAAAAAAAAAAAAAAAAAGAATTTTTCTTTTTCCTTTATAAGGAATGGGTTTAATAAGGTGGGGAGGTGGACTTTGTTTTTCTTTTATAATAAAGGAAACTAAAAAAGTTGACAGTACCAGAAGGAGCCGTCAGTAAGCAGAAGGTGTGAAAGAGCCGAATTGGAAGTGGGAACTTGTTTGCTGTACAGGAATGGGAGGGGAAGCTATCGCTGTGAGAGCTGCTTTATCAACCTGTGGTGAGAACAGCAGCATAATTTGCATATCCGGTTCTGTGTATTAAGTGATTTCCATGTCACTCAGATGGAAGTTCTTAACCAAAACTTTCTTTTCATGTTCTGTTTTTGTTTTGGATACTGGCACTTTTCTGTTGTGTTATAAGTTACTATTGTTACCTTCTTCACTTCATTGTGACCTCCAGGACTTCATATTAGTTTCTTCTATACCAGGAGTTCCCCACATTTTTGAAAGTGTGGACCTATTTTCAACCTCCAAATGTTTTGCGGACCCCCACATGCTTCTCTTTAACATACTATATATGTTAAACATATTAATATATAATAAAAAAATAATTATATGCACCCCAGAATCATTCATAGTGTAATAAAACATAATAAGCAATTCTTACTGATATAAACTGGTGTGGATGGATGGAAGAGGGAGAGAGACTGGGGAGGATAGAGAACGACTGGTAGAAACAGATTGGGAATGGTTGGGAATAGAGCGACAGATAAGGATGGACTGGTGTTGAGCGAGACTGGTAGGGATAGAGGGAGAGGTGGGAATGAACTGGTAGAAGGAGAGATACTCGTGGGGATGGACAAAAAGAGGGATAGACTGGTGGGGGGAGACTGTGAGAAAGAGAACATAAGAAATTGCCATGCTGGGTCAGACCAAGGGGTCCATCAAGCCCAGCATCCTGTTTCCAACAGAGGCCAAACCAGGCCACAAGAACCTGGCAATTACCCAAACACTAAGAAGATCCCATGCTACTGATACAATTAATAGCAGTAGCTATTCCCTAAGTAAACTTGATTAATAGCCATTAATGGACTTCTCCTCCAAGAACTTATCCAAACCTTTTTTGGACCCAGCTACACTAACTGCACTAACCACATCCTCTGGCACATTCCAGAGCTTTATTGTGCGTTGAGTGAAAAAGAATTTTCTCCGATTAGTCTTAAATGTGCTACTTGCTAACTTCATGGAATGCCCCCTAGTCCTTCTATTATTCAAAAGTGTAAATAACTGAGTCACATCTACTCATTCAAGACCTCTCATGATCTTAAACACCTCTATCATATCCCCCCTCAGCTGTCTCTTCTCCAAGCTGAACAGCCCTAACCTCTTCAGCCTTTCCTTATAGGGGAGCTGTTCCATCCCTAAGAGGGAGAAGCTTAGGGATGGACTGTGGGGGGTGAGAGACTGGTGCCCGATGGACTGAAGGAGATAGATCTTTGAGAATGGATTGGCAGAAGGGGTGGACTGGAGGAGGAGAGAGACTAATGGGAATGGATGGAGGTGGACTCAGGGAGGGACAGAAACTGATGAGGATGGAATGGGGGATAGAAACTGGTAGGGATGCACAGGGAGGGAGAAAAACTGGGGATGGGCTGGGGGAAGGGAGAGACTGGTGGGGAGGGAGTTGGGGAAGGGAGAGAGAGACTGGTGGGGAGGGAGTGGGGGAAGGGAGAAAGAGACTGGGGGGGAGGGAGGGGGGGAAGGGAGAGAGAGACTGGGGGGGAGGGAGAGTGAGAGAGGCTCCTTGGAACAGAGGAATTAAAGGTCTTTGAGAAATTCCCATATCACTAAAGAGGCATGGTGGAGATGAGTTTGTGCACAGCTGTGGCTTGGTATCATTTTATATTTTTAGAAAATCACTCATGCTTCCTACCCTGCTTCCCTCCTTCCCTGATCTCCATCGCCCATGGCCCCTTTCCAAGTGCCATCACCCACTATCCCTCAGCTTCCTTTCAGATCTCTGCCTTCTGTGACCCCCCCCTACTGTACTGGCAGTGTGAAAAGGTGAGAAAATGATAAACATTTAAAATGTTTTACTTGAGTTGGGGAACTCCAGGTGCCCTTGCAATGGAACCCAGGTTGGGTGCTGAGGATGGCTGCAGGGTGGTATGGCTCAGATGTCTTGGTTTGGCAGCTGAGATTGAGGCCCCCGTTGTGGTAGTTAGTGGTTGCTGGAGGCGAGCTGATGGCTGCAGTGAAGGCAGCAGGAGTTCTGCTGCGAGGCTCCTCCTGCAAAGGAGACAGCTGACAATGCAGGGGCAGGATGGAGGATGCTGGTGGTAGTGCACCTGCAAACCCGGAAGTGAGGTCTGGGTTTGTAGCACCCAGATTGCTGCTGCTGAGCTGGGGAAAGCAGATGAGAAGCCAGTGAAGAAACAGGAAGCACGAGGAAGGCTCCTGCTGCCATGCTACGGTGTACATGGAGGGTGATTCCTGAGCCTGTGAATCTGGAAGTTGAGGTTGTTACGTTGCCACCAAGTGAGAGAGACAAGGGGGAGGTAAGAGAAATTGGGGAACACTAGGACAGGCGTTACCAACCTTTTAGAGAACACAGACTCCTTTTCAGCTCCAAAAAGTTTCATGGACCCCACACAAAGCTATAACAAAAGAAATGATGTGCACTCCAGAATCATTCATAATGTATAACTTTTTTTTTTTTTTTAAATCTAAACTGAATACGTGTGGTAGGCAGTTTCCAAAGCTATTTAAAAGTTTGCCCTCATAATTGAAGTTTGAATCCGTTCTACCTTCCAATTCAGCTGCAGTGGGGAAAAAGAAGCAAGTTCAAATAAGTTCCAGGTTGGCAACTTGGTACGATTTGGCAGAAAATCAGCACTGTTACCTGCAGACCTGCAGTTTAATTTTCAAAGGGAAACTGCCCACAGAGTTTTCTTTTGAAAACTCAGGTCAGTGGGGGGAAAGCCAGTAATTTTGTTCCTGTTTGCTTTTCACCTGCTTTAAAGCAGGTGCAAAGTACATGCATGAAAGTATGCATAGGACTCTCAAAATGAAATCCCTGCATATACTTTCCCTCGCTAAACTTAGCCCTGCTCCTTTCCGCCACAGGTAAAAATATGCATGCTGTTCACAGCCAGGCTACTTTTACCCTTAGTGGTGGGGAACAGCAATTTTCAAAGTGTCTTTTTACATTGTCAACAATGGAGTGCCTCGGATCCGTACTAGGACCGGTGCTTTTTAATATATTTATAAATGATCTAGAAAGGGGCACGGCACGTGAAGTGCTTAAATTTAGTGGATGACTCAAAATTAAGCAGAGTAGTTAAATCTCAAGCGGATTGCGATAAATTGCAGGAGGACCTTGTGAGGCTGGAAGACTGAGCATCCAAATGGCAGATAAATTTTAATGTGGACAAGTGTAAGGTGATGCATATAGGGAAAAATAACCCTTGCTGTGTTTACATGATGTTAGGTTCCATATTAGGAGTAATGTGGAAGGAATTAGGAGGAAAGAGATCTAGGCGTCACAGTGGATAACACACTGAAATCGTCGGCTCAGTGTGCTGCGGCAGTCAAAAAAGCAAACAATGTTAGGAATTATTAGGAAGGGAATGGTTAATAGAACGGGAAATGCCATAATGCATCTGTATCTCTTCATGGTGAGACCGCACCTTGAATACTTTGAACAAGTCTGGTCGCCGCATCTCAAAAAAGATAGTTACATTGGAGAAAGTATGGAGAAGGGCGACCAAAATGATAAAGGAGATGGAACAGCTCCTCTGTGAGGAAAGGCTAAAGAGGTTAGGGCTGTTCAGCTTGGAGAAGAGACAGTTGAAGGGGGATATGATAGAGGTTTACAAAATCATGAGAGGACTTGAACGGATAAATGTGAATCAGTTATTTACTCTTTTGGATAATACAAGGACTAGGGAGTTTTCCATGAAGTTAGCAAGTAGCTCCTTTAAAACAAATCGGAGAAAATTCTTTTTCACTCGGTGCATAATTAAGCTCTGGAATTTGTTGCCAGAGGATGTGGTTATGGCAGTTAGTGTAGCTGGGTTTAAAAAGGTTTGGATAAGTTCCAAGAGCAGAGCATAAACTGCTGTTAATCATTAATGATCTAGTCACTTAATGTTTGGGTACTTGCCTGGCTTGGCCACTGTTGGAAACAGGATGCTGGGCTTGATGGACTCTTGGTCTGACCCAGTATGGCATATGTTATGTTCTTATGGATAATAGGTGTTTACCCACATAAAAGGTTTTGAAAATTGACCCCTTTTTAGTCTGCTTTTCTTTTATACTTTCTTTTATTTTCTGATTCTTACAAATATATACAGAAAATGATAGTCGCTAAATTTACATTGTAATAAAAGCAAAACGATAGCCTGCTTTTCAAAGGAAAGAAGGCTTTTGAGAGCCCCATCTTTCTAAGTGCCCCCTTAAATAACTTTTGTGTTTGTTTCATCCGTCCTCCTCCTTGATTCCTGGCCATCTTTCCCTTCTTCCTTCCTGGACTATGGTGGGCCTCTAGCCCTTCCTTTCTCTTTAACTCTATCCAGCATGAGTCCTAGGAGTCCTTTCCTTGTCTTTCCTGATGGGCTGCCATCCATTCTCACTTCCCTTAATCAGGTCAATCATGGATTCCTGCCTCCCTCTGTCTTACATTTTTTCCTTCATTCCTGTCTCATTCCTTCTCTCCTCTTTCCCCTCATACTGTCAATCCCAGTCTCATTTCCTCTTTTCTTCCTTTGAGCCATCTCACTTTCTGGTGTAGCTCTCCCTCCCCTCTCTCTGTCAGGCCAGAAGGGGGAGAACGAGTGGCACTAGTGGGAAATGTTTGTCACCACTGTGATAACTCAGCCTTCCTCTCCTTTACTCAGTGCGCAGCTAAGGTTACAAACCATTCTGACCGTGGCAGTCAGCTCCTCTCTTCTCCGCATCCTCACAAAGGGCAGCGGTGGGGCTCAATCTGTCCCTCTTTTTCCCCTCCTCTGCTAAACATGCGGCAGTGCGGTTTGAGGCTTCTAAAGTGTGTGAACAGCCTCTCTCTGTTCCTCTTCTTCCTGGTCTGTAGCAGTGTGGGGTGAAGTTTTGGGGGCCCATAATAGGCCCTAATCTCACCCTCCTGGCCTGTGGCAGCAGTTCAACTAATCACAGATAGCAGCCCACTCGTTTTCTCCCCAGCTAAACTTTCTTGGATCCCATCTGGAGGACCTTGTGGGATGGTCTTGTGAACCCCCCCCAGGTTGACAACCTCTGTACTAGGGAGTTCCTACCACTAGTAAAGAGTCGCTGTTCCTCCTCTCAGTAGTGCAGCACTGGGCTTTTCACTGCAACAATTTGCCTCACTCCTCTCATTAGTGGGTTTTGGGGTTTTTTTTTTCTCAGCTGCATTTCCCCCAGACTCCAGGTTGGGAACCATTGCTGTATACTTTCTAGTAGTAAGGAAAGGGAGTTAAAAATGAGGGGCAAAGCTTTTAAGTGTGTCCCTGCTGTTTGGGTTGTAGAGGACTATTAAGGGATGAAAATCTAATACCAATTTTTAAAAAATGTAAAAAACATAGGATCCACTAAAAAAGAAAATCCTGAATCCTGCAGTTTTCCTTTGTAATACGTCTGTTTATAATGAAGGTCAAAATCATCTCCTGCTGCTTGATCCTTCTGGCTTTCTCATAGTCTGCACATCAGATCTTCAAGTCACTAGTGTTTCGGTTCATATGAGTTGCTCACAAACAGGCCGATACAGTATACAGTGCTGTTAGCCCAGGTTTGGACGTGCGTCCAAACCCCCCCCCCCCCCCGAAACTAATAGCACCCGCAACATGCAAATGCATGTTGATGGCCCTATTAGTTATTCCCACGCCATACAGAAAGTAAAATGTGCAGCCAAGCCGCACATTTTACTTTCAGAAATTAGCGCCTACCTAAAGGCTGGCATTAATTTCTGCCGGTGCTGGGGAAGTGTACAGAAAAGCAGAAAAAAAACTGCTTTTTTGTACACCCTCCGACTTAATATCATAGCGATATTAAGTCGGAGGCCCCAAAAGTTTAAAAAAAAAAAAAAAAAAAAGTAAATTAAAAATTGGCCCGCGGGTCAGAAGACGGACACTCAATTATACCGGCGTCCGTTTTCCGAACCCGTGGCTGTCAGCGGGTTTGAGAACCGATGCCGGCAAAATTGAGCATCAGCTGTCAAACCCGCTGACAGCCGCCGCTCCTGTCAAAAAGGAGGTGCTAGGGACGCGCTAGTATCCCTAGCACCTCCTTTTACCGCGGGCCCTAATTTGCATAGGCCACCCTCCTGAATCGCGTGCCCAGGAGAGTGGCCTTTGCATGCGCCGGGAGAGCGGGCGCTCACCCGCTCTCCCAAGCGTTTTTCTGTATCGGCCTGAAAGCCATTTTATGCTGTAGTTTCAAGAAACATATGCACACTTTCTCTTATAGCACTTAATGATGTCCTTTATGTACATCCTTCAACAGAGCAAACGGTGTCTAAAAGTCTTTTCCCTTCCTCCCATCAGCTGAGTTTACAGTGGGGAGGAGGTCTCCAGAAACTCTTCAGTAGTTTTTCCAGTAGGGATTAAGGATAGTTTAGAGGCATAGAATCCAGAAGAGGCCAAAAAATTATAAAGAAAACGATTTAAGCTTTATCACTCATTGAGTGGTATGCACAATGCAACATTTTACTGTCATATGCACCTGCTGGAGGGGAGGGGGCATTTCCGCTGACTACAATGAAACAGTGCTTGGACACTGATATAATGAATGATTGTAATTGTAATGAAAATCTGCAGCCTGCTGGGGGAGTTGGATACATAAGATGAAAAAGGATTTTAAGTAATGAAGTTACCATGAGTCTGGCCACTATGTGTTAATGCAAAATAGAGCAAAATTATGCATTTTGAGTGCAGGTATTGGAGGTCCAAATACTAATTTTGAAGGGGGAGATCTAGCAGTCAACAAACAGGAAAAGACCTGAGGGTCACCATATCTGACAGGACAGTTGGGAAAGAATAGTATATTGGGTATATAAGGAGAGGAATTATGGGGTTGGCCTGTTGACTGTGTGGGTTTGGTTCCTGGGTCAGGTCTTTTGCTCCTTGGGTCAGCTGGGGATGCTGTCACAGCCATTGAAGGCGGAGGGAGTCCAAGCTATTGTGCAAGGTCAATATCTCTTGGACACTAAGTCTATTAAGCCCATCTGGGAAAATGGAAGATACAGACAGGCACAGGAAGAAGCTGAGACACTAATGCCAGGTCTCCAACTTAATAGACCCAAAATGGTCCCCTATGAACCCCATCCAGCAAGACAATCTCAGTCCTACCTTCTACTTAACACCAGATGAGGCCTGATATCTGATGAATCAGCTGACTGTTTTCCTCACAGAAATCTGGCTCCCCAAGGATGGGGAAGTAAACATTGGTCAGCTCTTTCCCTCCCAGCTTTTTGATTCTGCTTCAAAACAAAATTGTCAAAAGAGGCAGCCTAGCGGTCACAATCGTTCACGACACCAATAGACTATTGAAGTCTCCCATCCCACAATATTGGCAGCAGTGAAGAAATTTGCCATGACAATAGTATATCACTCGCCCAATGAAATCCTTGATAATATGTCTGAGCTCCTTGAATTAATCTCATCATCCTGACTAGACTTCAGCTTCCTGCTTGTTCTTAGAGACTTCAACCTCCATGCTGATGCTTCCTCCACTTAACAGGTCAGAGAAGGAATGACCACCCTCGGGTTTGTTCAGTATGTAAAAGGGCCATTCATCAAACCAGGCATACTCTTGATATCATCTTCACGCCCTTGATTACCACCCTCTAACCATGGCAATCTATACTCCATCCCACTTGGATGTATGTAAAATAAAGCAGACATACCCTACAAAAAGAAGTATAACATAAAAACAATAAAAGGTCATAATTTCAGCATTTCTCCCAGGACAAGCAGGATAGTAGTCCTCACATATGGGTGACATCATCAGGATGGAGCCCTATCACGGAACACTTTTGTCAAAGTTTCTAGAACTTTGACTGGCACACTGTGCATGCCCAGCATGCCACTAACTCTGCATTCAGCAGGGGTCCCCCTTCAGTCTCTTTTTTGTTTTTTTTCACGCAGCAGTTGCCTCGCGGTTCTCAGGAGCTCTCTGAGAATTCCTCACAACATTTTTCCTCACGGAACTTTTCAAAACTTTTTTCCCCATCCCAGGGTCCCCTATCAACCGTTGACCTTCGCTAGCGCTGGTAAGTTTTTTTTTTTACCTCGTTCTTTGCGGTCGGTTCCTGACAGTGCTCTCATCGGTACCCGACGACCACCAACCGCATGCTGCGTTTACTTTAAAATAAATAACTAAATAAAATGGCGACTGTTTTTCGGAAGTGCCCCGAATGTCCAAGGACTATGTCCATTACGGACCCGCATGATGTCTGCATATTATGCTTGGGGCCTTCCCATGACGTACAACTGTGTACCAGTTGCGCCCAAATGACACCGAATGGCCACCAGGCCCGCTTAGAAAAAATGGAACATCTTTTCAAATCTAAGTGCTTGTTCCCGTCTACACCGGCCAAGAGTGCACTGACTCGAAAACAGTCTTAAACATCTACTCCATCCCCATCGACGTCTCAGCATCGGGACGTTGGGGAACGGCCTTCACCGGCATCGTCACGCTCGAAGGCCTCGACATCATCGTCCTCTGTGCCGGAGAAGGACCAGGCCGAGCACTGAGAAAAGCATAGGCATCGACACCGACGAGAACCTTTCTCCAGTGCCGGCTCCGACAAAACATCGACACCGTTGGAACCACCATCTAAAAAGTCCTAGGGAGAGGAGCCCCCATCCTCCTCTGGACCCGGGACACCAAGGCATTCCTCACCTGCAATGGTGCCGGGAGCCGAGACTCCACAAATTCCAGTGGACCCTCCAGTAACGCCCATGGACCCTCCAGCCCCGGTGGCTGAGTTACCAATACCAGCCTTCCAGGAGGAATTGGACCGGATGGTCCAAGAGGCAGTCCTCCAAGCACGTCGAGGATTTCAGTCGCCACCAGCACCGATTCACGTGCCTAGGCCTGACCCGGTGCCTACGATGTTGGCTCCACTACTCAAAAGGCTAGACACCCTTATTGGCGCACTTCCATTGGTCCTACCGCCTTCCGGACCGTCTGCCTCCAGGCCAGTCTATTCCACCACCGGCCCCGATTCCTCTGTCATCAGATGATGACGAGGGTAATCTGTCGATGCCTGACCCGATTCCGGGGCCATTGGGAATTTTTCCACCCCAACGGCCATCGAAAACACGATTCCATCGGTGCCACCTCCTGATCCGGCTGGATTAGGGCTTCTGCCTCCATCGGAAGGACCCACAAGGTGGAGGAGACTAGCTATATGATCCCTGGGGTGATGATTCCTCTGATACCCAGGATTCTGAAGCATCCTATCAGAGCCTTCACCCCCAGCAGAAAGATGCCGCTCACCTCCAGCAGATCTCTCGTTTGCCAGCTTTATAAAAGAAATGTCTGAAACCTTTCCTTTTTAAGCTGCAAATGATGAGGATGCCAGGAACAGAATGCTTGAAGTCCTACAATTCGTGGATGCCCCCAAGGAAGTGATGGCAATTCCAGTCCATGAAGTCCTGCTTGACCTGTTGCATCGTACCTGGGAACACCCAGGTACAGTTCCACCGGTTAACAGAAAAACTGATGCTACCTACCTGGTACAATCAGCTCCAGGATTCCAGAAAGCCAGCTCCCTCACCACTCCGTAGTGGTTGCATCTGCTCAGAAGAAGGCTAAGAGGTCCCGGCCTCATTCTTCTGCTCCTCCTGCCAAAGAGCAGAAGTCCTTGGATGCCTTCGGCCATAGGGTGTTCCAGGGATCTGTGCTGATGGGCACATATAGCAGCCTACCAGTTATACATGACACAGTACTCTAGAAACTTCTGGAAGCAAGTTCAGGATTTCTCCGAATCCCTGCCCGAGGAGTTTCAAGAGGAACTGCATTCCATCCTCCAGAAAGGCCTTGATGCTGGAAAACACAAGGTCTGAGTGACCTATGATATCTTTGAGACTGCATCCAGAGTGTCGTCAGCAGGTATCAGTGCCAGAGGCTGGGCATGGCTAAAGTCGTCTGACCTACGTCAAGAAGTCCAGGACATGTTGGCAGACCTTCCTTGTATGGGGGACAATTTGTTTGGAGAGAAAATCCAGGAAGCAGTTGCGCAACTCAAGGACCATCATGAGACATTGTGCCAACTATCTACTTTTCACTCTGACTTCTTGTCCACCACAAAAAGACCATTCCGATGAGAACCCAGGAGGCCAACCTATAAAACCTGTAGGTATTACCCTCCTCCATCCCTCACTCAACCAACCAGACCCTACCAAAAAACGCAACCAGCCCCTCAGACTTGTCCTGCATCAGGCTTTTGACTCCCTTCTAGAGAGCAGCAGTCAACCCCCGCCTACAACAATATTTCCTGTAGGAGGCTGCTTGTGTCACTTTGCCAACATATATGGCACTCAATCACAACTGACCAATGGGTCCTTTCTGTAGTTGCCCAAGGCTACCATCTAAAGTTTCTTACACTACCACCGGACTCTCCACTGCGTCCAGCGTGGAGTCTAACCGCCACACTCCACTTCTCGAGGCGGAACTCTCAATCCTCCTGCAGTCCAATGCCGTAGAACTGGTTCCCCGACGGCAACGAGGAAAAGGGTTCTACTCTCGGTATTTCCTAATTCCAAAAAAGTCAGGCAGCATTTGTCCTATACTGGACCTTCGTGCCCTAAACAAACATCTCCGCAAGGAAAAGTTCAGAATGATAACCTTGGGCATCATGCTCCCTCTTCTACAGCAGGGAGATTGGCTCTGCTCTCTAGATCTTCAGGAAGTGTATGCCCATATAGCCATAACCCCTCCTCACCGAAAATATCTGATTCCTAGTCGGCCACAGGCATATTCAATATAGAGTGCTGCTGTTTGGCCTAGAGTCGGCACCCCGTGTATTTACAAAATGCCTTTCAGTAGTAGCAGCTTATCTATGACAATGCAGTATCCACGTCTATCTGTATCTAAATGATTGACTTCTCAGAGGTCCATCGAAGGAGGTAGTGCTTCAATCCCTCCATCTCACTATACAACTACTACAGTCCTTGGGGTTTCTCATAAAGTATCCCAAGTCAAATCTGACTCCATCACGCACCCTCTCATTCATCGGAACAGATCTAAACACCATTCAAGCCAAATCGTTCCTTCCAAAGGATCGAGCACGCACACTGTCTACCTTGGCCAAAGCAGTAAGGATTCGTTGAACCGCCACAGCTCGTCACCTACTAACCTTGCTAGGTCACATGGCGTCCACAGTCTGTTACTTCAATGGTTCGACTAGCCATGAGAGTAACACAATGGATGTTAAAATATCAGTGATCCCAATCACATCAACATATGTCCCACATTGTCCATGTCACCAGCCAGCTTTGTTTCTCACTAGCTTGGTGGATACAGGAGTCCAGTCTTCAGATAGGACTACCTATTCAATCTCTGCATCCTCAGATTACTCTAACCACAGATGCCTCCAACCTGGGTTGGGGGGCCCATGTCAATAACCTGCAAACTCAGGGAACCTGGACCGCAGTGGAAACAAAGCACCAGATACATTTTCTGGAGCTCAGGGCGATATGGTATGCCCTATTCGCTTTTCAGGATTGCCTGTCCAACAAGGTAATCCTAATCCAAATAGACAACCAGGTAGAGATGTGGTACCTCAACAAGCAAGGAGGCACAGGCTCTTACCTGCTATGCCAGGAGGTGGCGCAGGCCTGGGCTCTCTCCCATTCCATGCTATTGAGAGCAACCTACCTGGCAGGTGGGGACAATGTGATGGCGGAGAACCTCAGCTGGACCTTTCATCCCTACGAATGGTCCCTATATCCCACTGTAGCAAACCGAATATTTCACCAGTGGGGCTGTCGCACATAGATCTCTTTGCATCAGTTCACAACTGCAAAGTAGACAACTTCTACTCTCTACACCGCAGCCACAGGACACCTCCAAGGGATGCCTTTGCCGGCTCATGAAAAATGGGTCTACTATACCCATACCCTCCGCTTCCACTCATCAGCAAGACTCTTGTGAAGTTACAACAAGACCGGGGCACAATGAACCTCATAGTCCCTCACTGGCTGCGGCAGGTTTGGTTTCCCATCCTATGGGCACAGATCCGACTCTAATAACACAGAACAGCGGACTGTTGCGTCATCCAAACCTCCACTCCCTGCCCCTGACGGCATGGATGTTGAAAGGTTGATCCTACAATCTCTTAACCTTTCTGACAATGTGTCTTAGGTCCTTGTAGCTTCACGGAAGCCTTCTACTAGGAAATCTTACCGTTCCAAATGGAAAAGATTCTCTGTATGGTACACGACAAAGGAAATAGATCCTTTTTCCTGCCCCACAACAAGGTTCCTGGACTACATGTGGTATCTCTCGGAGTCTGGCCTACAAACTTCCTCCATTCAGGTCCATGTCAGCGTCATAGCCGCTTACCACAAAGGTGTGGGGGATGCCCCGATTTCGACACAACCCCTTGTAGGGCGCTTTATGAGGCTTACTCCAACTGAAGCCTCCACTGGGTCCCCCAACTGCGGCATGGGACCTCAATGTTGTGCTAGCATGGCTCTTGTGTCCTCCGTTCGAGCCCCTACACTCCTGCGAGCTTCATCATCTTACTTGGAAAGTACTCTTTCTTGTTGCTATAACATCAGCTCGCAGAGTCAGTGAGCTACAGGCACTGGTAACATACCCACCTTATACCAAATTTCTCCACGACCGTGTGGTACTCCGCACTTACCCTAAATTTCTGCCAAAAGTAGTCTCTGATTTCCACTTGAATCAGTCTATAATACTTCCTACCTTTTTTCCAAAACCTCACTCGCATGCAGGTGAGCGGGCCCTGCATTCCTTGAACTGCAAACATGCGCTTGCCTTCTATTTGGACTGCACCACAGCCCATAGGAAGTCCAGCTAACTTTTTATCTCCTTTGATAAAACCAAACTGGGAGTTCGGTAGGCAAGCAGACCCTGTCCACCTGGCTGGCGGACTGTATTTCCTTCTGCTACTAACAAGCATGCCTTCTGCTACCGGGACGCATGAAAGCGCATTCGGTCAGAGCCATGGCAACGTCGGTGGCGCACCTCCGTTCTGTGCCTCTTCTTGACACCTGCAGAGCTGCCACATGGAGCTTTCTCCATACCTTCGCAGCTCATTATTGTCTCGACAAGTCGGGTAGATAAGATTCCTACTTTGGCCAGTCTGTCCTTCGTAGTTTGTTTCCAGTTTAAAATAACCCAACTTCCTACCTGCGACCCATTGACAATTCATACCCAACAGCATCCCTGTTGTTGTGCCTGTTGCATGTCGTTGGGTGCTTTTGGTTCACTCGATCTGGGCATCCTGTAGCTCGCTATTCACCCATATGTGAGGACTACCATTGCTTGTCCTGGGAGAAAGCAGAGTTGCTTACCTGTAACAGGTGTTCTCCCAGGACAGCAGGATGTTAGTCTTCACGAAACCCGTCCGCCACCCCGTGGAATTGAGTTCGCTTCTGTTTTATTATTTTATTTTTTGCTTGTACTTTTTACTACAAACGAGACTTAAGGGGGAGGACCCTGCTGGATGCAGGGTTAGTAGCATGCTGGGCATGCTCAGTGTGCCAGTCAAAGGTCTAGAAACTTTGACAAAAGTGTTCCGTGGTAGGGCTCCATCCTGATGACGTCACCCATATGTGAGGACTATAACATCCTGCTGTCCTGGGAGAACACCTGTTACAGGTAAGTAACTGCTTTATTCAGATCCAGAAGCCTGAGAAAAAGACAGCTTGTACTTTCTTTCTAAAAGTTAAATAATCCTCTTTTAACCACAGGTCATGGGGGAGCAAATTCCTACCCTCTTCAACATCTGTTTCCAGCCATTGAATAAAATGATCAGGAAGTCTGAGCTCTAATGCTTTGTCTATGCCAGCGACATTTAAGTCCTTATGTCATTTGGAACGGACAGAGACCTAGTCGCACAAAAGATTAACAACTGTCTTACAGAAATCTGGAAATGGGCCGCCACCAACAAATTCAAGCTAAATTCCACCAAACAGGGTACTAACTCTAGACTCATCCACTATACCTACCACAAGAGCCAACCTTGGCTTTGACTTGCACCCCTCTCTAATTAAAATCTGCAAAATGGAGCCTGGGTGTTGTCCTGGGTAGCAAAGTAAATATGGAAAGTCAAATCGCCACAGTTGTAAGGAATGCGTCCCACATCTTCAGTGTCTAAGGCAAATCAAATCATATGTTGAAAGAGGCAACTGGGCCACTTTGATATATGCATTTGTCCTATCTTGACCTGACTATTGCAACTCGCCGTAGGTGGGTCTTCCACAAACCTGCTAAAACATTTACAGTTGGTGCAGAACGCTGTGACACAGACATTGTATGACTGCACCTACAGAGACCTTGTTAGCCCAGTCTTCTGGAACCTATCTATACTGGCTGCCAAAACCCTACTAGGCTCAATTAAAAGCGCCCTGTGTTATCTTCAAGTCAACGATTGATCTGGGCCCCTAGAGCTCTCTGCTGCTAAAGACTCCAGGCTTCTCTTTCCTCCTCCGATTCTGGATCTCTTTCTCAGGCCAGACTGCTCACTGATATTTCACCCTACATAAAGACCTGGCCCTTGCACCAAACTCACTCTCCTTAACTAGCAGTGTTCCCTTGGCTGATCCTCACACCCCATCACACTGGCATGGCCTCCCCTCTTTTTCTAGCATTTGTTTTGCTGTGTTATTTATCTATGCTATGTTTCTGTATTGTGATTATGATTTATCTAGCTTTATTATGTATTTAATGTATTCTGGGAGGTGAATTTTAAAAGCCGGGGATGCGCGAAGAAGTTGGACTTGCTTGCGCCGAGCGGCTTTTAAAAGCTGCCGAGATATGCATGTACCTCCTGCAGCATGTGCATCTTGAAAGTTCTTAAGAATGGGTGGGGCAGGGTCTGAGTGCTCTGGGACGTGAGTTTAAGATGTGCATGTAAATACTGATGCAACCCGCTGCACGCCAAGGCCCCCTGCCACGTAGCTTTACGTCTGTTGTGGGTGACATGTACGTTTAAAAAAGAAAACTAGGCAGATATGTGGGGTTTTAAGGGTCGGGCCTGGGTGGGGGTGGGGGTTAAAGGCTATTAAACTAGGGGGTTTGGAGGGCCTGTTTCTTAACTGGGTGAATTGGGGACAAAGTGGTAAAACTGAGAATAGCGTCGGCACGCATCCCTTTTAAAATCCCCCGATTTATGTGGTGGAAGTGATGTTTGCGCGCACATGCGTGTGTCCACTTAAAATTTCATGCCCGTGTGCACGACCACGCAATTTTATAACTTGTGCGCATATGTTATAAAATGGCCACGTGCCTGGGCGTGGGCTGATTTATGTGTGCATGTGCGCCAGTTTGAAAGTTATCATCTGTATGGTTATGTATTTGTTATATTCATATATTGTGTATCATGTATCAGTTTATATGTAATGTATTCTATAACTGTATCTTACTCTGAAAACTGCACTAGGACAGTGAGTAACAAATCTTTGTAGTAGTAATAATCTAATGGCCAGATTTAGGGCCCATGATTGCAGGATTCAGGGAACAGGAACAATTACTACAATGAGTGAGCTAAAATAATTTGGGAGGGGAAATAAAACAGGAGAAAAAAATCTGCAGGTTAGGTGCACATGAAACTCATGACCCCTTATTTCAGATTTAGTTCCAGTTGAGTTGGGGCCCCAAAGGAGCAGGATGAAACCTGCTAGATTAAAAAAAAAAAAAAAAAAATTACTAGGAGAAAGAGAAGTAATATTACCTCCATACAGAGAGATTTGAGAAGAACCCCCCACTTTGAGTACTGTTTGGTTCAGGCAATCACACCTACAAAAGGACATTGATAAGGCAAAGGAAATTAGCGCTGTGCATAGGGAGTCTCAAGGAGCTAAAATGTATCCTTTAAAATATAGGAGGCAAAGGAGAGATGCCATACAAATATTCAAATATCTAGCATGCTTCAGAAAGGTACCAGAAGGAATCGTTTGCCATAGAATGGAAAGCTCAAGGTCAAGAGGGGTTGTTATATGAAGCAGGAGAGAAACTGAAAAGGAATGTGAGAAAATACTCTGGTCTGAGGGTGGTGGATGCCTAGACCAGATGTCCAGCGGAGGTTAGGAGCCAAATTAGTGGCAGAACTCAAGCATGTATAGGGGTAGACTTAAAGGGAGCAGAGTGGAAGGAGGGGGGAAAAGACCATAGAAGGAATAAGATCTGTCTGTGACAGCACAGTAAGCTGGCACAAATAGGCAGATTGGGTAAACAAAGGGGTCCTTTTCTATTTGTTTTCTGTGCATCTACTTGTAACCCTGTTTTTCATGAACTGATCTTCCTTTTATAACAAGCTGAAGTAAGTCAGCTGCCTTTTCCCCCTTAACTAGTCCCTGCAAGAATGACTGCAGCATTCCTCTCCACCACCTGTCCAAGTAGATCCCTAAACGGCGGCTTAATTGGGTTCTCACACAATTGTGCAGTCTGCCGGACCGAGAAGATGATTTGCTAAAATTAAAAAAAACTGCTTCCCTGATGTGGAGGATCGCCCTAAGTGGTATGCAACGGCAGAGAAACAACACACATAAACTAGTGCAATAATTAAAACATATCAGAACCCCCCCCCCAAAATAAATGCATCACAACAACATCCCTAATCAGCAAGAGCCTTCAAGGCAAAATGATTACTGTCATGGTTAAAAGGTGAGGTGAAAGAGGCTATTTTATCCAAAAAATCATCCTTCAAAAGTTGAAAGAAGGATCCATCTGAAGAAAATAAGCATTGTCAAGTTAAGTGTAAAACATTGATAAAACAGACTAAGAGAGAATTTGAAATGAAGTTTGCCATAGAGGCAAAAACTCATAATAAAAACTTTTTAAAATATATCCAAAGCAAGAAACCTGTGAGGGAGTCAGTTGGACCATTAGATGACCGAGGGGTTAAAGGGGCTCTTAGGGAAGATACAGCCATTGCAGAAAGACTAAATGAATTCTTTGCTTCCGTGTTTACTAATGAGGATGTTGGGGAGATACCAGTTCCGGAGATGGTTTTCAGGGGTGATGAGTCAGACGAACTGAACGAAATCACTGTCAACCTGGAAGATGTAGTAGGCCAGATAGACAAACTAAAGAGTAGCAAGTCACCTGGACCAGATGGTATGCATCCTAGGGTACTAAAGGAACTCAAAAATGAAATTTCTGACCTATTAGTTAAAATTTGTAACCTATCATTAAAATCATCCATTGTACCTGAAGACTGGAGGGTGGCCAATGTAACCCCAATATTTAAAAAAGGCTCCAGGGGCGATCCGGGTAACTATAGACCAGTGAGCCTAACTTCAGTGCTGGGAAAAATAGTGGAAACTATCCTCAAGATCAAAATTGTAGAGCATATAAAAAGACATGATTTAATGGAACACAGTCAACATAGATTTACCCAAGGGAAGTCTTGCCTAACAAACCTGCTTCATTTTTTTGAAGGGGTTAATAAACATGTGGATAAAGGTGAACCGGTAGATGTAGTGTATTTGGATTTTCAGAAGGCGTTTGACAAAGTCCCTCATGAGAGGCTTCTACGAAAACTAAAAAGTCATGGGATAGGAGGCGATGTCCTTTCGTGGATTACAAACTGGTTAAAAGACAGGAAACAGAGAGTAGGATTAAATGGTCAATTTTCTCAGTGGAAAAGGGTAAACAGTGGAGTGCCTCAGGGATCTTTACTTACATAGAAACATAGAAATGACGGCAGAAGAAGACCAAACGGCCCATCAAGTCTGCCCAGCAAGCTACGCACTTTATCCATTTTTTTTCCCTTTTTCCGGTGCTAATCAACATATATATATAAATGATCTGGAAAGGAATAAGACGAGTGATGTTATCAAATTTGCGGATGATACAAAATTATTCAGAGTAGTTAAATCACAAGCAGATTGTGATACATTGCAGGAGGATCTTGCAAGACTGGAAGATTGGGCATCCAAATGGCAGATGAAATTTAATGTGGACAAGTGCAAGGTGTTGCATATAGGGAAAAATAACCCTTGCTGTAGTTACACGATGTTAGGTTCCATATTAGGAGCTACCACCCAAGAAAGAGATCTAGGTGTCATAGTAGATAATACATTGAAATCGTCGGCTCAGTGTGCTGCAGCAGTCAAAAAAGCAAATAGAATGTTAGGAATTATTAGGAAGGGAATGGTTAATAAAACGGAAAATGTCATAATGCCTCTATCGCTCCAATGGTGAGACCACACCTTGAATACTGTGTACAATTCTGGTCGCCGTATCTCAAAAAAGATATAGTTGCAATGGAGAAGGTACAGAGAAAGGCAACAAAAATGATAAAGGGGATGGAACAGCTCCCCTATGAGGAAAGGCTGAAGAGGTTAGGACTTTTCAGTTTGGAGAAGAGACGGCTGAGGGGGGATATAATAGAGGTTTTTAAGATCATGAGAGGTCTTGAACGAGTAGATGTGACTCTGTTATTTACACTTTCGAATAATAGGAGGACTAGGGGGCATTCCATGAAGTTAGCAAGTAGCACATTTAAGACTAATCGGAGAAAATTATTTTTCACTCAACGCACAATAAAGCTCTGGAATTTGTTGCCAGAGGATGTGGTTAGTGCAGTTAGTGTAGCTGGGTTCAAAAAAGGTTTGGATAAGTTCTTGGAAGAGAAGTCCATTAACTGCTATTAATCAATTTTACTTAGGGAATAGCCACTGCTATTAATTGCATCAGTAGCATGGGATCTTCTTGGTGTTTGGGTAATTGCCAGGTTCTTGTCGCCTGGTTTGGCCTCTGTTGGAAACAGGATGCTGGGCTTGATGGACCCTTGGTCTGACCCAGCATGGCAATTTCTTATGTTCAAGGAGATGCTCTCATAATCCCAAGCAGTTTTACCAGAAACTACAGTTGCCACCCTGCCCAGCAAACTCTGCCAGTGGAAAAAGCCATGTTTTGCTTTTTTATAAGCCACTTTTATTTCCATTGAGAATTTGACCAGGAAATTGTGTTATGACTCAAATCAGACTGGCCACCAATAGCGATTTACCTGCCTATTCTAGTGTAGGTAGTAACATAGATGACAATAGATAAGGATCCAGTGTGACCAGCTATCTTCCTCTCTGGTATTCTACCACTGTCTGTAGATGAGTTTACAGCTTCCCATTCTTGAATTGGTGTTGGTTTCCCTCCCTGCTATGTTTTTTACTCACCCTTTCAATCCTGTTCCTACCACCTGTCCCCTGTTTAAATTCCATTACAGGCATGGCCTCCCATCACCTCTGTTGGTAGGCTCTTCCAGGCCTTATTTTCCTTTTTGGTTCTTACAAGTCCCATATTCGGTCCAAAACATAGGCCCCTTGCCATGTTTTACCATCAAGCTTTGTAATTTTTCAAACAGCCATCAAAATTAGTGAGGCTGTTATTGGCTGGCTGAAATGATAGTGTTGTGTACTACTATGTGGGGGGACCTGGGTTCATCAGAACATTCGAATGCCAAACTGCATCAGATTAAAGGTCCCTTAAGCCCAGCATCCTGTCTCTCACAGTGGCCAATTCAAGTTACAAGTACCCACAGGATCCCAAAGAACAGATTAAATTCTTATTGCTCATAACCAAAGATTAAAAAGTGGTTTTCCCAAGTCGACATGGCTAATCATGGTTAATGATTTTTACCTCCAGGAACTTGTCTAAATCCCTTTTAAAACCCCCTTACGCTAACTGCTTTCATCACAATCTCTGGTAACAAATTCCATGGTTTAATTGTGAGATAAATGAAAAAATACTTTCTCCAGTTTGTTTTAAATGTATTACCTATTAGCTACATGGAGTGTCCCCTAGCCCTAGTACTATTTGAAAGTATAAATGACCATTCCACTCCACTCAGGATTTTATAGATATTTGTCCTACCTCCTCTCAGCTGTCTCTTCTCCTTGCTGAAGAACATAGTAATGATGGCAGAAAAGGACCAAATGATCTATCCAGTCTGCCCAGCAAGCTTCTTGTGGTAGTAGTTTCTCACAGGACAAGCAGGATGGTAGTCCTCACATATGGGTGACATCACAGGATGGAGCCCAATCACAGAACACATTTGTCAAAGTTTCTAGAACTTTGACTGGCACCTATTGGGCATGCCCAGCATGGCACTAAACCTGCAGCCAGCAGGGGTCCCCCTTCAGTCTTCTTTTTTCCGCGCAGCAGTAGCCACTCGGGTTAAGGAGCTCCACAGAGATTCCTGACAGGAATTTTCCTCACGGAATTACTAAAAACTTTCATACCCCACAGGGGTCCCTCCTTCGAATTTTTGACTCCGCGGTACTCCGGTAAGTTTTTTGCCCATTTTCGGTCTATTCCCGTTGAGTTTGGCCCTCGCGGCCTACTGGCCGTCGACCGTACCACGGCTCAATTTTTTCAAAGGCCATGGCGTCGGGGTTCCGTCGGTGCCCGGACTGTACTCGCACCATGTCCATAACAGACCCTCAAAGTCTGTGTAATGTGTCTTGGGTGCAAGCATGATGTCTTGACCTGCACCAAATGTGCCTTAATGACACCAAAAGGTCGCAAGGCCAGAATGGAGAAAATGGAACTTCTCTTCAGTTCTCAAACACCGACGCCATCTATTGCATCAACATCGTCTGAACTGGCACCGTCCACTTTGCGCAAGTATCGGCCACCAGCCAGTGACCGCCCAGCGTCGACGACTTCTCGGCCTTCGACTACCTCTACCCCACCTCAGGACCGAGGAGATTGTAGAGAGAAACATCGGCATCGACCCTAGAAGTCTCGGACCATCGAGGAAGGAAAATCATCGACCTCGCCATCGTCAGAGCTGCCATCGAAACAACCCCATCCAGAAAAGGCATCGACCCTTTCTGCGACTGGGTCACCGAGGCAACCCTCACCCGGAGGGGTATCGGGAGCCGCGACTCTGCCTTTAACGGTGGTCCCTCTGGCTATGCCTCTGCCGCCTTCTTCCCTTCCGGAGCCTGGGCTGCTTGCTCCAGGTCTCCGTGAAGAACTGGACCGGATGGTCCAGGAGGCCATCGATAAGGCGATGCACAGACTCCAAGTTTCCCCGGCGCCGATATTGGTGCCGGCTGCGGAACCGACCATCGATCCCATTCCGGCAGCATTGGCACCGCTGCTCTCGAAGATGGACGCGCTTATAGCCGCTTTTCCACCGATGGATCCTGGGTCACCGATGGCTCCGGTGCCTTCCCTGCTTACCCTGTCATCTGGTGGAGAAACACCGTTCCGCGTTCCTCCATCGTGAGTTTTGCCGATGCCTCAACTGCCAATGCGTCCATCGGTGCCAATGATCCATGCACCGGTGCCCTTGATGCCTTCATTGGTGCCTCCAATTCTTCCCTCTGTGCCTTCAGAGCCTAGACCAGGACCTTCAGGAATTCCATCGTCACGTCCTTCTCAGGTTCCTAGGGGGACAGGTGCTGATCCCTATGATACCTGTACTGATGATTCATCTCCAGACACCGATGACTTGCCATCGCCACTTTCTCCTACTGAAAGCAGGAAGCGTTCTCCTCCAGAGGACCTATCCTTCATAAATTTTGTGAAGGAAATGTTTTAATTGGTTCCCTTCCAATTTCAGACTGAACAAGATGACAGGCATCAAATGATGGAGCTGTTACAATTCCTGGATGCTCCCAAGGAAATAACCTCCATCCCTATTTACCAGGTTTTTTTGGATCTCCTCAAAAAGAACTGGGAACACCCTGGTTCTGTTGCTCCAGTCAACAGAAAAGCTGATACCACTTATTTGGTCCAGTCAGCCCCAGGATTCCAGAAACCTCAGCTGGATCACCAATCTGTGGTTGTAGAATCTGCCCAAAAGAGGGCAAAAAGATCAAAACCCCACTCTTCCTTTCCCCCAGGTAAGGAACAGAAATTCCTGGATGCCATTGGCCGGCGTGTCTTCCAGGAATCAATGCTCATCTATCTGATCACCTCTTACCAGCTGTATATGACCCAGTACAACAGGGGCTTATTCAAGCAGATATAGGACTTTGCAGAGTCCCTGCCGCATCAATTCCAGGAACAGCTTCAAACCCTGGTACACAAGGGTTTTGAGGCAGGGAAGCATGAAATAGATCCTCTTATGATATCTTCAACACAGCTTCCAGGGTATCTGCAACTGCTATTTCGGCAAGAAGATGGGCCTGGCTTGTCTTCGGACTTGCGCCCTGAGCTACAAGATAGATTATCTGATCTGCCCTGCATAGGAGACAATCTGTTTGGCGAACAGATTCAGCAGACAGTGGTGGAACTCAAGGAGCATCATGAGACCCTTCGCCAGCTCTCTCTGATGCCCTCTGAGTATTCCTCCAAACAGCCATTCAGGAAGGATACTAAAAAGTCATTCTTCCGTTCAAAGAAGTCCTATCCACCACCGTCTAGAACTCGTTCCACGAGACCTTTTCAAAAGGCCCAGTCTCGTCAACCTTGTAAAAAAAAGCCACAAGCAGCTCCTCAGCCGGGCCCTGCATCTGGCTTTTGACTCCTGCATAGAGAGCAGCAGCCAGTTTCCACTGCCTCAGATACTAATGGGAGGTCGATTGTGCCATTTCAACAACAGGTGGCACACAATCACCTCAGACCAGTGGGTCCTTGCCATAATCTCTCAGGGTTATCACCTGAACCTTCTCTCCATCCTACCGGACTCCCCACCTCTACCATGGAGAACATCCGACCACTCACTACTCCTGGAGCAGGAGGTCTCCCTCCTCCTCCAGTCCAGAGCAATAGAGCCAGTTCCCTACTCCCAACAAGGCCTAGGATTCTATTCCCGGTACTTTCTAATCCCCATAAAATCAGGTGGCGTTCATCCAATTCTAGACCTACGTGCCCTCAACAAGTACCTCCACTGAGAAAAGTTCAAGATGGTAACCTTGGGTTCCCTCCTTCCTCTTCTGCAAAAAGGAGACTGGCTCTGTTCTCTCGATCTACAAGACGTGTACACACATATTGCGATAACTCCATCTCATCACAGGTTCCTGAGATTTCTGGTAGGCTCCAAGCACTATCAGTACCGAGTACTTCCATTTGGCCTGGCATCTGTACCACGAGTCTTCACCAAGTGCCTCGTAGTAGTAGCAGCCTTCCTCAGGACTCAAGGGGTTCACGTCTACCCCTATCTAGACGATTGGTTGATCAGGGCTCCCACTCGGCAAGCTGCTCTGTCGCCCCTACGTCTTACTTTGCACACTCTGATTTTGCTAGGATTTCTCGACAACTACGTGAAATCCTGCTTAGTCCCATCTCAAACTTTATCATTCATAGGGGCAGACTTGGACACCTTGCAGGCAAAGGCATTTCTGCCTCAACAGCAAGCTCTCACTCTCGTCCCTCTCTCACACCAGCTACATTCTCAGCACTGCACGCCACTTCCTCATCCTGCTGGGACACATGGCGTCCTCAGTACAGGTTACCGCTTGGCCATGAGAGTCATGCAGTGGACTCTAAGGTCACAATGGACTCAGTCTGTCCAACCTCTATCGACCA